>NC_141549.1:75003214-75319642 GCF_021556685.1 Rattus norvegicus | reverse complement strand
TTTGATGTTTTAAATTCAAGGTTATTGGAAAAGGAGAAAGCCCAAGCACAGAACATGTAAAGGAGGGTTCACCTCCAAGCAGCACTTCCTGAGGGTCAACACACAGAGTCCAGGAGAGCTGGTGTCCAAGAAGGTCAAGCTACATCTCAAATTGGCAGTAAAACTTGACAGCATTATCCACATGGCACTTTTTTGTGAGTTTAATGAGGGCAAGACTGAGGGAGCCAGAGACCTACTCCATAGACACAGAGACTAGGTAATGCCAGGCAATGTGAGGTGTGGTCACATTTATTATAAGGAGGCACGCAGAGGTTGCTGCATGATGCTCTAAAGGTAAAGTCCAAGTTGCAATTAGGACAGAACAAGTGTCCGGATGATGGAATATCAAATGAAGAAAGCTACAGGCGCAAATTGGAGCTAGCCAGAGAGAGAGAGAGAGAGAGAGAGAGAGAGAGAGAGAGAGAGAGAGAGAGAGAGAGATCTCCTGTGTGCTACAGGCAGCAGATCTGGGAAAGTCCTTTAAGTCCCATTTGTTTCCACCATGGATGACAGATGACCAATGCAGAGCAGGAAGATTTACTATTTGGTGGGGTTTTGTCTTGGTTCAATTCAGCATTTCCTTGCTATGCCCCTATAACTCACTTCTGGAATGGGATGTTCACACCATTGTAAGTTGGAAGCATGTAACTTTTTTTTTTTTTTGGTTCTTTTTTTCGGAGCTGGGGACCGAACCCAGGGCCTTGCGCTTCCTAGGGAAGCGCTCTACCACTGAGCTAAGTCCCCAACCCCCTAACTTTTTTTTTAATGATAATAGACTGACAGGTAAGAGCCTGCTTCTCTGAGGAGAGATTCAACGCTTTCATCTTTGAACAGCATTGGAACTGTAAAGACCTCAGAGACTTTAGAGATTGGACTGAAGGCATTTTGCATTTAAAAATGGTCATTGAATCTGGTTGCCACTTCCCTCTATTCTGTATCAGGAGATACCCATAGACATACAAGATGCTTACAGAACTCCAAATAGATTGGACCAGAAAAGAAACACCTCCCGTCACATAATTGTCAAAACACCAAACGCACAAAATAAAGAAAGAATATTAAAAGCAGTAAGGGAAAAAGGTCAAGTAACATATAAAGGCAGACCTATCAGAATCACACCAGACTTCTCGCCAGAAACTATGAAGGCCAGAAGATCCTGGACTGATGTCATACAGACCCTAAGAGAACACAAATGCCAGCCCAGGTTACTGTATCCTGCAAAACTCTCAATTAACATTGATGGAGAAACCAAGATATTCCATGACAAAACCAAATTTACACAATATCTTTCTACAAATCCAGCACTACAAAGGATAATAAATGGTAAAGCCCAACATAAGGAGGCAAGCTATACCCTAGAAGAAGCAAGAAACTAATCGTCTTGGCAACAAAACAAAGAGAATGAAAGCACACAAACATAACCTCACATCCAAATATGAATATAAAGGGAAACAATAATCACTATTCCTTAATATCTCTCAATATCAATGGCCTCAACTCCCCAATAAAAAGACATAGATTAACAAACTGGATACGCAACGAGGACCCTGCATTCTGCTGCCTACAGGAAACACACCTCAGAGACAAAGACAGACACTACCTCAGAGTGAAAGGCTGGAAAACAATTTCCAAGCAAATGGTCAGAAGAAGCAAGCTGGAGTAGCCATTCTAATATCAAATAAAATCAATTTCCAACTAAAAGTCATCAAAAAAGATAAGGAAGGACACTTCATATTCATCAAAGGAAAAATCCACCAAGATGAACTCTCAATCCTAAATATCTATGCCCCAAATACAAGGGCACCTACATATGTAAAAGAAACCTTACTAAAGCTCAAAACACACATTGCACCTCACACAATAATAGTGGGAGATTTCAACACCCCACTCTCATCAATGGACAGATCATGGAAACAGAAATTAAACAGTGATGTCGACAGACTAAGAGAAGTCATGAGCCAAATGGACTTAACGGATATTTATAGAACATTCTATCCTAAAGCAAAAGGATATACCTTCTTCTCAGCTCCTCATGGTACTTTCTCCAAAATTGACCATATAATTGGTCAAAAAACGGGCCTCAACAGGTACAGAAAGATAGAAATAATCCCATGCGTGCTATCGGACCACCACGGCCTAAAACTGGTCTTCAATAACAATAAGGGAAGAATGCCCACATATACATGGAAATTGAACAATGCTCTACTCAATGATAACCTGGTCAAGGAAGAAATAAAGAAAGAAATTAAAAACTTTTTAGAATTTAATGAAAATGAAGATACAACATACTCAAACTTATGGGACACAATGAAAGCTGTGCTAAGAGGAAAACTCATAGCGCTGAGTGCCTGCAGAAAGAAACAGGAAAGAGCATATGTCAGCAGCTTGACAGCACACCTAAAAGCTCTAGAACAAAAAGAAGCAAATACACCCAGGAGGAGTAGAAGGCAGGAAATAATCAAACTCAGAGCTGAAATCAACCAAGTAGAAACAAAAAGGACCATAGAAAGAATCAACAGAACCAAAAGTTGGTTCTTTGAGAAAATCAACAAGATAGATAAACCCTTAGCCAGACTAACGAGAGGACACAGAGAGTGCGTCCAAATTAACAAAATCAGAAAGGAAAAGGAAGACATAACTACAGATTCAGAGGAAATTCAAAAAATCATCAGATCTTACTATAAAAACCTATATTCAACAAAATTTGAAAATCTTCAGGAAATGGACAATTTCCTAGACAGATACCAGGTATCGAAGTTAAAACAGGAACAGATAAACCAGTTAAACAACCCCATAACTCCTAAGGAAATAGAAGCAGTCATTAAAGGTCTCCCAACCAAAAAGAGCCCAGGTCCAGACGGGTTTAGTGCAGAATTCTATCAAACCTTCATAGAAGACCTCATACCAATATTATCCAAACTATTCCACAAAATTGAAACAGATGGAGCCCTACCGAATTCCTTCTACGAAGCCACAATTACTCTTATACCTAAACCACACAAAGACACAACAAAGAAAGAGAACTTCAGACCAATTTCCCTTATGAATATCGACGCAAAAATACTCAATAAAATTCTGGCAAACCAAATTCAAGAGCACATCAAAACAATCATCCACCATGATCAAGTAGGCTTCATCCCAGGCATGCAGGGATGGTTTAATATACGGAAAACCATCAACGTGATCCATTATATAAACAAACTGAAAGAACAGAACCACATGATCATTTCATTAGATGCTGAGAAAGCATTTGACAAAATTCAACACCCCTTCATGATAAAAGTCCTGGAAAGAATAGGAATTCAAGGCCCATACCTAAACATAGTAAAAGCCATATACAGCAAACCAGTTGCTAACATTAAACTAAATGGAGAGAAACTTGACGCAATCCCACTAAAATCAGGGACTAGACAAGGCTGCCCACTCTCTCCCTACTTATTCAATATAGTTCTTGAAGTTCTAGCCAGAGCAATCAGACAGCAAAAGGAGATCAAAGGGATACAGATCGGAAAAGAAGAGGTCAAAATATCACTATTTGCAGATGACATGATAGTATATTTAAGTGATCCCAAAAGTTCCACCAGAGAACTACTAAAGCTGATAAACAACTTCAGCAAAGTGGCTGGGTATAAAATTAACTCAAATAAATCAGTTGCCTTCCTCTATACAAAAGAGAAACAAGCCGAGAAAGAAATTAGGGAAACGACACCCTTCATAATAGACCCAAATAATATAAAGTACCTCGGTGTGACTTTAACCAAGCAAGTAAAAGATCTGTACAATAAGAACTTCAAGACACTGAGGAAAGAAATTGAAGAAGACCTCAGAAGATGGAAAGATCTCCCATGCTCATGGATTGGCAGGATTAATATAGTAAAAATGGCCATTTTACCAAAAGCAATCTACAGATTCAATGCAATCCCCATCAAAATACCAATCCAATTCTTCAAAGAGTTAGACAGAACAATTTGCAAATTCATCTGGAATAACAAAAAACCCAGGATAGCTAAAGCTATCCTCAACAATAAAAGGACTTCAGGGGGAATCACTATCCCTGAACTCAAGCAGTATTACAGAGCAATAGTGATAAAAACTGCATGGTATTGGTACAGAGACAGACAGATAGACCAATGGAATAGAATTGAAGACCCAGAAATGAACCCACACACCTATGGTCACTTGATTTTTGACAAAGGAGCCAAAACCATCCAATGGAAAAAAGATAGCATTTTCAGCAAATGGTGCTGGTTCAACTGGAGGGCAACATGTAGAAGAATGCAGATCGATCCATGCTTATCACCCTGTACAAAGCTTAAGTCCAAGTGGATCAAGGACCTCCACATCAAACCAGACACACTCAAACTAATAGAAGAAAAACTAGGGAAGCATCTGGAACACATGGGCACTGGAAAAAATTTCCTGAACAAAACACCAATGGCTTATGCTCTAAGATCAAGAATCGACAAATGGGATCTCATAAAACTGCAAAGCTTCTGTAAGGCAAAGGACACTGTGGTTAGGACAAAACGGCAACCAACAGATTGGGAAAAGATCTTTACCAATCCTACAACAGATAGAGGCCTTATATCCAAAATATACAAAGAACTCAAGAAGTTAGACCGCAGGGAAACAAATAACCCTATTAAAAAATGGGGTTCAGAGCTAAACAAAGAATTCACAGCTGAGGAATGCCGAATGGCTGAGAAACACCTAAAGAAATGTTCAACATCTTTAGTCATAAGGGAAATGCAAATCAAAACAACCCTGAGATTTCACCTCACACCAGTGCGATTGGCTAAGATCAAAAACTCAGGTGACAGCAGATGCTGGAGAGGATGTGGAGAAAGAGGAACACTCGTCCATTGTTGGTGGGATTGCAGACTGGTAAAACCATTCTGGAAATCAGTCTGGAGGTTCCTCAGAAAATTGGACATTGAACTGCCTGAGGATCCAGCTATACCTCTCTTGGGCATATACCCAAAAGATTCCTCAACATATAAAAGAGACACGTGCTCCACTATGTTCATCGCAGCCTTATTTATAATAGCCAGAAAATGGAAAGAACCCAGATGCCCTTCAACAGAGGAATGGATACAGAAAATGTGGTACATCTACACAATGGAATATTACTCAGCTATCAAAAACAACGACTTTATGAAATTCGTAGGCAAATGGTTGGAACTGGAAAATATCATCCTGAGTGAGCTAACCCAATCACAGAAAGACATACATGGTATGCACTCATTGATAAGTGGCTATTAGCCCAAATGCTTGAATTACCCTAGATCCCTAGAACAAACGAAACTCAAGACAGATGATCAAAATGTGAATGCTTCACTCCTTCTTTAAATGAGGAAAAAGAATACCCTTGGCAGGGAATGGAGAGGCAAAGATTAAAACAGAGACTGAAGGAACACCCATTCAGAGCCTGCCCCACATGTGGCCCATACATATACAGCCACCCAATTAGACAAGATGGATGAAGCAAAGAAGTGCAGACCGACAGGAGCCGGATGTAGATCGCTCCTGAGAGACACAGCCAGAATACAGCAAATACAGAGGTGAATGCCAGCAGCAAACCACTGAACTGAGAATAGGTCCCCTATTGAAGGAATCAGAGAAAGAACTGGAAGAGCTTGAAGGGGCTCGAGACCCCAAAAGTACAACAATGCCAAGCAACCAGAGCTTCCAGGGACTAAGCCACTACCTAAAGACTATACATGGACTGACCCTGGACTCTGACCCCATAGGTAGCAATGAATATCCTAGTAAGAGCACCAGTGGAAGGGGAAGCCCTGGGTCCTGCTAAGACTGAACCCCCAGTGAACTAGTCTATGGGGGGAGGGCGGCAATGGGGGGAGGGTTGGGAGGGGAACACCCATAAGGAAGGGGAGGGGGGAGGGGGATGTTTGCCCGGAAAGCGGGAAAGGGAATAACAGTCGAAATGTATATAAGAAATACTCAAGTTAATAAAAAAAAAATAACAGTAAAAAAAATAAAATAAAATAAAATAAAATAAAATAAAAAGAATCCTGTAACAATGCACCAAAAACAGGATGCGTAAAAAAAAAAAAAGAACAACAATGTCAACCAACCAGAGCTTCCAGGGACTAAACCACTACCCATGGACTGACCCTGGGCTCCAACTGCATATGTAGCAGTGAATAGCCTTGTTGGGGCACCAGAGGAAGGGGAAACCCTTGATCCTGCCAAGGTTGGACCCACAGTGTCGGGAATTGTTGGGGGGGCGGTAATGGGAGGTGGAAGGGTAGGGAAAGGGGTTAGGGGCCTGATGGACCGGAAACCAGGAAAAGGAATAACATTCAAAATGTAAATAAGAAATATCCAATTTACTAAAAATGGAAAATAAACAAACAAATAAATAAATAGAATTAACAAAACTAAGAGTTGGTTCTTTGAGAAAATAAGATAAACCCTTACCTAAAATAACTAGAGGACACAGAGACAGTATCCTAATTAACAAAATCAAAAATGAAAAGGTAGACTTAACAACAGAAACAGGAGATTCAAAATAATATCAGATCCTACTACAAAAGCCTATATTCAACAATTCCAGAGCCAAATGGTTTTAGTGCAAAATTCTATCAGACATTCAAAGAAGATCTAATACCAATACTTCTCAAACTATTCCACAAAATAGAAGCAGAAGGAACACTACCTAATTTGTTCTATGAATTCAAGGTACACTGATACCTAAACCACACAAAGACTTAACAAAGGAAGAGAACTTCAGACCAGTTTCCCTTATGAATATTGATGAAAAATACTCAATTCACCATGATATGTAGGCTTCATCACACAGACGTAGGGATGGTTTAATATATGGAAATACATCAATGTAATCCACTACAAAAACTCAAAAAGAAAATCCCACATGATCATCTCATTAGATGCTGGAAAAGCCTTGGAAGAAATACAACACCCCTTCATGTTAAAAGTCAGTAATTGGAAGAATCAGGAATTCAAGGCCCGTGCCTAAACATAATAAAAGAAATATACAGCAAACCAATAGCCAACATCAAACTAAATGGAGAGAAACTTGAAGCAACCCCACTAAAATCAAGGACTAGACAAGGCTGCCCACTCTCTTCCTATTTATTCAATATAGTACTTGAAGTTCTAGCTAGAGAAATTAGACAATAAAAGGTCTAAGGGATGCAAATGGAAAGGAAGAAGTCAAGATATCACTATTTGTGGATGATATGACAGTATACATAAGCCATGGCAAAAAACATCTACCAGAGAATGCCTATACCTGATAAACAACTTCAGCAAAGTGGCTGGATTATAAAACTAACTCAAACAAATCAGTAGCCTTCCTCTACACAAAGAATAAAAGGGCTGAGAAAGAAATTATAGAAACAACACCCTTCACAATAGTCACACTATAAAATATCTTGTTGTGACTCTAACCAAGCAAGTGAAAGATCTGTATGATAAGAACTTCAAGCCTCTGAAGATAGAAATTGAAGAAGACCTCAGAAGATGGAAAGATTTCCTATGCTTATGCATTGGCAGGATTAATATTATAAAAGTGGCCATCTTGCCAAAAGCAATCTACAGATTCAATGCAATCCCCATCAAAATCCCAACACAATTCTTCAAAGACATGGAAAGAGCAATTCTCAAATTTATCTGGAATAACAAAAAACCCAGGATAGTGAAAACAACTCTCAACAATAAAATAACTTCCGGGGGAATCACCATCCCTGACCTCAAGCTCTACTGAAGAGAAATAATGGTAAAAACCACATGGTATTGGTACACAGACAGGCTGGTAGATCAATGAATAGAACTGAAGACCCAGAAATAAACCCACCTACCTACGGTCACTTGATCTTTGACAAAGAAGCTAAAACCATCCAGTGGCAAAAAGACTGCATTTTCAAAAATATGGTGCTGGTTCTACATGGTTCAGCATGTAGAAGAATGCAAATTGACCCATTCTTATCTCCTTGTACAGAGCTCAAGTCCAAGTGGACCAAGGACCTCCACATCAAACCAGATACACTCAAACTAATAGAAAAGAAAGTGGGAAAGAGCCTCAAACATATTGGCACAGGGAGAAATTTCTTGAACAGAACAGTAATGGCTCATGCTCTAAGAGCAACAATTGACAAATGGGACCTCATAAAATTGAAAAGCTTCTGTAAGGCAAAGGACACTGTCAATAGGACAAAACAGCAACCTATAGATTGGGAAAAGATCTTTACCAACCCTTCATTCAATAGAGAGCTAATATCTAATATAGACAAAGAACTCAAGAAGTTAAGACTTCAGAGAGCCAAATAATCCTATTTAAAATGGGGTACAGAGCTAAACAAAGAATTCTCAATTGAGGAATCCTGAATGGTTGAGAAGCACCTAAAGAAATGTTCAACATACATTCTTACTAGTAAGTGGATATTAGCCCAAAAACTCAGAATACCCACAATACAAGTCAGGCTACATGAAGCTTAACAAGAAGCAAGACCAAATTGTGAATGCTTTAATCCTACTTAGAAGGGAGAACACAAAATAATCACAGGTTATAGAGGGAGGATGGAACCTAGGAGAAAGATGGGGAGGGAAAAAAAAGGGAGTGAAGAACCAGGTATGGGAAGATACAGAAGTCAAGAGAGTCAAGAAAATAAATAAAAATATGTAGCAGTGGCTGATGGGAAATGGGGGGGGAACTACTAGAAAGTTCCAGATGCCAGGGAATCAAGAAGCTTCCAGGACCCAATAAGGATGACGTTAGCTGAAATACCAAACAGAGGTAAGACAGAACCTGAAGAGACCACCTCCAGTAAATAGTCACAGCCCCCAGGTGAAGGACGGGGCCACCCACCCATCTCAAGATTTTTAACCCAGAATTGTTCCTGTCTAAAGGAAATTCAGGGACAAAAATGTAGAGCAGAGACTGAAGGAAAGACCATCCAGAGACCACACCACCTTGGGATCCATCCCATCTGCAAACACCAGACCCTGACACTATTGTGGATGCCAAGAAGTGCTCCTAGACAGAAGCTTACCATGGCTGTCCTCTGAGAGCCTCTGCCAGCATCTGACTAAGACAGATGAAGTCAACCATCCATCCAACTGAGCCGGGAGACCCCAATGAAAGAGCTAGGAGAAGGACTGAAGGAGTTAAAGGGGTTTGCAACCCCATAGGAAGAACAACAATATCAACCAACCAGGCTCCCAGGGACTAAACCACCAATGAAAGAGTCACATGGAGGAACCCATGGCTCCAGCTACATAAGGAACGGGATTGCCTTATCTGGCATCAGTGGGAGGGGAGGTCCTGTGGCGGCTTAATGCCCCAGTATAGGGTAGTGCCAGAGGGGTGAGGAGGGAGTGGATGGTTGAGTGGGTAGGGGAGCACCCTCTTAGAGGCAAAGGATAGAGCGATAGGATGCAGGATTGTGAAGGGGGACAACATTTGAAAGGTGAATAATTAAAATTACCAATTAAAAAAATCTCAAAAGTAAAAACAAAAAAGTAGAAAGGATAGCAAACCAACCTAAAACTAGTAGGAATAAAGAATCAAAAGCTAGAGTATAGAGAAACAAAATAGAAACAATAAAGTCAATAAAAACCAAACATTGAGTTTCTTTTAAAAAGAGCAAACTTGACAAAGCCTTCAATTGCAAGTAATTAATATATATATATTTTTTTATTAACTTGAGTATTTCTTATATACATTTCAAGTGTTATTCCCTTTCCCAGTTTCCGGGCAAACATCCCCCTCCCCCCTCCCCTTCCTTATGGGTGTTCCCCTCCCAACCCTCCCCCCATTGCCGCCCTCCCCCCATAGTCTAGTTCACTGGGGGTTCAGTCTTAGCAGGACCCAGGGCTTCCCCTTCCACTGGTGCTCTTACTAGGATATTCATTGCTACCTATGGGGTCAGAGTCCAGGGTGTAATTAATATATTTTAACTGTTTAGTTCAAATAAGCAAAATCAGAAATGAAAAATCTGAACATTACTAACAATTATACAGAAATAAGAATGTGCTGACAGCCTTTTGCTAAACTGGATAATGTAGTAAGTAAGAATGGACCAACTTTTAGAAGCACAAATCATCAGCCTATGTATTAAAGGTTTAAGAGGCCAGCTGAAGAGTTCTGAGATGATGACCAAATCATAGAGCCTCTGCTTTCAAAATTAGATCAATCCTCCAAATCTTACTAAAAGTGGAAAGGATAGAACTGATTCCCTAACTGATTTTTGTGAGCTCAGTACTCACTTATTAACAAAGCCAAAACACAGACCAATATCCGTTGTTTAAAACACTGAGATAGGAAGGTGCTTAAAACTAACAAAACTCAAAAACAGCTCTTAGCAACATACTACAATTATGTAGCATAGTTTAATATAAGTTGTTTCTAAATACAAGGTGCTTTAACATATGGAGGGGGAGGAAATCTGCTCATCCAAGAGGGGGTGGAACCCCATTCGAGAAAAGACCTCCATGAGATTGGGCAGTTGGCAAGCCTGAAGTGCTTTTTCTCAATCGCTGACTGATAGGGAGGGGTCCAGCCCACTGAGGGCGGGGCCACCCCTGGGTTGGTGGTCCTGGGTTCTATAAGAAAGCGGACTGAGCAAGTCACGAGGAGCAAGCCAGTAAGCAGCACACCTCCATGGCCTCTGCATCACCTCCCACCTCTGGGTTCCTGCCTCACTTGAGTTCCTTTGATTATGAACTGTGGAAACACAAGTGGAACGACACCTTTCCTCTGCAAGTTTCTTTTGTCATGGTGTTTCATCATAGCAATAGAAAAAGCCAGCTAAGACATAAAGTGAAGTCTTTCAAATATTTGTCCTTGTTTTTATTTCTCCCTTTGACAGCTACCTACGTAATTCATCAGTCCATTTGTTGTCTTGATAATTTGGTGTTGTGCCATTTAACTTACAAAGTTCGAGTTTTGATGCTTTTAGCATTCCTTGGCATATTCCTGAAGAATTACAAGTCACGTAGCCATGAGACAACTTGGATCTTTGTATGTTGTGTCACTCTTCACAATGGTTACTGACTGTCTTAGTTAGTTTTCTTTTGCTATGATGAAGTACCAACCACGGTCAAGGCAACTTACAGAACTAAGGCTTTATTTGCTTGTTTAGGTGGTTGGTCGTTGGTTGGTCGTTGGTCGGTTGGTCTGTTTGGTTTTCGTTTTGGTTTTGGATTTGGTGTGGTTTGGGTTTTGGTTTTTGAACTCAACAATTGTAGGATAAGCGTCCATCACCATCATGGTGGGGAAGCATAGCAGTAGGCAGACATGGTAAATGAACAAAGCTGAGAGCCTACGTCTTACTTGACGAGCATGAAGCAGAGCAAGCGAACCTGAAAACAGCATCTTTCAACTCTCAGAGCCCACGATAAGTGACATATTTCCTACAGTAAGGTCATACTGCCTCAGGTTCCCCAGACACACGACTGAGAACCAAGTTTTCAGATGCCTGAGACTGTGGAAAGACATTACCTTCAAACCACCACATGAACCAGACATATGTCCAGCAGCAAGTGAAGGGGAGAAAATGTGGTAGATATACACATGGGATAGTTTATTCATTTATCAAGGACAATCAAAGTGTGGCATTTGCAGGAAAATGGTTAGAACTAAAAGTATCATCAGGGCAAGAGAAAGAAACCAAAAGAGTAACATCGTACAATTTCTCTCGTGTTCAGGGTCTAGATTTAAATTTACACAACATGCTTGTGTGTGTATGCCTGCCTACATGTACGTGTGTGCAGGTGCAAGCATGTGGTGGGGGAAATGAAAGTATAAAGAAAACTATAAAAGGAAAGAAAGAGATTGAAAGGTAAGGAGCATGAGAGCAAGGGAAGGTACTGGAATGAAATGCAGAAGGGGCGATCGTTTGGGAGAATACGGCAAAGGTATCCGTATACTTAGTCATTGCCTTATGCACCAAATAAAAGCCCATTAGACCCACCACCAATACTCTAAACCGGCAACACACCAAGTGTCTGAGCTAATGAGCCTCTCAAGGTATCACCTTTCACAACAGACTTAGTAGGTTCAACAACAGCCTCATTGTAAGTGGGACAATGAGTTAAAATTATATTTTCCCAACTAAGGTATACAAACGTGCAATGATCCCTGAAGAGAGGCACCACTGCACCAACCATCCATTGAACATGGACCAAGACAGCATTGCACGTCCACTGGGACACCTGCTATCAAAAGGCCAATAAGAGGAAAGGTTGTTAATGGCATAGAGAACCTGGAAACTGTTGTTGACTGGATTTGCTGGGACTAAGATACAAGACTGATAATTTGTAAATAGCATTCCTCCTTCTGTCTCTTGCTCCATCTCTCTTTTGCCTGCCCTCCTTTCTCTCCTTGAATATGGATACGGTATGACCAAATGCCTCATGATGCAATGAATGCCGTGGTGGGGTTTGTATAAGTATGTTGTTGTGATAGTCATGATGGATTGTAGCCCTTCAGACATTTTTAATCCCATGGCATTGTTTACAGTAACTAAAGCACCCAAGTAGCCAGGAGCTGATGACTAGATAAGCAATATGTGATATGTACATACAGTGGAACAGTATAGAGCCCTGAAAAGGATAGAAATGATAACTTCTATAGTGTGGAGGGTCCCTAAGGATCTCAGCTGGATGGAGTAAGTCAAGCAACAAACTGTGAATGGGTCCACTTCTGTACCATGTTTAGAGCAATCACAAGGGACCCCAGAAGCTGTTGGGGGTGGGGAGAGTGAAGAGTTGCCTGATAGGTAGAATTTCAGTTACATGAGATGAGAAGACCACGGTTTTAGGGGGTGGTTTTGGACACTGTGTTTTCAGATGCTGATTCCTATGCCCAGACATCTGGTCACAGTCCAGACCCTGACATAGTCAAGCATCTCAGGGCACAATGTTATATAAAAATTTTTTCCATCACCTCTGATAATGGTTAATAAAGAGTGATCAGTCTATTAATCGGATAGAAAAGGCTAGAGCAGGACTTTCGATTCCAGTCGTGGGGGTGCGGGGGGGGGGGTTCTAGAAAGATACAGAAGAGGAGAGAGGGGAGAGAGGGAGGTGTGGAGAGACCATTTGGATGGATGAGGAGAATTTGCCATGAGAGACTAGAACAGCCATGAGGATCAACACACATGGATCAGAGTGGACCAGGAAAAGACTCAGATGCTGGTAAAGGACCGCGTGGATGGGGAGTAGGCAACATAGAGGGTTAGACTAGATCAGAACCTGCCCAGATTAGTGTGTGCAGCCTTTTAACAAAAACGCCAGGCCTCTGTTTCATGTATTCAAGAGCTAAAATGCGCTAGGTGGGATGTTACTTGGGAGCAGAAGGGGTGAAGGACCACCACCACCCACACACACACACACCCGGCCTCCCACAAGTGACTTTTACACTACAGAGATACACAGTGGTATACCGGCTGTTCAACACAAGAGAGCGGACTTGGTAGAGCTGGATTACTCAGCTCTGGGTGATTAAGATGGGAGCCTTTGTTATGAGCATTTTACCGCAGTGAAGAAATTGTGGGAAATGTAGTGCTTAATGCAGCGTCAAAATGAACCTGAAGAGAATAATAATAATAATAATAATAATAATAATAATAATAATAATAATTTGAAATCAACATAAAGAAACTCAAATTACCATATCAGGACCACAGATTGTGCCGTCTTTTACAAATGTTTCGTCTCTTTCTGACATATCGGAATATGTTGACAATGTTGTCTTAAGTGGCCTCCCTCCTTTATACAGAGAGATGCATAAATCGTCTCGGATTTGTCCATAAGCCGCAGACATATTGTCTTTCATGAGCAGCCTCTTGAATGGCCAGGTACAGACCAACTTCCCACAGAGAGAATTTCTGGAAGCATAAGGGCAAAGTTCTCTTAGTGCTTACTTAAATAAGTAGCGTTGGCAGCTTGTAAGACAATTCTAGCAGCTAGAGGGGCCACATTAGGGAAATCAGCGACTATTGTTCCCCCTTCCCTAAACTTTTGATTTCTGCCTTATCTCCCTATGCGATGTGAAAATAAAATTTACAGTTCTTTAACATGATATGCTCTACATTAAAAAATAATAGTGTCTTCTTAATTTAAATCCAGGCGGAACATAAAACTCCATAAAAACTTAGCACAACTTAGAATCCACTCTTTTCTTGAATGAGGCAATGTAGGACTAGAGTGGAAATTGGTAATCATGACACACTGACAGCTCTTTTAGGTCATGTTTTAGCTACTGAAATTTGGGCAAATTACCAGTAACCTATGGTGGGTTTGGTGGGTTTTTTGTTGTTAATGCTGCTGTTGTTTTTGTAAGTAAAGCAAAATAATTCTTATTACATTTTGTGAGGCACATCATGTTTACACGTATGTATTTATATGCAATCTAACATGGTGTCTGTTTCAGCATCGCCATCTCTGGAAGCTGTTTCCAAGGTCACTGTCCTTTGACATTGTGGGCACTGAACAAATGTCCCCATAGCAAGGGACAACGGTGACGACCATTAGGTGAGACCGTGTGACAAAGGAAACTTGGCCAAGGACTATTCCACTGTCACTCACTCAGAATACATTTTAGGTTTTGAGAATCTGTATTCTAAACCTAAGTATGATTTTCTAAATACGTACTCGAAACTACAAAACTTTCTAATACAGTTGCCAAATCTATCGTTTCTGGAATTGAACTCTTCATAGCATGCGAAGGAAGCTCCTCTCACATCTGAAAATAAAGACAAAAAGAATTAAAATGGATCAAGTGTTCAGATCACACTGTGGAACTGACAGGGTCAGACTGGGAACCATACTGTGATCCCTTAGGATCAAAACCTTGTTGGTACTGGGATATTTACAAAGAGATATCTGGGTTCTAACCCAGCCTAGTACTGATCAAGAAGAAAGGAGGAAGAAAGGAAGGAAGGGAGAGAGGGAAGGAGGGAGGGAGGGAGGTTTAGATGTTTCACATTGTCGGAGAGAGGAGCAAACGTGATCCTCTCTATTCCTTTTAAATTGTTTTCTTTCCTAGTTCTTTATTTACTGGGAAAAATACAGTTCATTCTTTAGCACAGAGCGGAGTACCCAGGGTACCACCCTCCTTGCTAGAGCCCCTGTGCCTTAACACCCTGATGAGCATAAAAGGGGTGTTGTATTTTTAAAGTAGAAAGGACATGGCCAGTCATCTACAGCGACCAACACATCCATGGACAGAGGTTGGGGATGGGGTGAGGGGAGGGTGTGAGTCATGGCTAGTCTGAAAGAAATAGCAAAAATTCAACTACCTTTACCAGCTGTCCCTGTCCCTTGGACTTGGAGGTTTGCAAATGGGTGGTATTGTTTATGTCAGTCATTTGGTATAAGAACTCAGATCGCTTGCCTTCAATTGCTATTCATTGACAAAAGACCTCTTCACCTACAGGAACTGATCTCAGATGTCACCTCCAGTGGGGCATAATTCCTATGTGTAGATACATGTGTGACGGGACTATACAACTGTCAGTAATTCTTTACTTGAAAGGAGCCCCGTTGGAAAAAAAAAAAAAACACAACAGCAATGAGTGTGTTAAGCCTGTCTTAATTTAACCAATACTAAAACTAATTTAGCCCTGGACAAGGATTGGATGGCACAAGATTTAAAGGGATAGTCAAAAATTCGATAAACAAGATAAATAACATCTTCATGCAATTTCGTTTTTTTAGAAAAGCTGACAGCAATCCTCCTGTGTCATCTTCCTACATATACTGGGATGATGAGTGTAAGCCACTACACTGATTACATATTCTTTTAAAAATCAACATTAACGGCAGACACGCCTGGGAAACCAGAAGAGTCTACACTCGGCCCACATCTCTGACACCAGAGGAAAACACCAAATGCCATCTGGAACCCTGGTGCACAGAAGCTCCCAGAAAGGGCTGTGCAGATCTTCCTGGTTGCTGCCGCCGCGGAGAGCTCATAAGCAACACCCCACGAGCAAACTTGAGCCTTGGGACCACAGGTAAGACAAACCTTCCAGCTCCAAGTGACCTGCCTGGTGAACTCAAGACACAGGCCCACAGGAACAGCTGAAGACCTGTAGAGAGGAAAAACTACAAGCCCGAAATCAGAACACTCAGTCCCCATAACTGGCTGAAAGAAAACAGGAAAACAGGTCTACAGTACTCCTGACACACAGGCTTATAGGACAGTCTAGCCATTGTCAGAAATAGCAGAACAAAGTAACACTAGAGATAATCTGATGGCGAGAGGCAAGTGCAGGAACCCAAGCAACAGAAACCAAGACTACATGGCATCATCGGAGCCCAATTCTCCCACCAAAGCAAACACGGAATATCCAAACACACCAGGAAAGCAAGATCTAGTTTCAAAATCATATTTGATCATGATGCTGGAGGACTTCAAGAAAGACATGAAGAACTCCCTTAGAGAAACACAGGAAAACATAAATAAACAAATAGAAGCCTTCAGAGAGGAATCACAAAAATCCCTGAAAGAAATCCAGGAAAACATAAATAAACAAGTAGAAGCCCATAGAGAGGAGTCACAAAAATCCCTGAAAGAATTCCAGGAAAACATAAATAAACAAGTAGAAGCCCATAGAGAGGAGTCACAAAAATCCCTGAAAGAATTCCAGGAAAACACAATCAAACAATTGAAGGAATTAAAAATGGAAATAGAAGCAATCAAGAAAGAACACATGGAAACAACCCTGGATATAGAAAACCAAAGGAAGACACAAGGAGCCGTAGATACAAGCATCACCAACAGAATACAACAGATAGAAGAGAGAATCTCAGGAGCAGAAGATTCTATAGAAATCATCGACTCAACAGTCAAAGATAATGTAAAGCAGAAAAAGCTACTGGTCCAAAACATACAGGAAATCCAGGACTCAATGAGAAGATCAAACCTAAGGATAATAGGTATAGAAGAGAGTGAAGACTCCCAGCTCAAAGGACCAGTAAATATCTTCAACAAAATCATAGAAGAAAACTTCCCTAACCTAAAAAAAGAGATACCCATAGGCATACAAGAAGCCTACAGAACTCCAAATAGATTGGACCAGAAAAGAAACACCTCCCGACACATAATAGTCAAAACACCAAATGCACAAAATAAAGAAAGAATATTAAAAGCAGTAAGGGAAAAAGGTCAAGTAACATATAAAGGCAGACCTATCAGAATCACACCAGACTTTTCGCCAGAGACTATGAAAGCCAGAAGATCCTGGACAGATGTCATACAGACCCTAAAAGAACACTAAGGCCAGCCCAGGTTACTGTATCCTGCAAAATTCTCAATTAACATAGATGGAGAAACCAAGATATTCCATGACAAAACCAAATTTACACAATATCTTTCTACAAATCCAGCACTACAAAGGATAATAAATGGTAAAGCCCAACATAAGGAGGCAAGCTACACCCTAGAAAAAGCAAGAAACTAATCATCTTGGCAACAAAACAAAGAGAGTGAAAGCACACAAACATAACCTCACATCCAAATATGAATATAACAGGAAGCAATAATCACTATTTCTTAATATCTCTCAACATCAATGGCCTCAACTCCCCAATAAAAAGACATAGATTAACAAACTGGTTACACAACGAGGACCCTGCATTCTGCTGCCTACAGGAAACACACCTCAGAGACAAAGACAGACACTACCTCAGAGTGAAAGGCTGGAAAACAACTTTCCAAGCAAATGGTCGGAAGAAGCAAGCTGGAGTAGCCAATCTAATATCAAATAGAATCAATTTTCAACTAAAATTCATCAAAAAAGATAAGGAAGGACACTTCATATGCATCAAAGGAAAAATCCACCAAGATGAACTCTCAATCCTAAATATCTATGCCCCAAATACAAGGGTACCTACATATGTAAAAGAAACCTTACTAAAGCTCAAAGCACACATTGCACCTCACACAATAATAGTAGGAGATTTCAACACCCCACTCTCATCAATGGACAGATCATGGAAACAGAAATTAAACAGAGACGTAGACAGACTAAGAGAAGTCATGAACCAAATGGACTTAACAGATATTTATAGAACATTCTATCCTAAAGCAAAAGGATATACCTTCTTCTCAGCTCCTCATGGTACTTTCTCCAAAATTGACCATATAATTGGTCAAAAAACGGGCCTCAACAGGTACAGAAAGATAGAAATAATCCCATGCGTGCTATCGGACCACCACGGCCTAAAACTGGTCTTCAATAACAATAAGGGAAGAATGCCCACATATACATGGAAATTGAACAATGCTCTACTCAATGATAACCTGGTCAAGGAAGAAATAAAGAAAGAAATTAAAAACTTTTTAGAATTTAATGAAAATGAAGATACAACATACTCAAACTTATGGGACACAATGAAAGCTGTGCTAAGAGGAAAACTCATAGCGCTGAGTGCCTGCAGAAAGAAACAGGAAAGAGCATATGTCAGCAGCTTGACAGCACACCTAAAAGCTCTAGAACAAAAAGAAGCAAATACACCCAGGAGGCAGGAAATAATCAAAATCAGAGCTGAAATCAGCCAGGTAGAAACAAAAAGAACCATAGAAAGAATCAACAGAACCAAAAGTTGGTTCTTTGAGAAAATTAACAAGATAGATAAACCCTTAGCCAGACTAACGAGAGGACACAGAGAGTGTGTCCAAATTAACAAAATCAGAAATGAAAAGGGAGACATAACTACAGATTCAGAGGAAATTCAAAAAATCATCAGATCTTACTATAAAAGCCTATATTCAACAAAACTTCAAAGTCTGCAGGAAATGGACAATTTCCTAGACAGATACCAGGTACCGAAGTTAAATCAGGAACAGATAAACCAGTTAAACAACCCCATAACTCCTAAGGAAATAGAAGCAGTCATTAAAGGTCTCCCACCCAAAAAGAGCCCTTGTCCAGACGGGTTTAGTGCAGAATTCTATCAAACCTTCATAGAAGACCTCATACCAATATTATCCAAACTATTCCACAAAATTGAAACAGATGGAGCCCTACCGAATTCCTTCTATGAAGCCACAATTACTCTTATACCTAAACCACACAAAGACACAACAAAGAAAGAGAACTTCAGACCAATTTCCCTTATGAATATCGATGCAAAAATACTCAATAAAATTCTGGGAAACCGAATCCAAGAGCACATCATAACAATCATCCACCATGATCAAGTAGGCTTCATCCCAGGCATGCAGGGATGGTTTAATATACAGAAAACCATCAACGTGATCCATTATATAAACAAACTGAAAGAACAAAACCACATGATTATTTCATTAGATGCTGAGAAAGCATTTGACAAAATTCAACACCCCTTCATGATAAAAGTCCTGGAAAGAATAGGAATTCAAGGCCCATACCTAAACATAGTAAAAGCCATATACAGCAAACCAGTTGCTAACATTAAACTAAATGGAGAGAAACTTGAAGCAATCCCACTAAAATCAGGGACTAAACAAGGCTGCCCACTCTCTCCCTACTTATTCAATATAGTTCTTGAAGCTCTAGCCAGAAAAGGAAATCAAGGGGATACAGATTGGTAAAGAAGAAGTCAAAATATCACTATTTGCATGATAGTATATGATAGTATATTTAAGTGATCCCAAAAGTTCCACCAGAGAACTACTAAAGCTGATAAACAACTTCAGCAAAGTGGCTGGGTATAAAATTAACTCAAATAAATCAGTAGCCTTCCTCTACACAAAAGAGAAACAAGCCGAGAAAGAAATTAGGGAAACCACACCCTTCATAATAGACCCAAACAATATAAAGTACCTCGGTGTGACTTTAAACAAGCAAGTAAAAGATCTGTACAATAAGAACTTCAAGACTCTGAAGAAAGAAATTGAAGATGACCTCAGAAGATGGAAAGATCTCCTATGCTCATGGATTGGCAGGATTAACATAGTAAAAATGGCCATTTTACCAAAAGCGATCTACAGATTCAATGCAATCCCCATCAAAATACCAATCCAATTCTTCAAAGAGTTAGACAGAACAATTTGCAAATTCATCTGGAATAACAAAAAACCCAGGATAGCTAAAACTATCCTCAGCAATAAAAGGACTTCAGGGGGAATCACTATCCCTGAACTCAAGCAGTATTACAGAGCAATAGTGATAAAAACTGCATGGTATTGGTACAGAGACAGACAGATAGACCAATGGAACAGAATTGAAGACCCAGAAATGAACCCACACACCTATGGGCACCTGATTTTTGACAAAGGAGCCAAAACCATTCAATGGAAAAAAGATAGCATTTTCAGCAAATGGTGCTGGTTCAACTGGAGGGCAACATGTAAATCGATCCATGCTTATCACCCTGTACAAAGCTTAAGTCCAAGTGGATCAAGGACCTCCACATCAAACCAGATACACTCAAACTAATAGAAGAAAATCTAGGGCCGCATCTCAAACACATGGGCATTGGAAAAAATTCCTGAACAAAACACCAATGGCTTATGCTCTAAGATCAAGAATTGACAAATGGGATCTCATAAAACTGCAAAGCTTCTATAAGGCAAAGGACACTGTGGTTAGGACAAAACGGCAACCAACAGACTGGGAAAAGATCTTTACCAATCCTACAACAGATAGAGGCCTTATATCCAAAATATACAAAGAACTCAAGAAGTTAGACCGCAGGGAGTCAAATAACCCTATTAAAAAATGGGGTTCAGAACTAAACAAAGAATTCACAGCTGAGGAATGCCGAATGGCTGAGAAACACCTAAAGAAATGTTCAACATCTTTAGTCATAAGGGAAATGCAAATCAAAACAACCCTGAGATTTCACCTCACACCAGTGAGAATGGCTAAGATCAAAAACTTAGGTGACAACAAATGCTGGCGAGGATGTGGAGAAAGAGGAACACTCCTCCATTGTTGGTGGGATTGCAGACTGGTAAAACCATTCTGGAAATCAGTCTGGAGGTTCCTCAGAAAATTGGACATTGAACTACCTGAGGACCCAGCTATACCTCTCTTGGGCATATACCCACAAGATGCCCCAACATATAAAAAAGACATGTGCTCCACTATGTTCATAGCAGCCTTATTTATAATAGCCAGAAGCTGGAAAGAACCCAGATGCCCTTCAATAGAGGAATGGATACAGAAAATGTGGTACATCTACACAATGGAATATTACTCAGCTATCAAAAACAATGCCTTTATGAAATTCATAGGCAAATGGTTGGAACTGGAAAATATCATCCTGAGTGAGGTAACCCAATCACAGAAAAACACACATGGTATGCACTCATTGATAAGTGGCTATTAGCCCAAATGCTTAATTACCCTAGATGCATAGAACACATGAAACTCAAGACGGATGATCAAAATGTGAATGCTTCACTCCTTCTTTAAATGGGGGAACAAGAATACCCTTGGCAGGGAATAGAGAAGCAAAGATTAAAACAGAGACAGAAGGAACACCCATTCAGAGCCTGCCCCACATGTGGCCCATGCATATACAGCCATCCAATTAGACAAGATGGATGAAGCAAAGAAGTACAGGCCGACAGGAGCCGGATTTAGATCTCTCCTGAGAGACACAGCCAGAATACAGCAAATACAGAGGCGAATGCCAGCAGCAAACCACTGAACTGAGAATAGAACCCCATTGAAGGAATCAGAGAAAGAACTGGAAGAGCTTGAAGGGGCTCGAGACCCCTTATGAACAACAATGCGAAGCAACTAGAGCTTCCAGGGACTAAGCCACTACCTAAAGACTATACATGGACTGACCCTGGACTCTGACCTCATAGGTAGCAATGAATAGCCTAGTAAGAGCACCAGTGGAAGGGGAAGCCCTGGGTCCTGCTAAGACTGAACCCCCAGTGAACGTGATTGTTGGGGGGAGGACGGCAATGGGGAGGGTGGGGAGGGGAACACCCATAAAGAAGGGAAGGGGGAGGGATTAGGGGGATGTTTGCCCGGAAACCGGGAAAGGGAATAACATTCGAAATGTAAATAAGAAATACTCCGGTCCCCAGCTCCGAAAAAAAGAACCAAAAAAAAAAAAAAAAAAAAAAAGAAATACTCAAGTTAATAAAAAAAAATCAACATTAACACAAGAAGCATTTATTGGGAATGACTCGCTGAGATTTTTAGAGGGAAGCGGCATATTGGCTTCATGGCAGTGAGAACTGCCCTGTGGAGACTCTCTGGCCTGGATACCCCGTCACCACAGCCCTGAATCAGAAGACTCAGAGCAGTCGAACACAGAATGTTCTGATAACAGTGGTTCCTAACCTTCCTAATTCTGCAGCCTTTTCATTCACTTCCTCATGTTGTGGTGATCCCCAACCACAAAGTTGCTTTTGTTGCTATTTCATATCTGTAAATTTTTGCTGCTGTTATGAATTGTAATGCAGAGATATCCGTGCTTTCCGGTGGTCTTAGGTGACCCACGTGACAGAGGTGTCTTGATCCACAGGTTGAGATCCACTTCTCAGCCTTTTGGCTAAGATCAAGGGTGAGATCCACTGTTTTTAAGGTGCTTCATGGATTCACCCCACAACACTTAGCACCTCGGTGCTCTCTTTGGTACCCCTTCCTTTTAGGTTTTTGAGGCTGCAGATAACAAACCCGGTGGCTTTGTTTTCTTGATTCCAGAAACACCACAAATCTGAGGTAACCACTCCCAGTTCTCCAAGGCCAGGATTTTCTTTGTTCCTGAGCCACCCCGGAGATTGACCATCTTCAGACAGCTCATTTCCCTGGGTGTAGACTCACAGAGCAACAGCTTCTGCTTCTCTGCCTGGATTTTTGTAGGCTTTGAACTACCTGAATCTGTCTACCTGATCAGGTCTACCTGAATCTGAAGGTACAACTCAAGAAAGGAGATGACTGTCAACTGCTGCTAGGACTATTACCAGAGAGACCCAGGCTCCTTCCAGCTGTGCTGTGAGCGAGCACGGCTCTTGGATCTCCAGGATACACAGTTCTGAGGTACAAGGGCCATCACCTGCTACAGGAATATTCTCAGAAGAGATTCTGAGAGGCACGGTCCATATTTGAGAATGAGGTTGACTGGATTGAGGGCTCTTGTTTGGCTTTTGCTTTTTGTTCTGCATTCTGCAGGTAGAGAGGGTACCTTGCATGCTACCTGGCAAGTTCCAGGCTGCCCCAGACTGTATGAGAGCCTGCCTTAAAAAATTAATTAATTGGGGCTGGGGATTTAGCTCAGTGGTAGAGCGCTTACCTAGGAAGCGCAAGGCCCTGGGTTCGGTCCCCAGCTCCAAAAAAAAAAAAAAAAAAAAGCAGCAGGTGGATGCCTGCTGTGATGTCATGATGTCAGCCAGTTGGCACGGGAAGCAGATAAGGATGAGCTGAGAGGGTGCCTCCTCCACTCAGAAAAAAATAAAATAAAATGTTTCTGTCGCTGAAATCCAATACAGCTCGATAAAATAAGGCGGGGTTGAAGATGGGTAGGCTGGCAAATACTCTTTTCTGGTGTGAAGTGGAAACATGTTTCAGCCTGTGTGGGCCTAGATATGTGCAGCCTGGTCAAAGGCGACACACTGAGGAGCTAGAAAATGGCATGCAATCCATCACTGAAACAGAATTCATGGGAGCCACCGTACAGATGCCAATGGGAAGAAAGAAAGAGGGAGGGAGGCTTCACTCTGCAGTTACTTCCCTTTTTGTTCATCAGTGTGTTGAACTGTATCTTGCTTGTTTGCCATGTTTGACCCTGGGTTTAATGTTTCAAAAGAATACTCAGAATCTCGGACAGGGGCTGGTAGGATGGTTCAGTGGCTGAAAGTACTATCTGCCCTTGCAGAGGGCCCCAGATTCAGTTCTTGGCACCTGTATGGAGGCTTACAACTGCACATAACTCCAGTTCCAGGGAGCCTACACCCTCTTCTGGTCTTTACAGTCAAACATAGGGTATGCATGTGTACCTGCAGGAACTCACAGAGACATATACAGTAAAAACGAAGAAATCATTAAAATGTTTGAGTCTCAGGTGGTAAGATAGGGGTCATAAAGTACTGCTTCGATCAACTTCAAAGGGGGGGGGGGGAACCAGAGGAGCACTCCATGACACTGTGGTGACTGCAGCCACAAACTTTACCCTGAGCTCCCAAAAGCCTGCACAAGACATCCTTCTAAGGTTTCTTTAAGGCAGGGAGATGATTCAATTGGTCAAAGGCTTTCCTTACACGGGAAAGAAGTAGCATTTGGATCTCTGGATCCACATAAAAACCTGGGCATGTAATTCCAGGGGCGGCAAGACAAAAGGGAGAGACAGGTATCCATAACCCTGGAGCTCCCTATCCAACCAGCCTGGCTTCTGAGACTAAGTTCCAGGCCACTCTTTGAATATAAGTGTGTTACAGTGGTATCACACATTTTGGCCAGAGATAAATCCTATGGTGAAGCATGATGTTGTTTCTAAAATGAAATGTCTTGTTCTCAGCTAAGGTGAAGTCCATCCATGCAGGAAAAGACAAGTCAACTCTCAAGCAAGTAACTGTGCTGTCAAATATCAGAGGATCCCTTATTCATCGTCAGCTCTTGAAGGCCCATTTTGCTCTACTAGAAACCCAGATCCTTTCCATTTAAACTAAACCCCATCACCACGAAATCAGATGTAACACTGTGGGGAAAGCCGCATTTCCACTTGCAAGTTCTTCTTTTAACAAATGGAAATTCAGTGTCAGTTCAGGGGCTCCTTTGCGTTGTCTCTTGGAAACAACAAAAACAAACAAACCAAAAACAAAACAAAACAAAACAAAACAAAACAAAAAACAAAACAAAACAAAAACGGGTTACCTTCAAAATTAATGATTACCAAGTCGGACTTTAGCCATTACTAGGTGACATATTTTTTTCATCCTGCAGAATTGAATAGCGGGCATTGGGATGGTGAGGCTTTGGAAGAATATTATGACACTTACATTTCCCGAGCAAGTTCATGCATTGATTATTACTCGTCATACAAAGACCACTGTAGCAGAAGGCTTGCCCTGAGTCGCAGTACTGCCCGTTGCGTGCGAACGTGTCAGGGACACAGTAAGCGTCATTTCCGTTACAGTACTCCTCAAAGTCACATTCATTCTTCGACTTTCTACAGAGTACATTAACCGGTTTTACCTAGAAGAAAACATAAATGATTCCTTCCAAGGATGCGGTTTTTTTTGGTAAAGGCTCTGGGTGGTTTTGAGTGAAACTCATGAGGTCCCATTGCCTATGGCCTCCCATAGGATGACATAGCAGAGGACACTGTGCGACATTAATATGTCTATTTAAAAAAAATGTTTCCGCAGCAGGATGCAGGGAAGGTCGTGAATCGTGCCCACTCTCCCAGGCTCAAGAACACTTGTTTGCACACGTCTGTTCATTTGTGGACACGCCCTGTTTAATCAAAAAGGTCCCTTTCGTCTTATGCAGCATCGCAGCAATGTGAGTTGACCATGGCTAAGTGTGGAATTTTGAGTCCTTCCTGCTTTTCAATGGGCCTGTCTCTCTCTAGCGCCTTTACTCTCGTGTCTGGTTGCTCTGCTGTTGGATGCCTGTGCACCCACAATTTTATATCCTTCTCCTTTTATATCCTATAATCATCTCCTTCAGTGTTGTATAACTAACTACCTTCTTGCCTTTTATGAAAGTTTTAGGGTTTTTTTTGGGGGGGGAGGTTATATGTTTGTTTTACTTAAAGTAGATACCACTGTAGTCTGGAACCTGGGTGAAATGGGGTCTTGACCCATCCAATCGCTAACAAGAAAATGTCCTACAGCTGATTTTATGGAGGCATTTTTCTCAGTTGAGCTTCCTTCCTTTTAGATAACTCTACCTTGTATCTAGTGGTGACCAAGCCCAAGCTAGTGGGGTGTGTGTGTGTGTGTGTGTGTGTGTGTGTGTATTCAGGTGTTATTTCTCTAAATAACCATAACTAATACAACCTCACACTCACTGTTTGTTTTGTTTTTTTTTTTAAGATGTAAACATTCACAGAGCTCTCTCTAAAGAGTCTGAACAATGAGGACGTAGACAAGGGCAGCATTAATTGGAGTGTGGGGTGTGCAGCAGAGCAAAGGACGTTCCCAGAAGACAGTAAACTGAGTTTAACCCGTACAAAGAACTTGTCCAACCGTTGGCCCTCATACAGCTACGCACAGAAAAAAGTGAGAAAAGCTGGAAGAGACATAGATCGATCAGACAGAAATTCTTGAGGTCATAGAGGAAACTTAAGGAAGCCAAGCGAGGAGAGCAGAAACATGAGACGGAGAGCAGAGGAGTAGAGGCAGATTCCCTCTCACCTTGCAGTCCTGACCACAGCACTCCCCGGAGCCACACACGGCTTTGGACTTCAGTCGGCACGACATGGGGTCACAGCATTTTTTGTGTGTACAATTCTACAAAGAAAGGCAACGTCTTACTTAGCTGGGTGTGGCTGAGCCACATTCGAAGCTATAGCTCAGGACCTTGCAGACCGCGCCATCTTTGTTCTTACATTACAGGTTTCAATAGCCCATTTTCCAGGGAGGACATGGGAAGAGTCTCATTCAACTGTCTGCGAGAGCGTATTTCTCTCTATTCGGTGCAGCTGAACATGGACTGCCAGGAAGCTACCCAGGGAAACCGTTCCTTGATCTCTTAGGAACAGCCACCCTCCTTAAACATTTCTATATTCTGGTAGCCACCTGTTGCTGCTACTTACGTGTAAATCCCAACACCTAGCAGGCTCGGCTCTGCCCAGGCCAGGAGCCTGCTGCGTGTGGACATTTGCTTAGTCCCTCTGTTTTGGTTGCTCAGGAAGGCTGCAGACTGAAAAATCGAGAGCGGCCCTGTCAGGGGAGAAATCCCTGGCCACTTACAATGATTCAAATTTACCAGAGGAACGTGGAGTTAATAATATTGTTGTCCAGTATTGCATCCCTATATGGCTAGTAACTCGGGCCGTGGGTTGGCACCATCACAGCTACATTATTTTCTTTTTTTTTTTTTTTTCTTTTTTTCTCCGGAGCTGGGGACCGAACCCAGGGCCTTGCGCTTGCTAGGCAAGCGCTCTACCACTGAGCTAAATCCCCAACCCCACAGCTACATTTAATTTGCAGTGCTGCCCTGGAGGACCCATAAATGGAGGTTTTATCCTGCCTAGCATTTTATGTGTTGGGTTGTACAATATATTATCTCTTCTACTGTGGTAAGATCGATTATTAAATATTAATAGCCATCCCTCTTGCTGCACCTGAGGGGTCTTGGTGGGTTTTCAGTCTCTACTCTCTCATCCACCCTCAAGATATTTTCTTATTTATTTCTTCATTGACCCATTAGCTGTTCCGAGGGCATCTGCTTACTTTTTATTTGTTAATTTTCCAAGATTTGTATTGGGAAACTGCTGTCGTGGTTTAACATTGTAGTTGGTCCACGGCCACAGGAATACATACCCTACTGCTACTAGGTAGGAAGGTATGTGTGTGATGTCTGTGTGAGTGCTGTACATTGGCCTAAACTGAAACTTGAGTGAACTTCATTGCTTACTTCCTTAAGGATTTTCTCACCTCTGAAAGCCGAGTGCTAAGGCCTGCCACTGCATTGCTGGGCATTTCTACTTAAATGTGTCTGTGCGTGCAGTTGCTCTAATGTTAGATAAACGCATGCTTACAACTCTTGAATGCTCTCCACGATTTGACTGTGAGTTTCTTGTGACAAAACTCTGGACTTGGTCTCCTTTGAGAGATATGCATTGTTCTCTCTCCTCTTTCTTGCTTGTTGGTATAGAGTGTCTTTTTGTTTCTTCACTCACAGGACATATGTGTTCTTAAGTATGAAATGAATATCCCATAGGTGCAATGTGGCTGGTTATTATTTATGGCTGAAAATTTCTGCTAAGATTTTATTAGAAGCATGTAGGGATGAACTCCTCATTTTCTACTTGTCTCGGAACATAGTTCTTTGTTTCCAATATGTAGCCTGCCTAAACACAAGCTTCTTTAAAATCGGGCTTCTTTTTTTTTCCTGATTTCTCTCAGCATTCTGTACATATAACCCCAGTTTCTCTTGTCCTGAAAGGTTACTCCAAAATACAAAAAAGAAAAAGGAAAAAGAAAACAACAAAAACAAACAAACAAACAAACAAACAAACAAAAACCACTCAGAGCCCCACAGTGATTCCTTGGCATGTCAACTTGCTTAAAAATTCCACTTTCAAGAGTTTGGGTGGAGACCCCATTAGGTTAAAACCATCCGACGATCTAAACCATTGGTTCTCAACCAGAGGATGGTGACCCCCCACGGAGATCACATAGCAGACATTTACATTATGATTCATAGCAGTAGCAAAGTTATAATTATGAAGTGCCAATGAGATAATTTTATGTTTAGGTCTCTGCCCTAGGAAGGGTGAGGACCACTGGGCTAGAATATTTGAGAGAGTGTTAGGGCTTATGAATCTTCCCACAAATTGGGAAGTTTTAAGTTATTGGGTTTTTTTTTAATATGCTTTTTATAACTGTTGTATGTTTTCTCTCTTGGGAAGTTCCATCATGAGAATTTCTGCACTTAATGGTGTCATGTGAGCTCTACAGTCTTTCCTTGTCCCTTTTTTTATTTTCTTTTCCTTTCCATACCCTCTGACTGGATTATTTCAGAAGACCTATCCTCCAGTTCAAAGGTTCTTTCTTCTGTTTGACCCGATCTGTGACTGAAGCTCGTGGTTAGCATGGGTGATATGGCTCTCCCACCTTTCCTAAAACCATAACAAAACTCCAAAACTCCACTTAGCTAGCCCCCAAGTGCAAGGACAGTCTGGTGATTCTGATCCTCTTGGAAAAGAAGGGACATTTCAGACACATGGCACCAGGAGAAAGAACGTGGGAATAATGTAACGCAGACCACAAAGCAGCAGGAGCATGTTGTGATGACGAGGCCTTCATATGGTGGCAAACCATAGGAGGTCGGGTTCTGCAGAACTGGGTGTTGCTGAAATACTCAGAGATGACAAAATGTAACTATAGACTGTGGGAGGGTTAGTGACTCTGCTTTCCAGGAAGGTGAAGTGTCTCAGGTTTTAGAAGACTAGTTCACACACAGGGAGGCTGGGCACAGCAGCTACCTGCCCCACTGGACAAGACAACTACTCAAATCATCGTCGTCGTCATCATCACCACCACCACCACCACCATCACCATCATCATCATCATCATCATCATCATCATATCATCATCATCATCATCTTGCTATCCTCATGGAAAGGACCCCATATCAGTTCAGGTACCAGAGAACATGGCTAGATTCTGGGGAACTGGTCACAAGGCAAAGTAGCATGTGGAGAGGCCAGGCAGAGCAGTTTCTAGGAAGCCTGTGAGGCAGGGCACCTTAGCAGGCAAATGTGGGTAAATGTCAAACACCCATGAGTGTAGCTCAGTGATGGTAGGGTCTCAGAGACAAAGCTGTTTGGAGGATAGCACAGAACATTAAGAGCTAGGATAGTAGTAAACCATTTGGATCTGTGGACAGTAGGGTACAGGATTATTTGAAACAAAACCCCACCCCCCGCCACTCACCTTCTAGGTCACATCATAGACATGCAATTTCTTAGGGTAGCGCTGCAATCATACTGAGCCTCTGGCCTCCAAAGAGCTTCTGGTACTACTCTGTCATATCTGGTTGTCTTGGTTGGAAGGTTGTTTGTATGGTTGTGTGTGTGTGTGTGTGTGTGTGTGTGTGTGTGTGTGTGTGTGATTGTGGGGAGGCGATTTCCTATGTGGGTTCTGTATTTATATCATGTCTCTTTCTCTTTCCCCTTCTAGCTCCTTCTGTGCTCTCTCTAACTGGCTCTCAATCTCATGATCTCTTCTCCGGTTACTATTATCACAAGTCTATATATCTACAACACATTGAGAGTCTGTTGTGTTGCTCATGTGTAATGTGTTTAGGGTTGGCCACTAGGCTAACTTCTGAGGAAGTAGGTGGGGGCTATTAAAAACAACTGGTTAACACACAGAGGAGTGAACATGGGGACCCAGCCCTGGCTGGTGTGTTCGCAGACTTTCTCCTACACCCAAGGCTCAGGAAACATCGAAAAAGAGATGGCAGAAATTTGTGAGAACAGGAAGACTGGGATATCTGCTGGCATCTTCTGGGCCTGACAAAGGAACTGTCCCATGAAGTCTTTGCTATTTAACCCTTCCGCTAACAGGTGACAAGCCTGCTCGGGTCTCTCTATCATTTTTTGGTCATCTGTTGCTTACTTTGATCTTGTTTCCATATTTTATGTCTTCTCCAGGTTTTTCGAATGTTTTAATTAAGAATGCTTGTTCACAGAATGATTTTCTTATGGATTAAACAGGAACGCATCCTAATGACCATCAAAAGCCGTTTCCCACCACCCCTCTCCTTGTCGTGTTTGTTGTGAAGGGCAGAGCGTATTGATAGTTAACAGAATTTTAACTTGTAGTCCTTTCTCAGCAGACATGGGCAAGAAACAAAGTCAAAAGGGCAGGGCTTACAGGCAGCTCTCATCCAAAGAACCAGCGTGTGCATTCCCAAATGGAATATTAGGAAGTGAAGAGTTCAGCGCTTCACGGAGCTCATGTAGGAAAGGAAAGGGGGTGGGGAGTCTACTTCAGATCTACTTTACTAAAAGATAAATGTTCTCTCTGTTTTTCTTAACATTGCACATAAAAACTGAAGAGGGGTTGGGGGAGAAAGGACCACCCACCTTCAAAGTGCCACAGTCACACTGCTCGTTCATTTCCAATATCCCGTTGCCACAGATTCTCCTTGGCCTGGAAGGCTTCTTCTTTTGTCTTTCCATAGGCAAGTCCTGGAGACATTCAAGGTCTTGTGTTGACAGGTATTTGAAGTCATCCAAGCTACAAGTACTGAAGTCCTTCACACCCCCAGAATATCTAGAATGCAACAATGCGCACACGATCAAAGCTGGGGCTGCTTTGTGTGCTGGCTCCCTTAACAGAGTGGTTTGGGGACAGACTTTGAGGGCACCATCCCTTCCGGGAAACATTAAGCACACTTTGAAACACAGTGATGAGATTACTATGGTGATTTCTCATGCTTTTATAATTCTAATGCGAAAAAAATGAGAACCAATGATACAATTCAAAGAAAATTTGTCAGATGATGTGCTTGCACAGAACTTAGTAGAGTTAATCCCTCAGTACACAAAATGGGCTGATCCAGGGTTCCCAACTTCCACTACCTAGATAGACACATTGGAGATGCTAAGGTCTCTCTCTCTCTCTCTCTCTCTCTCTCTCTCTCTCTCTCTCTCTCTCTCTGTGGATGTGTGTGTGTGTGTGTGTGTGTGTGTGTGTGTATGTGTTAGACTGAGTATGTGTAGAGTATGTTCATTTGCACATGTGTTCTCCTTTAAGTTTGGAATCTGTAAGCACTGGAACTGTTATTTATGGTTTTCTTCCTAAGGCCAAATCATTGATCTTCAAGTTTTCAGCCTTAATTTTCCATATATTTTTAAAGCCATTTAATTCTATCTTATACCTTTGTTATGCATACTAGAATAAATGTACTAACTTGAACATTAAGTTAAACCATTGAACATTCTCAAGGTGATGGTATTTCTCATTCTTGTTTCTTCCTCACTAAGAGTGTGTGTGTGTGTGTGTGTGTGTGTATGTATGTATATAACACACACAAATATATATACATATACATATATATGTGTATATATATATATATATATATATATATATATATATATATATATATATATGTTTGCTTGTCTGCAAAGCCAAGATCTGAGTTACCAGAAACCAACTTCCAGGACCAGGACCAAAAGAACCCGGGCATTTTCTATCCAACTGCCCTCCAAAGACAGTGGCTTGGGATTTATGACTTTAGAACTACAGAAAAAGATGGCTGGGGTAGGCTCCCTCCTCCCCAGAACCAAATGGAAAGCAGGAATGTGGTGAGAGAAAGCAGTTATAGCTCTGCCTGCCTACCATGACAGAAATACACACTCACATAGCTATTGTGCATGCGGTGTGTGGTACTGTCTCAAAGGTGGGAGGACGTGGGGGCAGGGGGACTACAGAGAGATCCAGAAAACCTGCTGTGTATGTCAACAAGGGAGATGGATCAGATGTCTAAGGGACACCCAGGCTCAAATGGTTCCTGTGCCAGTCCTCACAAATACCATGATGTGGGACCAACCCAAATGTTCATCACAAAATGAGTGGCTAAAATGTGTGTGCTTGCAACTACTCAGCCATAAAGAGTGACAATGACATGGGCAGACTCAGAAGACGCTATGTTAAGTTAGGATTCAGGTCCAGGAATTAAAAACAGCTTATCACTTTACTCAAAAGTAGGATTTAAAATACTGGGCCCCTGAATGAAGATAGTGGAATGGCAGTTGCCAGACACCAGGGAAAGCAAGGAGAAGAGAAGAGGGAGAGGTCAGACTAGGAGAAGGAAGAGAGAGTTACCGGTCACAGATTCACAAGGGTGGAAGTAGGCTTCTTTTCATGGACAGTGGGGTGATTATAGTTAACATTAATAGATCGTTTATCACAACAGCAATTAGGGCAGCTTTGAATGTCAACGCACTAAAGAAATAAAATGTAAAAGCTACAGATAGGTTTGCCCGTTATTCAGAGCTGATCGAAGTGTATAATACAGTCGTGGATTGAGATTTCATAATGCGCATCATAACGGTGTGCTGACGTTACATACCAGGACTGGTAAAATAAATGCTGAGGGGGAAAGGCAGAAGGGTGTGGAACTTTAGAAGAGTATCACCGTCAGTTACTTGAGTTCAGCTAACAGAAACAGCTGTCCAAAAGCAAAGGGGGGGATGTGCGTGTTTAGTAAAGGAGGCCGTCGTCTTACATTGCCTTGGGCGTCATCAGGCAGACGTCTCCTGTACAGTGGCAGCTGTCAGCGTTGTCATAGGTTAAGCCTATACCGATGCTCAGTAGTTGTAGGACGATGACGCTGTAGGACTCTAGTGACAAACCTTTAGGGTACTAAACATGAGCAAAGGAGGGATAGAGTTAGCAAAAGCATTTGCTGCCGTGAAAAAATAATTTATCGTTCAAGATGGATGGATGCTCACATGGGATATAACCGTAATAGTTATATGTTTCGATGATGGGTGTTTTTTTTTTAAACATAGGTGACTCAGTATAGTTTCACTTCGGAATATGATGAATTAAGTGACAGCCAGGCCGCCTTGGCAAAGCTAACCCATGAAGAGCACCTCATTTCTGAGACTTCTTTGTTTGACTTTAAGCCAAGGCCTTTAATCTTGTATTTAATAATCAGATCTATACTCCTCAATGGGTCCCAATAACCCAGATTTCCTATGATGCCCCCCATGGTGCCACTCTGTTGAGAGGAGGCTAGCCTCGGCCTCCTCAGATCCATCCAATCCAGGAGATAGGATCAAATTGTTCGAAGGAAATGGCAGCAGCCATGGAGCTCCAGAGGAAGGGAGACATTTGGAGTGGCCTCTGTGTATGAAGTTGGAAACGTGTCTTCTGCAGCATAACAGAACCCTGAACTTGGATTTCGAAAGCAACAACAGCTTCAAAGGGTGTTCTTTGCTAATTTGACTGCTATCAAACATTTTTCAAGTGAGCATTGCGACTTTGTTTAAAGTACTGTCTTTAAGTGTTTTAGACTTAATCCTGAGTTCTTATGTATCCTGTGTGCTAGCTGTGGTGTCTAGCTTGTATCAGCGAGGATAGAACAAAGAGTTATAGAGTTAAATATAATCAACAAAATATCCATATCGTCAATATCATAAACAGAGCTTGCTCTTCGGGATTGGATACAAGGAAGGGATTCCCGCTCTTGCTGCCCCCCTTCGGTGCACAGCACTGCGAGTCAAGCAAGAGCAGTCAGTCAAAACGGAAACAGAGCAGCCATGCAAGGGGACAGGAAAAGAAAGTCACTGTCTGTCATCTGCAAAAGGTACCATCACACACTCAGAGGACCTACACCTTTTGCTAAAGGGTACACAAATGCAGTAATCTTGAAGCAACCAAAACTAACACGTATGATTTGGTAGTATTTGCAATAAGGACACAGCAGGGAAAACAAGAACGCTACTCATGACATTGCTCATGATACAGAACCAGGGCAAACCTCGCAGACAGAGGCTCCGTGCTCCCCAAAACACAGATAGAAAGAGCTAAAGACGACACGAATAATCACTATGGTGTCAGCTCTTAGAAGACCACAGATGGTTAAAATATCTACTTTATCTGAAGTCATACAGTTTTTAACTCCCAGTTACAGTCTACGTATAAGTAAGAAGAATTCTAAACTCTGTACACTATCCGCCCCCATCCAACCCACCAGCCACAGCTTCTGGGAGAGTAAGGTGGCTACCGTCATCACTTCTTTATTTAATCCAAACTATAATTCAAGGCTGTGCAGTATTTATTGAAAACAAAACATAGAGACCAACAGAACTTAGTAAAAGGCCCCCACGTGAAACTATGTGCGCGCAAGCATAAGTTGCTGATTTTTTTTTTCCGGAGTTGGGGTCTGAACCCAGGGCCTTGCGCTTCCTAGGCAAGCACTCTACCACTGAGCTAAATCCCCAACCCTATTTTTTTTTTTAAGAATGGCAAGATATCCCAGTGAGAAAAGGGAAGAGTCTTCAATGAAGGGTGTTGTCAATCCTGGGGCTGTTCATCATTCACAAAAGCTAATGTGAAATAAATGGATCACAGACCTAACAGATAACACCTTGGACTCACCAGTGTGAAGGTTTTTGACTTTGGCCTTTGAAGCTCAGGAAACTAAGCAAAAGATATTCTCTCTCTCTCTCTCTCTCTCTCTCTCTCTCTCCAGCAAATGAATCAATCAACTAGTCAAAAGGCAGACGATTGGAAAGATGTTTGAAAAGTATCTATCTGCTGAACTGTTGATGTCTAGTGTATTAGGAGCTCTCATAACTCAATGGGAAAATTGATTAACACAGGACAAAAATGCAGACATGTGCTGAGAGCCAAACTGACACTTTCACAGCACATGAATAACCAATTGTGTGAAGCCCTTGGCACAACCATTCACTAGGGAAATAAAGCCAAATGTCAGGTCATACCTAGTACAGTGGCCAAAAGTACTGACAGACAAAAATATTGAAAAATAAAAAAAACAAAAACATGGGTCCAAAAGAGTGGACATTCCAAAGCTCTCAAAAATCCTGCAGTCGCCCCATCAACATCAGAAGACATCTGCCAATCAAAACGAAGACATTATGTCAAACCACAGAAAGGAAAGGCATGGAGCCCAGTCTGTGGTAGGTGTTAGGGGAAAAAAGACAGATAAGAGAGAAAAGCAAAAGGTGGGTGCCACGTTCTTCTACGCCTGAGGAAGAGAGACTAGACTCCCTCATGGAGATGCTCAGAGACAAAGAAGGAAAGCAGATCCCATCCTTCTGCTAAGAAATTATTCTCCCCCCAAAATTTTACCCAAGGAAGATACACAGGAAACCTCATGAGAAGTAAGAATTTTTTTTATTTTATTTTAAAAAGTCACTGCCAGGAATTTAGGATCGCTAGATAAACTCTAGCGAACAAGCCCTGGTGCTTACAATACAGAATGTTCCAGAAAATGGGCCTCCAATCAAGAAGCAGAGTGAAGGCATGTTCAGACAGTCAAGGGTTGTTCAAATGGAAGCTGTGTTTGGGGAATTTAAAAAATATGGTGGACTTAAATTATGCAGCATCAGAACATATATATACATATATATACCTAAGTCGACATAAGATGTTCATAGCTTTAAATGCTTTTAGACAAATTCACCATCAAGGTTTCTGCTTTAGAAACTAGGGGTTTAAAATATGAAAGTAGATCAAAGTCATAAAAAAGTCAGATATTAGTAGAACAAGTCAGTTGTATTTTAGTCATTTTAAAAAGGAAAAGAACTAGAGAAAACAAAACCCAAAGGTAAGGCCAAGGTGGAGGAAGGCATCTGGAGAGCTCCCCACACTGGGGAAAAGAATATTATGAGTACATATGAAATTGACAACTCCTTTAAAGAAGAATGTGCCATCGCCCACACAACACAGTGAATCAAATCATTGATAACAGAAAAATGAATTGATTTCTTTAAAACTTCCCAACAAGAGAAATTTCTTTAAACAGCTTCACTGATTTTTTTTTCTTTTTCAAGAGAACACTCATGAAAAATAACAACTATTTCAAAAATAAAGGAGGAGCTGCCATAATTCATATTTCTAGAATGGATCTAGAAGTTGAATACAAACAAATATAACCAATAAGCATTTAAAAATTGTGCAAGTCAAGAGCCAGGAGGCAGTGGCGCTGGCCTTTAGGCCGGCACTCTGGAGGTGCCGAGGCAGACAGATCTCTGACTTCAAGGCTAGCCTGGTGTACAGATCGATTTCCAAAGCAACCAGACTGTACAGAGAAACCCTGTCTCAAAAAACAAAATTCAAAGCCAACAAACAAACAAACAAAAAAGTCAAATGAGCCAAGGCAAAGAGTTTTTAAAGCAGTGGTGTAATGAACTGAATCATAAAGGTTATAAAAAGGTAAGCGAATTCAGCAAAAGATCTCTCCCATCCTAGAGAGAGCCCCGGTTGAAGTTCTCCTCTGAATCCTCCCCTCAGAGCTTGGGGAACTCTGCAGAAGAGAGGGAGGAGGAACTGTAGGAGTCAGAGGATTGGAAGACACCAGGAGAACAAGGCCCACAAAACCAACTTGAGGGTTCACAAGCAGCAATCATGGAGCCTGCCTGCGTCTGTGCTAGGTCCTCTGTATACATGCTGAGGCTGTTGGCTTGGTGTTTTGGTGGGGAACCCTGCTCTTGGGAACCCCCTTTCTTCATATTGGGTTCCCTCACCCAGACCTTTATATGAAGGTCTCCGCCTAGTCTTACTGTAACTTGTTACGCTACATTCACTTGATGTCCCTGGGGCACCTGCTTTTTTCTCAGGTAGGGAGAAGGGATGGGAGTTGTGGGCTCGGAGAGGTAGGAGGCTGGGGAGTGGATCTGGGGGTAGCGGAGGGGGAAAACTGTGGTCAGGTTGTATTATATGAGAGAAGAACAAACACACAAGTACAAATAAATAAGTGAGTAAGCTGATACTTAAACGAGCAGATAAATAAAAGATTTTCTCCTCCTTTAAAATATTTAGGAATTTTTCAAAACATGAAGAAAGGGAGGTGGGGGGGGGGTGGGGGGAACGGGATAGCAATAGCTTACCAGGGCAATGGCAGCACCATAGATCGGTTTGCACAGATTCCCCGGATAGAGGGCTCCCGTGGAAGCAGGATGCTCCACAAATCTACAGAATGATCACGAGTAGATTGAAAAGCAGTGTTAGTAGTGTCAGCATTTTTCATGGGATCAAATATCACCAAACACTTACTGTAGCCTAAGCTCTGTGCCGCTGCAGGGTCGCCCTACTTAAATGTGCTTCCTGAGGCTTTGCTATGACGAGTATTTTATTGCCTCTAGCGTGAGGCTGATAACTACCTAGGAATACATGAGGGTAAGACCGAATCATCTACCGAAAGTGCCATTGCCCGAGCAACGGTGACTGGTCAGCCTGGTTCCACGGGTTCTGGTGTGTGGGTATGGGTGTGTAAAATTTTGAGTGTCTAGGTAGGAATCTCTACAACTTTGATTTTTAGGCTCTGCTGTCCGTTTATCACTGGGAGTAAGGACATCTGTATTAGAAAGTGAAATATTAACCAGGCGATTAATTAGATAGGAAACGGACTGTAGAGATTTGATGACAGGTAACAGACACTCATAAGCCAAGGCGGTTTGGTTCGTTTTCATAGATTTCTAGCTTCTGGTGTCTTACGACAGAAACCCTTGGATTCTATCTGGTTATGATGGGGAAATGGAGGTGCCGTGTCCAGGATGAAGCCGCAACAGCTCCGGTGCTTGACTGCATAGCACGCCCTTGGCGCTTCCTGTTCTCTAATAAAAGTGTACGCATTTTACCCTGCATCATGTCTAAGGGAGGGAGACGTCTTAGCTTCTATGTTTCTTATCCACGATATCTGAGAGATTCGAAAACAATACGTGCAAAAGCAAACGCGTACCTTCCGATATTAATATAGTGTGTCATTTGACCTATCCATGCTATAGGTACAGAATTATGGTGCTTACGCCAGTAAGTATGAAATGTGCTGCGGTCTATACTTATGTTTCCAATGTAAAAACTGGACCAGTAAGTTTTCAGGTGCCTCTGGGAAATCAATTCTGTTTTCCTTCGACCAGATTTCAACGGAATTTATTAAAACCGTCAGTTTCAACTTGGAGAACATCTAAAAAGATAAAGGAGAGCTTGTATATAATGTTGAGTATCGCTTAAAACACCTAAAAGCATATTTAGCGTGGTTATTTTGTGTTACATAGAGGCTTCAAGAACTTAGCAAAGCATGACACACATTAATGTACATATATTCACAAATCTAAAAAAACTTGCTTTTGAAAAACTCACAGTGTTAATGAAACCGATGATCTGAATGACTTTCTGTAGCACGACCCTAGTGTCGGAGCCCATGTAATCAAACTGAAAAAAAAAATGTTTTAGAAGTATGAATGTCTCTAGCTAGATAAGCACGTGTCTTTAAACATACAAATGTACTGAACTCTGAGGAAGCAAGAAGGCCACATTCTGACTTAAATCCAGAAAGACCAATAACGATAAGTAAACGATTAGTTTAAAATGTCAAGTGATGTGAGTTTTATCATCATTCAATATGTTGTAGACCAGGAGCATGACGGTGCCATGGTGGCTCCAGCCATGACTGTCTCCACAGAGCGACCGGTGTCAATGGCTGGGCACAACAGCCCACATTCATGGTAGCTGAAGAAGCCGGGCAAAACACCACCAGGGCTAGTAGCAGTAAAGCTGTAGGAAATAAGTGTCACCAATACTCAACGGTTGCTAGGATTCGTGTTGATAGAAGACAGGAAACGAGAGAGGAGCTGTGGAGGGGGTGGGGCGGGAATCAACAAAAGAAGCCCTGGGGGGTGGGGTAGGGGTGTATCGAGGGGGGGGGGGTGAGAGCCAGACACATATGGTATTGACAACAGAAGGGAGAAATACTAGGAACAGAATGATTTAAATGGATAGAGGATTGATAGGCGAGGAGAGAGGCCACCCAACTAAGAGCATGCTGTTTTATAAACTAACTGAACCTCCCCATGTTAGAAGGGAGCGAACAGAAGTAACCTGCTGGTATGGATAACGCTGCTCCCGGTAGCAATGTGGTTTTAAAGGAAAATGCCAGTGCTATGTGTTGGATACTTCTGATGCCAGAGGTTCCCAAAACAATACCGATGGTTGCCATTTTCCATGACTGCCCGTAAGAAAAGGGAACTAAAACTCTACTGCTGAGCTCAAGAACACATACTCTGAATACAAGACACAAGAGGGGTCAAGCTGGAACGGAACCGGAAGCTCATGGTCCGCTAGCTTGTCTCCATGGTGTCAGAAGGAACTATGAGAGAAAGGTCTTCAGTGTCCTTGCCCAGCTGTGGATTCTGAAGGCTTCATTACTGACCTGTCAGGTAAGGCCCGGCCACGGGTACAAGAAGTAGAAGGGAGTCAACGGAAGTGGAGAGAGGATGACACAGGGTGACAAAAGTCACAACACACTGTACCCATCTAGGAAATGAACAGAGCATAAGAAGAACAGGACATACCAGCTTTTTATCCACGACGATATCCGTCTTAATGTACCGTGGCCGTAACACGGCAAATCCGGATTTCTGAAAAACACATGACGTGGAGTCCTGAGAAACGTTTCTAAATGTTTCCTTCTATTAAAATTGTATTTATAAATAAGGTGGAAGGTACATGCTATTGGTTGTAGGAAGCTTATTTCCAGGTACAAAATTTAGGGAGCATTCAGAGATTTCCCAGCACAGAAGTACTGTAGGTAGCAACAACTTTCAGTCAGATGTCTCAAGCTGGATGATAAGTCAGGAATCTTTATAACTCTTGAAATGAAATCCTAGGTTTATAACAAAAGCCTTGTTTTTCTTCTGATAATCTCAAAGTCTCCACCTAGGAGGAAAGTTTTGCTAACAGGCGTGAGGAAGTTGCGTTTAGTGAACCACGCATTTGAGAGGAATCCTGGAGTTTGTGGTTGATGGTATTCACCAGAGCCAGATGTGCTACCTTGCCAGTGTGAGGGTCTTTGCTAAGGGAAAGTTTCATTACTCTAGTTGACCTTATGTAAGCCATTGAAGTTATCTGTTATTGAATGGGCAGAAAAATGTTAACTCTTCCATCAAAATGACCTGGATGTCTGGAGGACTATCCTCTGTTAATTATCTAAAGATATCCCTCCTTCCTTTTCATTCTGGGTCTAAATCTTCTTGCCTCTGGGATTCATTATTTAAGCATTTACTGAATTTGTGTCTCATTTCAACTGTAAATCCACAAGCTGCTAAAAGATACAGGACCTTCCTTTACCAAGAAAAACCATGCTGGGCCAGACCTGGCAGCACACTCCTTTAATCCCAGCACTCAGGAGGCAGAGGCAGGCAAGGTATCTATGAGTTCAAGGCCAGCCTGGTCTGCAAAGTGAGTTCTGGGACAGCCAAGGCTACACAGAGGAGGGGGAAAAGGGGGCTTAAAAAGTAAAACCATGGTAGGGTGGATTTCAAAAAGCATTTTTTCATTTCACAAAATTACACTAAATGAGTAGAAAGAGCGAACACTGACCTTCATGTTGCTTCGGAATTGATAATCTAATTCATCAGACCAACTGTACGTCTGATTCTCTCCTAAGTCAGGAATCTTAGCTTGCTGATTTGTGTTCTCATAGATCACGTGTATAAATCCTGACAGGGTTTCCACAGGTTCGATTCCATAGGAGACATTTTCAAATTGTATCATTCCCCTGGGTGTTAGAACAAGTAAAGGAAGATGATTCAGCCAAATCTAGAATATTCTAATGGCAAAATTTGGCCAGGGTTTTCTTCAGTCTGAAACCATCTTTGTTGGCTTTTTTTGTTGTTGTTGTTGTTGTTGTTTTGTTTTGTTTTGTTTTGTTTTTTTGTCAAGGTTATCCCAGAACTAGATGACTATGCTATGGGATGCACATGCCTGTCTATTATAGACATTAAAGAGGTCATGTGGAGACATACATGCCCCTAAACAATTACAATTCTCTGCTGCATTAGTAGTATTGTCTTTCTGTACCAGTGTGTGGAATCTGTAGGTTCTCTTTTCCTTAGTCTTCAGCCCTGTGTTGGCTGGTCTCTGTTAACTTGACACAGACTTAGACATAGCTTTTAAAATGGGGGAATCTTAACAGGGAGAATCGTTCCATCAGACTGACTTGTAGGCAAGCCTGCGAGGTGTTTTGTTTTTTGTTTGTTTGTTTATTTGTTTGTTTTTTGATTGAGGATCACTGGGAGAAGTGCCATCCCTGTCCATGGTCCTGGATCATAGACTGAACTGAGCATCCCGTGAGGAGCAATCCTCTCACCTGCTTTCTGCCTCTGAGTTCTTGACCTGACTTCCCTGTGTGATGACAGGCTTATAAACCAGCAGATGGAATAAGCCCTCTCCTCCCCAGGTTGTTTTAGTCGTGGTGTTACATCACAGCAAGAGAGACCCTGGCTAAGGCTTATGTACGCTACACCTGACTTTTTTCAATTACTTTGGTCATAGATTATTAGCGTGGATGAACGCATGCCTAAAAGTGGCCAATAAGCAGACGTCTCCATTAGCCTCAAGCATTCCTGTTTATTCTAGGGAGTCAGAAACATCATTGGGTGGGAACTAGGGAAGTTTGGGAGCATTGATGATTACCACTCCCCACACTCAACCACTAGGTCCCTTGCATGGTCCCTCCCCAGGAACAGACTCAATGTGCAATTTGGGTTCATTTCTCACAGGGTTAAAGCATAAAGGTGAATACAGAATGAGAAAGGGCACGCAGAGGACTAACTTATAAGACAGCAGCTCATAGGATAACTCATAGGCCCCAGTCGTTTTATTGTCAGTTCAACCCAGGCTAGAGTCTTTGGGGAAGAGAAACTTCAACTGAGAAAGTGTTTCCATCAGATTGCCTAGAGGCAAGCTTGAATTTGCTTGATTAATGAATGATTGATGCGAAGGGCCCAGGCCACCGTGAGTGGTGCCACCCCTGGACAGGTGACCCAGAGTGGCGTAAGAGAGCAAACCAGTCAAGTCATGGGAAATGAGTAAGCAACATTCGGTGCCGGCTTCTGACCACCTGTCCTGACGTCTCTCAGTGACTATTAACCGAGAAGTACGACATGAAACATACCCTTCCCTCCCAAGTTGCTTTTTGTCACGATCTATCTCAGAGCAATAGAGACCTATCTGGGGTAGAATCTTTGCATAATGTACAACCTGAGTCCTGAGCAAACGGTGAGCGACACGATAGAATTTGGAAAACCTGCAACGTATCCGTTGTAATTGCAATTTTTCTGGAAAAAAAAAATAAAAGTACAAATGGAAGCTGACGGTTAAGTCACACATACCTACAACATGTCATGCATATTTATTATTTCCCTGCCTCCGTACCTTTGTATGATAGACAATTACCCAATAATTTTGTATTAAGCAGATTCCAAATTGTATCAGTGTCAATTTCAACGTATCAAACAATACTAAAGTAATCAGAGATTGTTCTTTTTTTTTTTTTTTAAAGAAAGCCCAAATAACAAATCTGTATGGGAGAAAACCTTATGGCTTACCAGAGATGACAAAGACTGAGAATGCCGAACATCTTGTCTGTCATATGTATAACTCACTGCAGTTGAAGTTATAAACGATCTATACAAAAAGATCCCCAAACCATCTTCCAATGGAGTAAATGTAAAAGACAATCATTCGTATACAAGTCAACATACGCAAACCGAACATAGCTCTCAGCTTGCTAGTCTATTGTCTAAGTATCTTCCCCGTCACTGATATTAGCCTTTGAATAGACTGAAGAGTACAAGGGACATTAGTGGGCCACTCAAGATGGCAGCTAACTCATCTGAAAACTAATACAGGCTCCTGTGCCCAGGGACTTTCAAATCTTTGTCTTTGCCATTCGTTAAACTTGGATGCTGTGTCTGAGTCTCTGAATTAGAATGGGGGATTAACACCGATTTCAAACAATTCTCTTGGTCTCACTACAGATCTAGGTTCAGTCGGTAAATCCCGGTCATTGTTGCTCCTCTTCCTTTCCTCCCTACTTCTATCCCCTCCCCCTCCTCCTCCGTTCCCACTCTTCCTTCCTCTCCCTCCTTCTCTTCCTCTTCCAGTTCTCACTCCTCCTCCTCTCTCCTTCTCCTCCTCCTTCTCTCTCTTCTTCTCAAATTCCCCTCCTCTTCCTCCTCTACTTTGCCCTCCTCCACCTCCTTCTCCTCCTCCTCTTCCTCCTCCAGTAGTTCTCCCTCTTCCTCCTCTCTCTCCTTCTCCTCCTCCTTCTCCAGTTCCCCCTTCTTTTCTTCATCATCCTCCTCCTCTTCCCCCTTCCCCCCTCCACCTCTCCCTTCTTGACACAACTATGTCGACACAACTGAATGCCAGGTCTACAGGCAGTGCCATCCAGACATTCTCCAAGTTCTTAATAGCAATGGTCAGAAATTTCTTTTGTGATCCCCCAGCCCAGTAAATATTTCAAAGCTCACCACTCTGCCTACCAGTCCTGGCACACGGCTTCCCTATCAGTCACTCTCACATTCTCTGAATCTGCTTTACTTCTCTCCTTGATGTGTGTTATTTTTTTTATTATGTCAGATAAAGCCCTTATGCCTGTGCCCCTGCATTCCATCCTGTGCATGACTGAGCTCTGAACCGTTTCTCTCCTATGATTTCTCTCCTGCGACTTCTGTACCATGACTACCCCGTGCTATTAGAATTGCTGTGTTTAAGCGACTGTGGACTGAAGGCGTTCTTGTTTGATGTTGTACTCCCAACACCACTCTGTCCAATCTTAATTGCCCACAGATTATTTGTTTATCAGAAGTGTCATCTGTACACACATATACCTTCCACTTTCTTGGTTCTTAACCACCCTTAAGGTTCTGTGAGAAGCGTCTAAGAGCATCAGCTTTTCAAACCCAGAGGGCACATTGCTGATCAGAACTGTAGCGATTATCCACACCCTACCTGAAACAATGGCCGATCATCCCCATCTCTGATTTATTACACTTTCTCTTCTGCCTCTTGTCCTGCCTCCCTGTTCCTCCAGCTTCATCTTCTACGTTAGCTACACACTTCCCCACCAAACACCAAACAAAGTATTGACCTTTTCCAAGGTTCATAAACACTTTCTGTCTATGTCTCCAGTCAATAGCTTGGCTATTATTTACTATTAAGTCTATGGACCTGTTGAACATCCTCAGAGATTCAAATTCTTGTATATACCTCTCCAGTGGAAAATAGCCACTTGGACATAAGTATTCAATCCTCCTTTAAATAGCTTCTTGGTTCCTAACCACCACTTAGATACACAATATCCTCTCCATTTTCTTGAGCAACACTAAAGGATCTGAGACCCCTCACTGCTTCCCACCTGTTCTACTACTGATTCTGTCTGGAGGCCTGTGGAGTCTGTCTCCCTTGTGCTAGAAGTTATGGTCCAGCCTCACCACCCCCACACTGACCACCTAACCCATGGGAGCATCATGTGTGCACCACGTCCTTTTCCATTGCCCTTACACATCTTCTGGGATTTATCTTCTATTTTCTTTTCCAAAATCTTTGATCTCTGTGCTTTATCGAGCTGTGACCTATCCCTATTCCAAACAAGACTTCCTGACTTACAATGAACACGACTTAGGCATGGCTCACCAAATCTTAGTAAAACTCTGCTTCTTAGAACTGGTACATTGGAATATGTCTTCCTGTTCGAAAAATGCTTTTCATACCTTACTTTATTCTCTTTTTATGTCTAGGACCTTGTCTAGTGGCCAACATTCAGTAGTCATTAATACATTTGAACTGAATTGATTATAACCATAACTCTGGCAAGAGTCAAAACCTTGACATTTGGAATGATAAAATAATTACTTACTGCTTTTTAAGATGGATGAAATGGGGGTTTTCATTTATTGTAATAAGATAAGCCATCTGTAACAAGAATATTTTTAAATGTCAGTCACATGCTAGTTCATGTGTTTGCTCCACTCATAAAGGAATGACAAAAGTAATACATATATATGTAACATATAATATATATGTAATGTGCAATATGCAATATAGTATATCAGATATGGTATATAATATATACACATATATGTGTGTGTATGTATGTGTATGTATATGTCTATGGGTCTTTTGGCTTCCTGATCCATGTGGATTTCTTAGTCTTCAAGACTCTAAACTTAGAGCTAGGCTTAGTACCTCTGGCAGGCAGGAGCTTGCCTGGTATTAATAAACTGGTATCTTCTGGCTTAGCCAGATACTCCCAGTCACCATTCCTGTAACAGACAGTGAGCTTCACCTCATCCTCAGAACCAGTTCCATTATTCCAGACTCATCCCATTGGTAGCCTGGGGAGGGCACACCTGTTTCTTGCTGCCTTTTTGGCACCTGTGAGGTGCCCATCCCTGAAGTTTCTATCCCACAATGCTCTGCTGCAGCGGCGCTTTTCTGGGTTCTACCCACTGCCTCTATCTAAGCAGCTTGGGTCGTGATGTACACAACCTCACAGGAGTTAGCATATAAAGATGATGGTGTCATTACATGGTTTTCTGGATCTGTTTCCACATCTGGTGATGAGATCTTTTCAGGAACAGTTGTTTGCAGGATGGTTTTCTGAGGATCTAAAAGTAAAAGTAAGAGATACTATTTTGATATCTTTTTTTTTTGTCTAATTGTGCATCTTTTTCTCTATATTAGTAGTTGTCTTGGGTGGTTTATAATTTTTTTACTTTACCCTTTCCACTGTCTATTAAATTGTTCCTAATTCATCCTCCTCTCCCTCCCTCTCCTCTCTCCTCTCCTCCCTCTCAGCTACACAGCTAAACTACTCAAATACCAAGCTTAAGCGTTTTTAAAAGCTTAGAAACATAGACTCATTAAGAGAGTGGCATGCTGAAAGAATGGTGGCTACTAAGACAAGCGAAGTCAGTTTTCTCCAATGGACCAACACTAGGTATATCACTCTGGGACACTCTGGGAAGTCCCCATGTCCAGGAGAAGTTGTCCAGTAAAGAACTGCCATGTTTTTTGTGTGCTTTGTTTGTTTTACTTGTTTTACTTTGGTACTTTTTATCTTATTAGGGTTTTTTGTTTTGTTTTGATTTTGAGACAAGAGAAAGAATATGAAGGTGAATGGCTAGGGAGGTATTGAGGATCTGAGGGAGGGGGAAGAATATGAAAAAAATTAATTAAAAATTCTTAGAAGAAGTTAGTCAAGAAAGCCTGTAGAGGGCAGCACTTGCCAAACCAGGAATTTAAACAAAACAAACAAACCAAAAAAGCCAGTTTCTTTGTGGTGATGAATTGAGTCAAGACTACCATTTACATAGTAACAGAATTGGTAGCCGGGATACGATTCATTGTTATCTATGTTATAGTTAAGAAACCCGTCCCTTTCCAGCGAATGTTTTGCAGCCAAAGAGGAGCAAAAAGAAAGCAAAACTAGTGCAGTGAGCCTGGGGTTGCAGACTTCGCTTCTGTCCCTCAGAAGCCAGAAGCCGGAAGCCGGAAGCCGGAGCAGCTCCGATCTCTGTACTCACGTTGGCCTGCCTGCAGCCCATTAAGATGCACAACCAGCAAAAGAAGGAGGAACATGGCTCCCTTGGTGGTCCTGGAGCTTAGCTGAGGAGCATCTGGCCAGGCAGGTGGGGAGGGCGTTGTGGCCAGTAACGGAAGCTCCCGCAGCTGAACCTGCAGGGTTGTCGCTAAGGAAACCAGCACAGAAAGGGCTGGAGAAAGAGATGCATAGGTTCCGCTAACTGTAAAGAGGAAGGCGGCTGCCTACAGGTTTACTCTTCAGGTTAGGGAGAGCAGGTAAGGATTTTCCTTGTATCATTTATCATGTCTTTTAAAAATAATTTCCACATCGCCGAGGAAAAGATACATGAAAATGTTCAGGTTACTGATGGCAGCCACACGTCTTCCAGGATACTTGGGCAAACTGTCCCAACAACGGAGAACAACAACAACAACAACAACAACAATGTTGCTAACCTGGTTTGTTGTTTTCACAGCTGCATGCGGGACATCCCCTAAATACTCATTGGTCAAACACAGACCTTCAAAGCATTCTCTGCAGGATCATATTGTCACCCTCTAACTCTGCAACCCTGTATTGGTCTTTTAAAGGCGTAGGCATATATTCTGAAGTAATTACAAAAGACAAGAAAACAGAAAGCAATTATGGAGAGAGAAAGGGAGGAACCACAGAGAGGGCCATGGGAAGGGGGGCATAGCTGCTATGAGAGGTGGAAGCAAGAAATTTAACTGAGAAAGGAAGACGAAAGGAAAGATAAATAACACTAATAATATCTTTTAAAGGTACAGGAAACATTTTATAAGCTAACTTAAAAACATATAACATATAAGCATATTTACATTTTTTTCTTTCTTTAATGGAGTCATACCACACTGAGTGATAATGTTCTTTCCCCCCAAGAGATACAGAAAATCTACCAAAAATCCCAGTAGCAGGCAATGGAGACCTTCCTTTGCAGTTTTTTGTCAAGTGGGTGTGAGCTCTTGGTTGCCCCACAGGACTTGAAAGCAGGATCATATTGCTGAAAACACCACACTTTGAACACAAGGCTTTGTTGGATAAAAGTAGATCTGCCCTGGAAGCCTCCTCACTGAGGCTGGGCTCTCTCACAGAATCTGATGGTGCTCTGCAAACTCCCCAAAGAGAAGAGCAACCACATGGCAAGACACCCCCAAGCGAGAGTGTGGCACTTTTATCTCAGGATAATTGACAGCTGTCTAATAAGACTTAAGGCCCATTCAATAGGAAGGAATTCAAGTTCTATAAATTTGGTATAAACCTAGCCAAGTGCCCATGGCTGAAGAGACCATAGACTCTTAGAGTAGAAGAAACTGTACTGTAATCTTCCTAAACCAATATAATTTCTAAGTGCATCTAGACACTTACCTTGATAGCCACAGGTAAGTATAGCTCACATCCCTCATCAAAGAAGCTTCTTTTTGCAAAAGATGGAGACTGTGATAGGAATCTGCTGCCAAGCCCAGCTTGGCTATGCAAGGGACAGCATGACATGGTTTCCACCCCTGAAACAGAGTTATCAGAGGGTAGGCCTCTACCAGTGTCAATGTTTGCTGAGGGCATGAGGCTTGTTTGTATAATAATGTGCATATTTTCATGTTCCTCCTTCAGGGAATGCTACCCTTGTTAAGATGAATGACTCCATGATAAGCAAAGACAGCATGAGTCTGGAGGCAAGGGTGTGTCTGTGTCCTTAGCAAAATGGTAAATGCTGAGACCTTCAGGACAGCTCTTAAGGTTGTGGGAAAGAACTCTGAAAACATGAGTTCACAAATACGTAATTTCTCAACTATGCGAAAATGCAAGGAGGAGTTATATAAAGCAATATAAGTAATATTATTATACATATAAATATGATTTTATATATAATACAAATATAAGCATTATGAGTTATATGATGGGCTTCACAGACCTAAAAGAACAGAGGCAGCTGTACTATGAGACAGCGTCTCAGAAAGATACAAAGGCAGGCAGATTCCTGAGTTTAAGGTCAGCCAGGAACAGAGCTAGTTTGGGCCCAGGAGTGATGGAAATGGTAATCTCATGATGGGATCCCACCCAGCTTGCTTATTGTCTGTGCTTACAAAGGCAGGCTGATGGGATCCCACCCAGCTAGCTTATTGTCTGTGCTTACAAAGGCAGGCAGATCTCTGAATTCATTTGCAATGTTTAAAAAAAATGTGCTTGCTGTCTCTAAGAATCAAGGGGTTGGGGTCATAGGATGCTGACTCATGGGATAATCAAAAGGGAACCTGAATTGATGTGTAAATAAAAGAGTGGACTTTTGAGCTGCAAGAGATGAACCATACAGAGATTTTTTTTAGAATTGTAAGAGAGAGAGAGAGAGATGTCTGGAGAAAGCAATCAGGAAAGCTGTCTCAAGCAGAATATAGGGTATCAACTTGTAACCCAGAATTTGACTTCTAGTCATTTTCACCACTCTCAAATACCTCTTCCCTCAGGCCCCCTCTCCTAACCAAGGCTGGTCCTTGGCAATCCACAACTGGTCAGAATGCAGTGAATAAGTGGTTATGGGTGCTTAGACACAACTGATACATCTACAATACTCCTACAGTTTCCATGAGAAATAAGGCAGAGAATTTATAAGAGTTATAGAACCAGGACTCCTGCTTTAAGACATTGTCCTCTAGACATGACAGGTGAAGCTGAATCCATGAAATCTCAGCCATATGATTGCCTAAGTCTTACATAGTGACAGCAGTCAATATGCCAGTGTCAACAGAGGGAATTTTAATAAACCTGGCACCTGATTGAAGAATTACAGGCAATCAATGGCTGCTGGGAGCTGAAGAACCAGTTTTCCCCAGGAAGCATCAGGTTATCTAATCCCAAATTCAGTCTGAAGCACATGCACATGCAAACAACATTAAATGGATTTTATAGGTTGCATACACATGTGTGCTTAAAGGAATATTATTATTAAAGAGGTTATGAATTCAAGAGAGAGTAGGTGCACTAGAGGGGGCAGAAGGGGCACAAATGGTGTAAGTACAGAACTCATATGATAAATTCTCAAACACAAATTCAGTCATGTACTAGAAGCAACGTAGCAACTTCCTAGTGTCCACAGGCCCTAGCCCAAATCATAACTACAATAAAATCCAGCCACACCAAATTAACTATAATTCTGTTAGGAAAAGAGAAAAATGTGATAAGTTTGCTCTGAAATTCCTTTGCCATGATAGAAGAAGAAAAAATTAGAAATGGTAACAGAATAAACATCTCACTTTTAAAAGGGACCAAGCAACCAAGTCATAAAGTCATGCAGAGTAGAATGAGTAGGAAAAACACAGTCGCTTAATAGATTAGTGATTGGAGAGGCCATGCATAACAAACATGCCCAAAGGGAACAGTGATAAAATAGAAGGATTACACAAGTAAACTTAGGAGACAGAGATTAAATTAACCTTAAATTAGCAGAAAGAGGTGTGCTTTCTTACCTCCCAACATGCCTGTGCCTAAAAGGTGAGATGGCTTTCCTGGCATTCCTAATGGTTAGACATACATGACCTGTGTGGACCTAGTCAGATTCCTACATCAGTTCAAGTCTCTGATGTTTTCAACAGGACCGAAAAACTAATGTCCGATGTAGGTGCCCACAAAACCTCCAGTACATGCTGAACAGTGCTATTGCTGCACCTCGTACATGGCCACAGCCTCCGGAGCAGCCCTGGTGTCTCACCTTTTGAATGCTGACTCTTCGTTTGGTAGGGCTATTCAGAGAGACTCTGGAGTCTTTAAATGGTGGAGGTCTATCCAATAGAAGTCAATGACAAGGGGTCGGCCTTTGAAAGTTCTACTTGGCCCTTAATATTTCCTCTCTTTTCTCCTGCAGCGATTCTCTACCTACGGGTTGCAACCCCCTCGAGGTCACATGACCCTTTCACAGGGGCCGCATATCAGACACCCTGCATATCAGATATTTACATGATTCATAACAGTAGCAAAATTACAGTTATGAAGTAGAAACAAAATAACGTTATGGTTAGGGGCCACCACAACATGAGGAACTGTATTACAGGGTCACAGCATTAGGAAAGTTGAGAGTAAGGACGACTTTCCTTCCCTTCAAGTCCATAGGGACATGAGCAGCCTCTACACACACACATCCACCATAATAAGCAGCCACTCTTTCTGAGACTCCATGGACCTAAACATTTTGAAGCCATGGTCCAAGATATAACCCATTCTCCTTAGTTGTTTCTGTTGGGTATCACCATATCAGAATTGTACATATGACTAGTATAGGCTCTCTGCTATATCACAATCTGAAAACAAATGAGTGAAGGACTGAAGAATACGGATGTCAACAACAAAATGATATTGCCTTTGGATGGACCCCAGCCAAGAGGCTCCTATAGTATCATGTACGTTGAATGGCTAATGTGTGTTAATAGTAAGTGGTAGCTCAGAAATGTCTCCATATTTATATATCTGTACAATAAAGTGGAAACATCCCATGCTCACAGATGTGAGTATTTGCTAAAATGTCAGTAATACCAAACATGTCCACATCCCACTAAGTTTTTCTGGTTGTTTTGTATAGAGAAAACTACACAACTGAGGTGTGTGTTTTTTTTTTAAATGAGATATTTTATCTTCCTGGGTAAAGGTTACCTCACTCAGAATGATTGTTTCCAGCTCCATCTATTTGCCTGAGATTTTCATGATTTTCTTAATAGCTGAATAATATTCCACTGGGTAGATACACCACATTATCATTGTCCCTTCATTAATTGATGGCCATCTAGGTTGTTTCTGTCTCCTGGGTATTATGAGTAGAGCAGCAAGCATTTCTGCAGTAGGATATGGGTCTAGCTGGATCACATGGTAGATTTATGTTTTAATTCCATACTAATCTGTATGGCTGACCAGTTTGCACTCCCATCAGCAACGAATACTTATCTCCCTTTCCCCACCTTGGTTGGTTGGTTGGTTGGTTTTGTTTTTGTCCTTTTCTTTTTTTTATCTTAGCCATTCTGACTGGTATAAGACAGAATCTCAAAGTAGTTTTGAGTTTTCCTGATGGCTGAGGACGTTGAACATTTTCTTAAACTGTATTTCATCTTTTGAAAAGTGTTTGACTCCATTATTGACTTGATTTTCTAACCAGGTTGTTCATTTTTTTTGTGGTGTTTCTATCAATAATAAATTAAGAAATAAAAATATTGCAGCCTCCTCTTGGATTGGTTTGAGGAAGAGTGCACCTACATTTGAATTCTCTTCCCCCTGTGCCTCCCATCTGTCCCTAAAAAGGGGAACACTTACCAAACACCCCAAGGCTGTAGTGGACTTATTAGATGCAGCCTTGTTTCTCCAGAAGTTTACAGCTACTGCTGATGGTCATCTATGGCTATCTCAAAACCTATACTGGTGGAATTTTAAAACCCCTCTACTAAATGCCACCTGGAAAGGGAAAACTCCAACTAGGTTAAAGAATGTCTGTAGGGAGAGCAAGATCAGAGGCTTTTAATCTAGATAGCGTAGGATTCAAAGTCTGTCAGATGACTAGTCTCATAGCTGTCACCTGCCCCATTGTTGCACACAGAGACAGAAAGTGTCTAGGGAAAGACTGCTCAGTAGATTTTACACACTCACTGGAGAGACTTAAAACCCATTTGGTACTGGCATGGGTGGATACTTTACTGGATGATAGGAGCACAGAAGACGACAAACATCCTTTGTAATGGGATTCCAATTCCCTGAAGAAGTCCGATGTTGTTAGCTTTGGTGTGACTAAAGAGTCGTCCATAAACATTGGTATGGTCTCTTTTGGAGGCTTTCCCTTCAAGATTATCCAGCTGGTATACAATATCTAGTCAGATTCTAACAAATTCCTAGGTTAGGAAGGGAGCCCCTAAAGGGAGAGAGGTGGGGCCACCCCCATTCTGTCCTGGAGATCTGATCCTGGGCAAAGTACTCAAGGAGATTCCCTTAAGAGCCTCAATGAGTAGGTTCCTATCCTGCCTTCTGTGTACCACTATGGTCATCATGACAGCTGGCATGGACTCATAGCTAAAATGGAATAGTACCACTCTGGATTTGTGGAAAAGAGAATCTTTGGGGGTGTGGGGAGGATACTCTCTCATCTTGACCTTGGCTTCAGTAAAGGGACTTCTTTCAATCCTTCCCTAGTAGATCCCTAGATTAGAAATAAAAGCTGTCAAATATAAAAACTACCTGCTCCTGGCCGGGAATTGTCAATTGGTTGTGAGCACTCTCAAATGAGAATACCCACATGTAGGGTTAATGAACCTGATGAGATCTATACCATCTATTTTAACAGATGGATATTCTGCACCAACCCAGGGGCTAGTCGTGACCTGGTGTGCCCATTGACCTCCCAAAGTCAGTCTTACTTAGCAGGCTGGATTGTGCAAGACCTGGAAGTCCTGAAAGGCTCCTCAGATTAATCATACCTTAGGAACTGAACGACTCTGTGAGCCTCTGTGGCACAGGTAGGGCTATGCTTACCTCGGAGTAATATTCACTATTCATCTTCCAGTGGGATATTTCCAGGTCATGGGTCCACTGCTTTTAGTTGGGCCAGTTTCTCAACTTCCTATGGTGGCTATCTTAGGTCTGGCCCAGAGAGCCAGCAAACCAAGGGTCTCCCTCAGTTACAACCACTTCTTGTGGGACTTGCTAGGCTCAATTGGTATGGGCCTAGGAATTGTAGGACAACTAAGATATGCCACGTCAGAAGAGAGACACTCATTTAAAAAGGCCCCCTTTCCTGGTATAAAACATAAAGCTGTCTACTGTTTCAGGAAGAGGAAAAAGGCTGCAATGCTATAAGGAAACAAAACAAAACAACACAAATCTAGTGTTAGAGAAATTGGAAAGGAGTACAGAATGGATTTTCCAGGGATACGGCTCCATCACAACTTAACCCACCATGATTCAAAAAGCATCTTAAGTCAAATGGGATCAGGGCTGTCCATGCCATGGGCCAAGCTAGTGGATGTGGAAGCAAAGTCTGACCATATATATAGTCTCCCTCCTCTCTGGATAATAGCCTTTGGCCAGAGGCCAGCTCCAGAGCTCTGTATCTCTTGAAGGTGCGGGGAGTGGGGTGGGAGCAAGACTTGGTCTTGGGAGAGATTAGGGTTGCTCTATTAATTTGTAAGTTGCTCTGCTTCCCTTCTGCTTCCTCCTCCTAATCCTGGTCTCTCCTTCTGCTCTAATGTAATGTAATTGTCCCTAGTTTTTTATATCTTTTCTAGGAGAACAAATCACATGGTCTTTCCAACCATCCTTTAAAAAAAACTTCACTAAATTTCAAACATAAAATCAAATCATAAACTGGGGATTTAGCTCAGTGGTAGAGCGCTTACCTAGGAAGCGCAAGGCCCTGGGTTCGGTCCCCAGCTCCGGAAAAAAAAAATCAAATCATAAACTGAATAAGAAATCTAGAACAGAGCTGTTTACGTGTGCTTCTATTAAGTAATTACCTAGCTAGACATGTATTTTCTGTCTCTAGATACACAGGTTCATTGAAAGTTAAAAACCACAATTCTTGTGACTAAATTAGCATTGAAGTTTTGTATAGATAAATCCAGTCAATATTTTATCTTCTGTCTTTGTGACTACAATAAATCATTAGTTCCCTTTTATGACCTTTGGTTACTTGTTTTAAAAACTCTAGGAATGCGTTCTAAGTTGTAAATGCCTGCTTTCTATCTCAGAAACAATTAACTCAAGATACTTGAAGACTGGCAGAGTTCTAATTATAGTTCTTGTATTAAAGAGGGTTTTAATAGCAGTCCTATTATAAAGGACTTAGTAATTACTAGTATAATTTTAGAAATTCTTATACAATCATCATTAAGAATTAAGAAATCGTGTTTGTCTATATAGTACCACTACAAGACAGCACATCTTCATGGATCTGCAGAAATCTGCCCAGGGATTTTATAAGGACAGGAAAGACATCAGCTATAGGACTCATTTCCCAGGATTTGTCCTTTGGGCCTTGCCTCTCAAAGGCTCTTTCATCATTGTTTCACTGTGAAACATCTCGAGAAGGTCACCTGCTTGCTTTTAGCCTCTCCTAAATGGTTCATGGCAGCCCATCATAACTATAACATGGCATATTGTATTCTAACACTCATGTTCCCTGACTGAAATTTTAAGTTTTCAGTCACCAAACACAGATTTAGGTACAGTTGTCCAGAATACCCATGCCTGTGGGAAATCACTGGACAGCTTCACAAAACCCAATGGGATTACGTCTGTCTCCTAGACTATGGGAATGGGACCAATAAGAATGGGACCCTGATTTTATCCAGACTTGGCCCCAATCAGTATCTTTGGTATATGGGAAGTGGTATTTGCTGTTAGGAGAGAACTAGCATTTACTATTGTAGATCCATCATGTGAAATTTCTAAGCATTTGCCCTTATGTTTGTGAGTGCCCTGGGTAGTTAATTCTGGTCCAATCTTCCTCCCTGAGTAAGACATGTTGATCATGGTGCAGAAGTATTCCCTCTGTTAATTGTCTCTAGTGTTTCCCATGAGGTGGTAGTAGAGCAGACACAGTGGCTGACCTCTGAACTTGGATGACAGATGGACAGCTTCTTGAGCCCTGGAGTGCACACCCTTCACCATCATGTGTCCCTTGCAGTGGACAAAGGCAGCAAGAAAATGCTTCAGTGAGGTTCATGACAAAGCCTGAGGAGAGTTTTGAATAGTTTTCTTGATTGTTCTACTCAAAGGAGGGCAGAACTGCATCAACTGGTGTGTGTGTGTGTGTGTGTGTGTATGTGTGTGTGTGAATGTGTGAATGTGTGTGTGTGAATGTGTGAATGTATGTGAATGTGTGTGAATGTGTGAATGAGTATGTGTGTGTGTGTGTGTGTGTATGTGTGTGTGTGTGTGTGTGTGTGTGAATGTGTGTGTGTTTAAATCATGTTCTTACTAGGGGTTATAATTGTTCTAATGATTTCACTCTTCATAGGCTACAAAAATTACCTGGTCTGCATTATACATGTAATGGCCCTCTGGCACCCTAGGTCTGTACAACCAACTGAATTCTAAAATGTCCCTTCCTCTTGACTGGCCCGAGAGAACTTCCTGCTCTTGGGGGCTCACCTGTCTCTTTCTGGTTGACTATTTAAAATACCCCTTTTTTCAGTGCTGATCCCTGACAGGGATGAATAAAGGAAGGTGCGACAACTGATTCAGATACAGACACCAGCAGCCAAACAGTAGGTGGAAATAAGGGACTATTACAGAAGAATACAAGGAAGGATTGGGGAACCCAAAGGGGACAGGAACTCCACAGGAAGACCAACAGAGTCACCTAATCTGGAACCTTGGGGCTCTCAGAGTCTGAACCACCAACCAAAGAACACACATGGGTGGGACCTAGGCCTCCCACACATATGTAGCAGATGTGCAGTTTGGTCTTCATGTGGATCCCAAAAAACTGGAACGGGGTCTATCCCAAAGCTGTTGCCTGTATGTGGGATATGTTCTTCTAGCTGGGCTGCCTTGTCTGGCCTCAGTGGAAGAGGAAGCACCTAGTGTTGCAAAGACTTGAGTGCCATGATTGGGGAGGGGGGATATATAGGAGGGCCCTCAACAGCTAAGAGGAGGATGGAGGGTTGTAGAAGGGGGTGTCTGGAAGGGGGTGATGAGCGGGATGTAAAGTGAATAAGTTAAAAAAAAGAAATACAGAAAGAAGAAAGGCTCCTCCTTGCTTTTGTAACCCCACCCCGATTGCAATTCTTACCAAACAGCCAGGGGAGAGGTGAGCCTAACCTTGGGCTCAGAAGGAACATTCAGAAGTTCCTGATGGTACAGAGCCTCCAGGAGTCTAAAGTGTTGTACAGAGATGAACTGTATGTGCCATGGCAGAAGTTCAATCACAGGAGAACCAAAGCAGTGGTGAGAAGCTCTGACACTTATGAAAACTTTATTTAAAATGAAAAGGTTCCATAAACGAAACTCCATTCTTTGCCATAGCAATCATCTTCTTGCTACTTGTCCAGAACCAACTTGGCCCCTCCCACAATCACACACTGTGCCTTAAGTATGAATCAGCTGGAGTTTCTTCTCTTTGCAAACTCGCTCTACATGCTACCCCACAGTCCCAAGCACACTGGAGAGGGACATTCCAATGGGTACATGAAGTGACCCTGAGACTAGAGGCCAAGTCCCTCTACGGCCTGGACCACAGCTCACACACACACACACACACACACACACACACACACACACAGTGGACATTCATGGTGGATCTCCCCATCTCATTTACCATGATCTAGACACGCCCAGAAATGCATCTCTTCAAGAGACTCTAGATCTCACATAGGGCAGATGTCACATAGGGCAGTCTACAGCTTTTGCTACTCACAGGTGTGAAGCCTCTGGGTACCCACCATTCTTGTCATTGTCCCTACGTTCCTGGAAAGTGGATGGTCTGAAAAGGCAGTTTCTGAAGCTTGCCTTCCTGTGGCAATACCTGAGGCTGCAAGTCTGGGCCGTGCTGAGAAGCCGGTGTCTGTATCAGTTACTTTTCTCGTTGTTTTGACAGAATACCTGACAAATGTGATTTATTAAAGGGATTTGATTTGGCTCACGGTCAGAGGGTTATGGTCTATCATAGTAAAGAAAGCATGGTATTGAACCTATAGTCAGGAAGGAGAGAAGTGAATCTTAACACTCATCCTGTTTCTTCCCATCTATTCAAGGCCGGCGATAGATACAATACAGGGCACAAACCCAGGATGGTTCTGATTGATTTGGGTATTTGACCCAGGAAATCAGGCTGCAAAGTGTGTGTGTGTGTGTGTGTGTGTGTGTGTGTGTGTGTGTGTGTTTGAGTGGGGAATGGTGTAACAGGGAGAACTCAGAGAGTCATTGAAGAAGACCCACAGTTGACACCACTGACTTCCTCCACCCACACACCAAGGTACCCCAACCAACTACAATAGCCCATGGGCTGAATGCCAAGGCAGAGGAAATCACACACACACACACACACACACACACACACACACACACACACACACACACCAGATCAGCAAGCCTGCAAATTGGTCCACTTTCAGTTTATTAGCTCCTTCAGCTGTGACCAAGGGAAGACCGTGGACTCTTCATTTCTCAGTGAGCCCCTGGGTGCCATCCTCTTCCTCCTGAAGGGGTAGCAGTTAACTGCGGAAGAGAACAAAACACAGGTCAGGGCGGCAGCTTCAAACACAGCCCCACTCAAAGTACAGGAGGGGCTGCTAAGAGCAAGCGGGACGCTCGCTCCTGTGCCAGCGACCGGCGCAGTTTCCGAAACTAACCTTAGGACTTTGCCTGCTCGTTACCTTGTTTAGGCCACAAGTAATTGACTCGTACTCATTTCCTGGCATTTTTTATTTTGAATCCGAAATACTTATAACAGAAAAACATTCACACATTCCATGTTTTTCAGAGATATTTATAATATGTTAATGTGTCTACTTCTGAATTTTAAATTTTTCATTTTTCCATACCTTCCTGCCTTTCTTGTTATAAACCATGCTCTAAACCTTCATTTATTCCGTTGAAACTGGTTCTCAGGTAGTCCTGGATGACCTCGAACTCACTGAGTAGCTGAGGATGACTGTGAACCTCTGGTCCTCCCAGCTTCCACCTCACAAGTGTTGAGATTACAGACATTTGGCGCCATGAGCAGCCAGATGGCTTTTGTGTTTTATTTTTACTATTAAAATATAATCACACAGTTCCCCTCCAGTCTCTTTCCTTTCTTCCACTCCAACCATGCCAAGCCCCCTTGTGTCCTTCTCCAATCCCTGGCCTCCTCTTCTTGAATTGTTGTTGCTACACATATGTGAGTAAGTGTATAAGCGTAACCTGCTAAGTCCATTCAGGGTTGTGTGCACGCACATATATTAGGTAACCTTATGCTTAAGAGAAGGTTGGGACTATGTATCTAACTTTTTGGAGACGGGGGGGGGGTGGGGTGGGGGGGAGAGACTGACTGAGACTTAGACTAAACTGACTTCTAACTCCTGATTTCCCCCATTTCCTCTTCCCAAATGCACGAGTTAACAGTGGTTCTCAACCTGTGGGTCCCCGACCCTATGGGAACTCAAACAGCCTTTTCACAAAGGTCAAGTATCAGATACCTTGCATGCCAGATATTTACATTATGATTTATAACAGTAGCAAAATCGCAGTTATAAAGTAGCAATGGCAGTAGTTTTCTAGTCGGGGGTCACCAGAGCATGTAAGGCGTGCAGCCTCGGGAGGGTTGAGAACTGCTGCGTTGCAGGCGTACACGCTCACCCCTGGGAACTTTCTGACCCTTAAAACCCCAGGGACTATAGCACGGCCTCCGGTGCCTTACAGACAAAATGATCTATCCTAATTTGGTGTCATAAACCAATATATGTGTCCTTGGATCTTACTAGGCTCAGTTCCTCACCTCCATTGTAAGGACAAGAGCAAGTCCCAGGATACTCAGAGTATTTCTAAGCTGAATGAGATGTAAATTATTTATATATTCAGCAGCAGCAGCAACCGTAGGTTTGCATATTCATTAGGAATGGCAACATAGAGACCTCACCGCCTGATCAGGTGGGCACTCCTGAGGCTGCAGAGCGGAGGAGACCACCAACACTGCCCACCCCTGCCCACATCCCTGGCCCAAGAGGCAACTGTATAAGGCCTCTGGGTTCCCGTAGGGGAGGGCCCAGGAGCGGCAGGACCCCTGCCAGAGACACCGCCGGAACCTGAAGGAAACAGACCGGATAAACAGTTCTCTGCACCCAAATCCCATGGGAGGGAGAGCGAAACCTTCAGAGAGGCAGACACGCCTGGGAAACCAGAAGAGACTGCACTCTGTGCACATCCAGACGCCAGAGGAAAACACCAAACGTCATCTGGAACCCTGGTGCACGGAGGCTCCCAGAAAGAGCGGCGCAGATCTTCCCAGTTGCTGCCGCCGCGGAGAGGACTTAGGCAGTACCCCACGAGCAAACTTGAGCCTTGGAACCACAGGTAGGACCAACTTTTCCCCTGCAAGAAACCTGCCTGGTGAACTCAAGACACAGGCCCACAGGAACAGCTGAAGACCTGTAGAGAGGAAAAACTACACGCCCGAAAGCAGAACACTCTGTCCCCATAACTGACTGAAAGAAAACAGGAAAACAGGTCTACAGCACTCCTGACACACAGGCTTATAGGACAGTCTAGCCACGGTCAGAAATAGCAGAACAAAGTAACACTAGAGATAATCTGATGGCGAGAGGCAAGCGCAGGAACCCAAGCAACAGAAACCAAGACTACATGGCATCATCGGAGCCCAATTCTCCCACCAAAGCAAACACGGAATATCCAAACACACCAGAAAAGCAAGATCTAGTTTCAAAATCATATTTGATCATGATGCTGGAGGACTTCAAGAAAGACATAAAGAACTCCCTTAGAGAACAAGTAGAAGCCTACAGAGAGGAATCGAAAAAATCCCTGAAAGAACTCCAGGAAAACACAAACAGTTGAAGGAAATAAAAATGGAAATAGAAGCAATCAAGAAAGAACACATGGAAACAACCCTGGACATAGAAAATCAAAAGAAAAGACAAGGAGCTGTAGATACAAGCTTCACCAACAGAATACAAGAGATGGAAGAGAGAATCTCGGGAGCAGAAGATTCCATAGAAATCATTGACTCAACTGTCAAAGATAATGTAAAGCGGAAAAAGCTACTGGTCCAAAACATACAGGAAATCCAGGACTCAATGAGAAGATCAAACCTAAGGATAATAGGTATAGAAGAGAGTGAAGACTCCCAGCTCAAAGGACCAGTAAATATCTTCAACAAAATCATAGAAGAAAACTTCCCTAACCTAAAAAAAGAGATACCCATAGGCATACAAGAAGCCTACAGAACTCCAAATAGATTGGACCAGAAAAGAAACACCTCCCGTCACATAATTGTCAAAACACCAAACGCACAAAATAGAGAAAGAATATTAAAAGCAGTAAGGGAAAAAGGTCAAGTAACATATAAAGGCAGACCTATCAGAATCACACCAGACTTCTCGCCAGAAACTATGAAGGCCAGAAGATCCTGGACAGATGTCATACAGACCCTAAGAGAACACAAATGCCAGCCCAGGTTACTGTATCCTGCAAAACTCTCAATTAACATAGATGGAGAAACCAAGATATTCCATGACAAAACCAAATTTACACAATATCTTTCTACAAGTCCAGCACTACAAAGGATAATAAAGGGTAAAGCCCAACATAAGGAGGCAAGCTATACCCTAGAAGAAGCAAGAAACTAATCGTCTTGGCAACAAAACAAAGAGAATGAAAGCACACAAACGTAACCTCACATCCAAATATGAATATAACAGGAAGCAATAATCACTATTCCTTAATATCTCTCAACATCAATGGCCTCAACTCCCCAATAAAAAGACATAGATTAACAAACTGGATACGCAATGAGGACCCTGCATTCTGCTGCCTACAGGAAACACACCTCAGAGACAAAGACAGACACTACCTCAGAGTGAAAGGCTGGAAAACAACTTTCCAAGCAAATGGTCAGAAGAAGCAAGCTGGAGTAGCCATTCTAATATCAAATAAAATCAATTTTCAATTAAAAGTCATCAAAAAAGATAAGGAAGGACACTTCATATTCATCAAAGGAAAAATCCACCAAGATGAACTCTCAATCCTCATCTTCGATTGGTTTATATACAAGTGTGCAATTTCTAGGCTTGAAAATAAAATGATGCTATCTGGTGCTGGATAGAGGAGCCTTATTTTTTATTATGGCAGCTTGCTATTTTTGTAACATGGTGATTTGGTTGAACACAATAAAGTACAGTAGTAACTGATCTCCCCCTCTTCCTGGATGAGTGAGGAGACGATTAAATGTTGATGTCAGCATCCATGAGCATATTCAGATGAGCTTCTGCTTCTGTTGAAAAGGATGCTGTGTTTGATTGTGGTCTGAAGCTTTGAAGCACTACTTGGCATCTCCTTCCTTGGAGGTCTCACTGTTTTAACATAACAGATTTGATAGCTTGTTGGTAAGGTGAGGTCCAGCTTGTCTCCACTAGGTCATCTTCATGTGAATCCGGTGGTTATACGGTTTTGTTCTAGGGATATTTCATTTTTTTAATAACGGTTTTAGCTGACATTCATGGAGAGAATGAATCCTTAGAAGTGTGCTACTAGTGAAAGGAAATCCTGTCTAGAGTATGTTTCTTTACAAAGCTGTGTCACACCATCCTTTGGGCCCTCTGCTGGAAAAGTAGAATCAAGTCTCAAATAATGCCTTTTAAATTGTATCCTCTAGTATTATAGATGTAGGACAGTACTGTATCATACCTCTGTGGATGTAAAATAGCTTGTACCTGCTTTATGATACCTAGTAGTGACCGTGCTTTATCAGAGCTGTTTTAATGATGTTGCTCAGAATGTTTTCTTTCCAGATGATGATTGAGAAGCTAATTTAAAAAAAAAATGGTGCCAGGTACCACAAGAGTAACAGAACTGTGCTGTTTTCTCGGGTTTTGTTTTTTTACTTTTTTTTTTTTTTAATGGAGTGTGCTGGATGTCTCTACAGTTTTGTTCAGATGACTGCAGAACCTGGAAAAGCTGTTGCTGCTGTTGATGCATAACACACTGCTATTATTGGTCTTTTTATATAAATATAAATATATATATATACAGATATATAATTTGAATTTTTTGAAACTTTACCTGTGCTGTCAACTTTCGAAAAAAGTATCCCTGTTTACTGTGTTGAGTTGGCACTGTACAGAAATTAACAGCCATATTGGTCTAGAAATGTTGAACTTAAGTTTTTTCCATTTGTACAGGGGTAACACACTGTATTAAATATGTAAGGTTTTATATACGTGGGTTTGATTACAAAAACTAATAAAGTATTCTCTAAATTAAAAAAAAAAGGAATGGCAACATAGTAACTGGAGGGAGTTCATTTATTGGTCTAATATTTTAGCCGCTCATTGACTAATCAATGCTCAGAAAGTAACCAACTGTGAACTATTAATGCCACTTTAAGTGTATTTTTTTTCTTTATTAACTTGAGTATTTCTTATTTACATTTCAATTGTTATTCCCTTTCCCGGTTTCCAGGTCAACATCCCCCTAGCCCCTCCTCCTCCCCTTCTCGATGGGTGTTCCCCTCCCCATCCTCTCCCCATTACCACCCTCCCCCCAACAATCACATTTACTGGGGGTTCAGTCTTAGCAGGACCAAGAGCTTCCCCTTCTACTGGTGCTGTTACTAGGCTATTTTAAGTGTATTTTAAGAAGTTTTCCTAACACACTTACCTGCTCGTAGGTGATCCACTGCTTGCCTCGGATTTTGATCTAAATAAATAAGAAATCACCCTATTAGATTTACCGGGTACAATCTGTATGGTTCTTACTGTACTCGCTTCCTCTTTCCCTTCAAAGTTGTAAAAAGGGGAAAATGGCAAATTTCTATTTTTATATCATTATACCAAAAGTTAGAATCGTGAGTCTCTTCCACTATACTGCCACCAGACTTTATCTTTTTAATCCGACAAGTGAAATGGTGAGGAGAAAGGAGAGAGCATGGCTGGAGAGCCCCAGAGAGAATAGCACACACACACACACACACACACACACACACACACACACACACACACACAGGCCTGTGACACAGGGATTCTGTCTGGCCATTTCTATCCCAGCTTCCGTTCCTACTCCTCCACATCGCCTACTATTCTGAGCAAGAAAGATCCCATTGACTGCTACCTGTTTTCTTCTTAAACCAGAGGGTGTACGTATATCTAGGGTCACGTACACCCATTAAAAAACAGAAATCCCATGGTGTGCTTAATTAAACTCTTTCATTCACTCAGTTGTTCATATTTCAGACAGTTGCAATCCAAGCTGAGTGGCATTTGCCTGTGTCTGTCCCTGAAAAAGGCTTCCCAATGTTCAAATTGTGAGTTCATTTTTCCAACTAGTGATATGTATCTAATCTTTTGTAACCAGTATTGTGCCTACATATCACAAGAGTAGGCAATCAAATAAGGTTCAGCCAACCAAAGAAAGGTTCGTTAACTAATACTCATCTCTAGATTGACAAACATTAGTGTTTGTTTGGATGATTTTATCAACTGTGGCTACTCAAGAAACCATACTGAAAAATTATTTCTAGACTAATATTTTTCATCCTTAGTTTATAACATATTTACTTATAGAAAATACTTCCTAAATGTTTATTTGATGATTTGTGGTTTAATAGTGTACTCTGGTGTGGCTCTAAATAAAAATTAAAACGGTATCCAAAAGTATCAGTGAATTAATGCACTTCTGAGAATGTACAACAGGCCATGCATTCTGTAGCCAAGTTAACTCTAAACACTTAAATGTGTGAGTAGCATGCCTGCTCACCAACAAACATGTGATTATAACACAGACAGCAAATCTTCAGTTCTGCACGGTACTGTTCATACTCCTTTGAGTATAGTCACCTGCACAGTACAGGAATGTGGTGACAGCAGAGACCTTTGTTTCTCATCACACCCAAACACCACAAAATATAAATTTGACTCTGGGTTGCTAAGCCCTGCCCTTTAGATTCTAAGTCAGTGATTCTCACCCTTCCTAGTGCTGCGACCCTGGAATACAGTTCCTCATGCTGTGGTGACAACACTACCCCACCCCCCAAACACACCATTATTTTGTAGGTACTTCATTACTGTAATTTTGCTGCCGTTATGAGTCGTAATGTAAATATCTGATACATAGGATATCTGATATGCGACCCCAAACTGGTCACGACCCAGGGCTAGAGAGCTGCTGCTCTACTGGCTTTGTACATGAATTGCCACACGTATACTAAATTTACATTGACTTCAGGGAAGCCTAGTAGACTGAAGGAAAATTCCTGCCTTCTATTCCACACCGGAATTCTAGACAAACCTCACATATTCTCTATTTGTGACTTCTAGCTCCCATTGTGTATGCTACTGTATAGCCTGGAAGCTACTTCAGGGACCAGGCGTGTAGAAAGGGGCCGAGTGGCCTTGTGGGAAGGAGCTCTAGAGAGGGCGATGGCATGATACAGCATTTATGAGTGGGATAAATGGGAAAAACGGCGAGTAGGGGAGCTCTCTAACTTGGGGTTCAATTACACATAATGTGTGTGTGTGTGTGCACGCGCGTGCATGTCTTAGCGAAGGTTTCCACTGCTGTGATGAAACACCATGATCAAAAGCAACTTGGGGGGCAGAGGGTATATCTGGCTTACGCTTCGACATCACTGTTCATCCTCAAAGGAACTGAAACAGGGCAGGAACCTGGAGGCAGAGGCTGAGGCAGAGGCCACTGAGGGAGCCTGCTCATTGGCTTGATTCATTCATGTGGCTTGTTCAACTCGCTTTCTCATAGTGCCCAGGACCACCAGCCCAGGAGTGATACGACCTGGTATCAGCCAGTACAATATGGATGGATGGATATATACTTTAAATGAAGGTATGGCAAATGGGGCGATTTAAGGGTCCCCACGATTCCCAGACTACCTACCTAGCAAAGCCCCCAGAGTACCAGGCACCAGAAAATTCTCAAGTTGTCATTCAGGGGAGTATGAGAGACCCCAGAACACTAGAGGTTATCACTATTATGCTTTGTTGGAAGGTAAGTCCCTGCGGGTGAAGATGCCACATAATTGAGACACAGGAGTTGGAAGAATTGAGCTAGAGGTGGCATGGCAGCTTCCTCTGTGGGGAGCAGCTCTCATCGTTTTGGAAGGTGCTGGGCATGCTTCCAGGACAGGGCGGCTTCACTAGCCTCACCTGGCTGTAAAGCCAATGGACTACAGCACTGACTAGACCAGCAGGATACCCACTGAACCCCCAAACTTAAAAAAAGATTTTAGGCCCCAGTGAACTCACTATGAATTTCTATCAGACCTCTAATGAAAAGACCACTACTTAGATTACTTATTACACGAACCAGAAAGCAAAGGAATGCTTTTAACCATTTTACCCATCCGGAATTAGCGTGACACCAAAACTCAGATAAAGACAAACAACAACAAAAAGAAAAGTATAGCATTGCTGATATCCCTTACGAATACAGATGCAAAATTTCTCAAAAGTATAGTTGCAAGCCTAATAAAGACTGCATGAAAATGATCGTTCATCATGACCAAGAGAGTCTGAAGCTGCTGGATGAAAAAGTAGTGCATATGGTTGAAGATACAGGTACAGGCAAGAACATCCTGAGTAAGAGTGCAAACGTACGTAAAATAAAACCAATGTGTGGCAAATGAGATGGTAGGACACTCAAAAGGCTTCTGTACAGCAAAGGAAACTGCTGTACAGAAAGTGAAGAGGCAGCCCACTAAATAGGAGAAAGATCTTTTACAAAAAGCAAAAAACAGAAAGAAAAAATACTCTGAAAGCTAAACATCAAGAAAAGCAACCAATCAATCAAAAATTTGGCATGGGTATGAGCAGAGAATTCTCAAAAGAAGTGTAGATTGCTGATAAACACTTCTAGAACTGTTCAACATCATTCAGATGCAAATTAACACAACTTTGAGATAACCACTTCACCCCAGTCAGAATGTCCATCAAGAAAACAAATAACAACAAATGCTGGTGAAGATCTGGGGAAAGGGGAACACTTAGGCTGGGGTAGGAGTGTAACCAGAGACAACTGCCATGGGAATCAATGTGGAGGTTCCCAAAATTATAGAAAGAGACCTATCACTTGTCCCAACTGTACCATTCCTAGGCATATGCCCCAAGGACTATATCTTACTACAGACATATTTGCTCATCCATATTCACTTCCACTTTACTCACAGCAGCCAGAAAATAGAATCATCCCAGATGTCCATCAGCAGATAAATGGATATGGAAAATGGGGCACACACACTCTTCTGTGCCTTAACCACTGTTCCATTGCTGTGAATTCACCGTGACTAAGACAACCTTATCCATGGAATCATTTAATTGACGCTTGCCTACAGTTTCAGGGATTTAGTCCATTACCATCATGGAAGGAAGCATGAAGCACCAGATGTGGTGCTGAAGAAGTAGCTACGAGCTTCATGTTGGTTTCTAGGGAGGGGAGAGACTAAACCTGGCATGACCTTTTGAAATCTCAAATCCCACCCCCAAGTGACACACTTTCTCCAACAAGGCCACACCCCCTATTCCTTCTAAACAATTCCATGGTTCCAATAGTTCACTGATGACTAAGCAGTCAAATATATGAGTCTACAGGAACCATTTGTATTCAAACCACCACCTTCTATAAGAAAAGAAAATTATAATTTTTTCTAGTAAATGAATGGAACAGGGTGGGGGGGAAGTATATTGAGTGAAGTATCCCAGACGCATGCTTTCTCTGTCCTCTGTGAATCCTACCTCCAACTCTCTAAAACTTCCGGTCAACTTTTATGAAAACCAGAAACCTAGAAAGGGCCTACTTCAGTGGGAGATTTCTCAAGGGAGGAGAGATGACGTAGCATAGATGACATCAAAACAGATAACTGGTACTTGAGGCTTAGAAAGTTTAAACAGGGTTGCAGATTAGAAGGTGAGGTGGAGAAGAGAGATTGAAAAAAAAATAAAGGGTGTGTGAAAAGTCATAAACTTACTACTTTGTAAACAAAACAATATAAATTAAGGAGAGAAGGCCTTGGGTTATTAAACAAAAACCCCCAGTGTCCGGTGAGATACATACTTCCTTAACGGTTGTTGGCCAGAGATACCAAGTGGCCTCCGAAAGACTGCAGGATATTGCCATTTGACTAGGTTCCCACCAGAACTAAGCGATGAGATCCTATTACTAAAGACACCACACATCTTGGTTGCTAGGTATAAAGAAACCAAAATGTAACTGAGCTGGAAGCTTTCACAGTGCCAGAAGGTGCTATTCAGGCTCCTGTGAACCTTACCGACCAGACGACGAGTGCCACAGGCAAGGCACGCCCACTGGAGCAATAGTGGTAAGGCTGTTAGGAACGTAACCAACTGCTCTCTGCTTGCATTTGAGACCCGTTCCACAAAAGTCAATCATACCTGCAAGTATATACCTAGTCCAAACAGAAAAGTATGGTGAGGAGAATCTTAGGCCCCTGGGATCAAACTTCCCAATGTTTAGCTCCATTGTCATGGTGCCAAGCTGACTTCTAAATGCTTTCTTTTTTATTGAACCCATGGATACTCGTTACTCCTGGCCTTGATCGGAGACGTCCCTCATTGTGATTAACAATGGTGAATGCAGAAACACATGACTGTTCAAACTCCTGAGAAAGTGACAACTAAGTGTGTGGCCCTAAACAAAACATGCACATAACCTCTCCCAAACCCAGGGGCCATCTGTTGGAGTAGTGGGGAGAACATAACCATGATAGGGAGAGTGGCATTGGCTTGTTTACCCAAGCAGCATGCTAATGACCCAGGCTGGATGAGGTCTAAATATTAAACACTATTATTCCTTATGCGTTAGGCTTCAGCTCTGTTGTACTTGGCATTTTATTCCTTAGGCTTCTGCAGGCAGGGGTTGGGGGGAGTAGACTTTCAATGAACCCAGAATAAATGAAGGGCTTATTGGAAGCAAAACTACTAAAATTTATTCGTCTGGTTTTTTTTTTCAAAGCACTGCCTTACCTAAGCTGAAACTCAAGAGGTATAAAATTAAATAATGGCTCATAATCAAATCATTGATCTTTTTCAACATGCCTCTTCACGCCACCTTTAATGCACTCACCTGCTGTTGTACGTTTGAGTGTTGTCTTCTGATTTGCTTCTAGGAAGAAATAGAAAATTTCATGTTAATTAGTAGGAAAAAATTAAAACTCTTGACAACAATTGTGAATAAAAATTGGACTACCATATAAGCAGTATTATCTTCTTTTTAACAAGACCAATTACCAATAAATAATACACAATGGGATCTGCATAAAGATGAGAATGACCTTTGTAACGGTAATTGACATGGAGTACAAGTCCTTTTGTGATGTAGGCAAGTCCTCTGCCAAGAAGCTATGCCTTCAGCCTCGCAAATTACATGTCCATCTTTTCACATGCCTCAGCCACAAAAACTCCAGCTGCTTCAAGTAGTGCTTTAAGAACCTAAAGTTTGGGCTGGAGAGATGGCTCAGTGGTTAAGAGCACTGACTCCTCTTCCAGAGGTCCTGAGTTCAATTCCCAGCAACCACATGGTGGCTCACAACCATCTGTAAAGAGATCTGATGCCCTCTTCTGGTGTATCTGAAAACAGCTACAGTGTACTCATATATAATAAATGAATAAATCTTTAAAAAAAAAGAAAAGAAAAAAGAACCTAAAATTCCTGAGTTTCATTTTTACTTATCCCTACAGTTCTTTCAATGTGTGTGTATGCACATAAGCATGTGTGTTTGCATGTTTGTGTGCATTTGTGTGTGATTGCATGAGTTCGTGTATGTGTGTATGTGCACACACATGTTGCATGTGTAAGAGAACTGGAAGGGTGGGAGCCCCAGGGAAGCAAGTTGGTTTCACCCAAGAAAATCAAACAGGAAAGATGCCCAGAGAGAGTTTCTGAGACCTGTGCCAAGCCGGTACCAATCCCCAGCCCTCTGGTGTCTACTCTACACACAGAACACAGAACACCACACACATGAGGACAGCTCCTTAGCCAGAGTAAACATATTTACTCAGAACAGATACATGAGAGTTTCCATTTGCTCACACGGGAACACTGAATAATTGATGCTCTCACAACTCAGGGGGACAGTTGCATTAGAATTATTAAAGGCCAGTACTCGTTGTTGGTGACTATATCGGCGCCATGGAACAATGGCTGAGAACCATTCTGCTGCACTTGAGAATGCGGCTCTGTTGGCCATATAAAGCTTAACTAAAACTCAGCATCTTTCTACTTGTAAACCCTAAAACTACGGAGTATGCAGAAGGAATCTTTGTGAACTCAAGTTGGGCTCTCTTTCCTACGTACAGAACCCAAATCATGGCCTATAAGAAAGCAAGTTTCCCACCGAACTTCCTCAAGCTTGACATTTGTACGTTCTGAACGGGAGAGGTAGAAGGTAGAAGTCCTGGACAGGGGAAACACGTTTGCAAATTAAACACATGATGAAAAGCTTACGCTTGGAAAGCAATGAAGAATACTAGATGAAAGACAGCCTGCTTCACAAATGGACCAACGAGAAATAACTGAACAACAAAAGGGCAAATACCTTCACTAAGAGGGGTGTAGGCTCTGAACGGCCATTTCTCCGAGGATGTCGAGATAATAAACTAACGCGGCAAATTCTACATCGTTAGTTATAAGAAGTATTCGAACGGAACCACATGCAGCGACTGTGTACGATAGGATGCGGCGAGGAAGCCACACCTCCTGGCAAGGGACCAGACTAAGAAGGGCTCACTGGACCCGCGGATCCCGGCCCGCGGCAGCTCTCTGCTCCCAGACCCAGTAGAGAGAGAGACCCAACCGCCTGGTCAGGTGGGCACTCCTGAGGCTGCAGAGCGGAAGAGACCACCAACACTGCTCACCCCTGCCCACATCCCTGGCCCAAGAGGAAACTGTATAAGGCCTCTGGGCTCCCGTGGGGAAGGGCCCAGGAGCGGCAGGACACCTGCCTGAGACACCGCCGGAACCTGAAAGAAACAGACCTGATAAACAGTTCTCTGCACCCAAATCCCGTGGGAGGGAGAGCTGAACCTTCAGAGAGGCAGACAAGCCTGGGAAACCAGAAGAGACTGCTCCCTGCACACACATCTCGGACGCCAGAGGAAAAAGCCAAAGACCATCTGGAACCCTGGTGTACTGAAGCTCCCGGAAGGGGCGGCACAGGTCTTCCTGGTTGCTGCCGCCGCAGAGAGCCCCTGGGCAGCACCCCACGAGCGAACTTGAGCCTCGAGACCACAGGTAAGACCAAATTTTCTGCTGCAAGAAAGCTGCCTGGTGAACTCAAGACACAGGCCCACAGGAACAGCTGAAGACCTGAAGAGAGGAAAAACTACACGCCCGAAAGCAGAACACTCTGTCCCCATAACTGACTGAAAGAGAGGAAAACAGGTCTACAGCACTCCTGACACACAGGCTTATAGGACAGTCTAGCCACTGTCAGAAATAGCAGAACAAAGTAACACTAGAGATAATCTGATGGCAAGAGGCAAGCGCAGGAACCCAAGCAACAGAAACCAAGACTACATGCCATCATCGGAGCCCAATTCTCCCACCAAAACAAACATGGAATATCCAAACACACCAGAAAAGCAAGATCTAGTTTCAAAATCATATTTGATCATGATGCTGGAGGACTTCAAGAAAGACATGAACACACTTAGGGAAACACAGGAAAACATTAATAAACAAGTAGAAGCCTACAGAGAGGAATCGAAAAAATCCCTGAAAGAATTCCAGGAAAACACAATCAAACAGTTGAAGGAATTAAAAATGGAAATAGAAGCAATCAAAAAAGAACACATGGAAACAACCCTGGATATAGAAAACCAAAAGAAGAGACAAGGAGCTGTAGATACAAGCTTCACCAACAGAATACAAGAGATGGAAGAGAGAATCTCAGGAGCAGAAGATTCCATAGAAATCATTGACTCAACTGTCAAAGATAATGTAAAGCGGAAAAAGCTACTGGTCCAAAACATACAGGAAATCCAGGACTCAATGAGAAGATCAAACCTAAGGATAATAGGTATAGAAGAGAGTGAAGACTCCCAGCTCAAAGGACCAGTAAATATCTTCAACAAAATCATAGAAGAAAACTTCCCTAAATAAAAAAAGAGATACCCATAGACATACAAGAAGCCTACAGAACTCCAAATAGATTGGACCAGAAAAGAAACACCTCCCGTCACATAATTGTCAAAACACCAAACGCACAAAATAAAGAAAGAATATTAAAAGCAGTAAGGGAAAAAGGTCAAGTAACATATAAAGGGAGACCTATCAGAATCACACCAGACTTCTCGCCAGAAACTATGAAGGCCAGAAGATCCTGGACTGATGTCATACAGACCCTAAGAGAACACAAATGCCAGCCCAGGTTACTGTATCCTGCAAAACTCTCAATTAACATTGATGGAGAAACCAAGATATTCCATGACAAAACCAAATTTACACAATATCTTTCTACAAATCCAGCACTACAAAGGATAATAAATGGTAAAGCCCAACATAAGGAGGCAAGCTATACCCTAGAAGAAGCAAGAAACTAATCGTCTTGGCAACAAAACAAAGAGAATGAAAGCACACAAACATAACCTCACATCCAAATATGAATATAAAGGGAAACAATAATCACTATTCCTTAATATCTCTCAATATCAATGGCCTCAACTCCCCAATAAAAAGACATAGATTAACAAACTGGATACGCAACGAGGACCCTGCATTCTGCTGCCTACAGGAAACACACCTCAGAGACAAAGACAAACACTACCTCAGAGTGAAAGGCTGGAAAACAACTTTCCAAGCAAATGGTCAGAAGAAGCAAGCTGGAGTAGCCATTCTAATATCAAATAAAATCAATTTTCAACTAAAAGTCATCAAAAAAGATAAGGAAGGACACTTCATATTCATCAAAGGAAAAATCCACCAAGATGAACTCTCAATCCTAAATATCTATGCCCCAAATACAAGGGCACCTACATACGTAAAAGAAACCTTACTAAAGCTCAAAACACACATTGCACCTCACACAATAATAGTGGGAGATTTCAACACCCCACTCTCATCAATGGACAGATCATGGAAACAGAAATTAAACAGTGATGTCGACAGACTAAGAGAAGTCATGAGCCAAATGGACTTAACGGATATTTATAGAACATTCTATCCTAAAGCAAAAGGATATACCTTCTTCTCAGCTCCTCATGGTACTTTCTCCAAAATTGACCATATAATTGGTCAAAAAACAGGCCTCAACAGGTACAGAAAGATAGAAATAATCCCATGCGTGCTATCGGACCACCACGGCCTAAAACTGGTCTTCAATAACAATAAGGGAAGAATGCCCACATATATTTGGAAATTGAACAATGCTCTACTCAATGATAACCTGGTCAAGGAAGAAATAAAGAAAGAAATTAAAAACTTTTTAGAATTTAATGAAAATGAAGATACAACATACTCAAACTTATGGGACACAATGAAAGCTGTGCTAAGAGGAAAACTCATAGCGCTGAGTGCCTGCAGAAAGAAACAGGAAAGAGCATATGTCAGCAGCTTGACAGCACACCTAAAAGCTCTAGAACAAAAAGAAGCAAATACACCCAGGAGGAGTAGAAGGCAGGAAATAATCAAACTCAGAGCTGAAATCAACCAAGTAGAAACAAAAAGGACCATAGAAAGAATCAACAGAACCAAACGTTGGTTCTTTGAGAAAATCAACAAGATAGATAAACCCTTAGCCAGACTAACGAGAGGACACAGAGAGTGCGTCCAAATTAACAAAATCAGAAATGAAAAGGGAGACATAACTACAGATTCAGAGGAAATTCAAAAAATCATCAGATCTTACTATAAAAACCTATATTCAACAAAATTTGAAAATCTTCAGGAAATGGACAATTTCCTAGACAGATACCAGGTATCGAAGTTAAATCAGGAACAGATAAACCAGTTAAACAACCCCATAACTCCTAAGGAAATAGAAGCAGTCATTAAAGGTCTCCCAACCAAAAAGAGCCCAGGTCCAGACGGGTTTAGTGCAGAATTCTATCAAACCTTCATAGAAGACCTCATACCAATATTATCCAAACTATTCCACAAAATTGAAACAGATGGAGCCCTACCGAATTCCTTCTACGAAGCCACAATTACTCTTATACCTAAACCTCACAAAGACACAACAAAGAAAGAGAACTTCAGACCAATTTCCCTTATGAATATCGACGCAAAAATACTCAATAAAATTCTGGCAAACCGAATTCAAGAGCACATCAAAACAATCATCCACCATGATCAAGTAGGCTTCATCCCAGGCATGCAGGGATGGTTTAATATACGGAAAACCATCAACGTGATCCATTATATAAACAAACTGAAAGAACAGAACCACATGATCATTTCATTAGATGCTGAGAAAGCATTTGACAAAATTCAACACCCCTTCATGATAAAAGTCCTGGAAAGAATAGGAATTCAAGGCCCATACCTAAACATAGTAAAAGCCATATACAGCAAACCAGTTGCTAACATTAAACTAAATGGAGAGAAACTTGAAGCAATCCCACTAAAATCAGGGACTAGACAAGGCTGCCCACTCTCTCCCTACTTATTCAATATAGTTCTTGAAGTTCTAGCCAGAGCAATCAGACAACAAAAGGAGATCAAAGGGATACAGATCGGAAAAGAAGAGGTCAAAATATCACTATTTGCAGATGACATGATAGTATATTTAAGTGATCCCAAAAGTTCCACCAGAGAACTACTAAAGCTGATAAACAACTTCAGCAAAGTGGCTGGGTATAAAATTAACTCAAATAAATCAGTTGCCTTCCTCTATACAAAAGAGAAACAAGCCGAGAAAGAAATTAGGGAAACGACACCCTTCATAATAGACCCAAATAATATAAAGTACCTCGGTGTGACTTTAACCAAGCAAGTAAAAGAGCTGTACAATAAGAACTTCAAGACACTGAGGAAAGAAATTGAAGAAGACCTCAGAAGATGGAAATATCTCCCATGCTCATGGATTGGCAGGATTAATATAGTAAAAATGGCCATTTTACCAAAAGCAATCTACAGATTCAATGCAATCCCCATCAAAATACCAATCCAATTCTTCAAAGAGTTAGACAGAACAATTTGCAAATTCATCTGGAATAACAAAAAACCCAGGATAGCTAAAGCTATCCTCAACAATAAAAGGACTTCAGGGGGAATCACTATCCCTGAACTCAAGCAGTATTACAGAGCAATAGTGATAAAAACTGCATGGTATTGGTACAGAGACAGACAGATAGACCAATGGAATAGAATTGAAGACCCAGAAATGAACCCACACACCTATGGTCACTTGATTTTTGACAAAGGAGCCAAAACCATCCAATGGAAAAAAGATAGCATTTTCAGCAAATGGTGCTGGTTCAACTGGAGGGCAACATGTAGAAGAATGCAGATCGATCCATGCTTATCACCCTGTACAAAGCTTAAGTCCAAGTGGATCAAGGACCTCCACATCAAACCAGACACACTCAAACTAATAGAAGAAAAACTAGGGAAGCATCTGGAACACATGGGCACTGGAAAAAATTTCCTGAACAAAACACCAATGGCTTATGCTCTAAGATCAAGAATCGACAAATGGGATCTCATAAAACTGCAAAGCTTCTGTAAGGCAAAGGACACTGTGGTTAGGACAAAACGGCAACCAACAGATTGGGAAAAGATCTTTACCAATCCTACAACAGATAGAGGCCTTATATCCAAAATATACAAAGAACTCAAGAAGTTAGACCGCAGGGAAACAAATAACCCTATTAAAAAATGGGGTTCAGAGCTAAACAAAGAATTCACAGCTGAGGAATGCCGAATGGCTGAGAAACACCTAAAGAAATGTTCAACATCTTTAGTCATAAGGGAAATGCAAATCAAAACAACCCTGAGATTTCACCTCACACCAGTGAGAATGGCTAAGATCAAAAACTCAGGTGACAGCAGATGCTGGCGAGGATGTGGAGAAAGAGGAACACTCCTCCATTGTTGGTGGGATTGCAGACTGGTAAAACCATTCTGGAAATCAGTCTGGAGGTTCCTCAGAAAATTGGACATTGAACTGCCTGAGGATCCAGCTATACCTCTCTTGGGCATATACCCAAAAGATGCCTCAACATATAAAAGAGACACGTGCTCCACTATGTTCATTGCAGCCTTATTTATAATAGCCAGAAAATGGAAAGAACCCAGATGCCCTTCAACAGAGGAATGGATACAGAAAATGTGGTACATCTACACAATGGAATATTACTCAGCTATCAAAAACAACGAGTTTATGAAATTCGTAGGCAGATGGTTGGAACTGGAAAATATCATCCTGAGTGAGCTAACCCAATCACAGAAAGACATACATGGTATGCACTCATTGATAAGTGGCTATTAGCCCAAATGCTTGAATTACCCTAGATCCCTAGAACAAACGAAACTCAAGACAGATGATCAAAATGTGAATGCTTCACTCCTTCTTTAAATGAGGAAAAAGAATACCCTTGGCAGGGAAGGGAGAGGCAAAGATTAAAACAGAGACTGAAGGAACACCCATTCAGAGCCTGCCCCACATTTGGCCCATACATATACAGCCACCCAATTAGACAAGATGGATGAAGCAAAGAAGTGCAGACCGACAGGAGCCGGATGTAGATCGTTCCTGAGAGACACAGCCAGAATACAGCAAATACAGAGGCGAATGCCAGCAGCAAACCACTGAACTGAGAATAGGTCCCCTATTGAAGGAATCAGAGAAAGAACTGGAAGAGCTTGAAGGGGCTCGAGACCCCAAAAGTACAACAATGCCAAGCAACCAGAGCTTCCAGGGACTAAGCCACTACCTAAAGACTATACATGGACTGACCCTGGACTCTGACCCCATAGGTAGCAATGAATATCCTAGTAAGAGCACCAGTGGAAGGGGAAGCCCTGGGTCCTGCTAAGACTGAACCCCCAGTGAACTAGTCTATGGGGGGAGGGCGGCAATGGGGGGAGGTTTGGGAGGGGAACACCCATAAGGAAGGGGAGGGGGGAGGGGGATGTTTGCCCGGAAACCGGGAAAGGGAATAACACTCGAAATGTATATGAAAGAAATACTCAAGTTAATAAAAAAAAAAAAAAAAAAAAAAAAAGAATGGCTCACTGGAGGCTGGGAGTCGAGATGCGGATGCTGACTTCAGTAGGAGTCTCGCTCTTCCATTAGAAGGTAAACAAGTGCTACCATCTCACCCAGCAGTTCTACTCCAGGAAATGAACCGAGACGACATGCATGCTCACACAAAGACCGGGACATCCACAGCGGCTTTAGTCATTTTAGCTACAAGTTGTAAAGGACGTGAGTATCCACCAATCCGTGAAGGAAAGACCAAACAACCGATACAAGATTGTGAATGAGGGGGATTAAATATGGTGGTAAGTGATACAAGCCACATAGAAATAAAGACTTACAATGTGTTTCCATTTATACAATAACCTAGACCATGGAAAATAGCTTCTTTACAGAGGGATACAGGAGAAAGTTTGCCGTGTGAAGAAATGATTTACAAAGATCCCAGTACTTTTCTAGGGCTATCTTGTAAAGGGAAGATCAAGAAAATATTAAAAATAAGTACATTTAGGTGTAGTGACATATACTCCATCAATCCCAGCACTCATGAGACTGAGGCGGGCAGATCTCTTGGGCAAATGGATAGAACTAGAAAATATCATCCTGAGTGAGGCAAACCAATCAAAAAAGAACACATGTGATATGTACTCACTGATAAGTGGATATTAGCCCAAAAGCTATAATTACCCAAGATACAATTCACAGACCACATGAAGCCCAGGAAGAAGGAAGACCGAAGTGTGGATGTTTCAGTCCTTCTTAGAAAGGGGAACAAAATACTCACAGGAGGAAATACGGAGACAAAGTGTGGAGCAGAGACTGAAGGAAAGGCCATCTAGAGACTGCCCCACCTAAGGATCCAGCCCATACAGTCACCAAACCCAGACACTATTGTGGATGCCAAGAAGTGCATGCTGACAGGAGTCTGACATAGCTCTCTCCTGAGAGGCTCTGCCAGAGCCTGACAAACACAGAGGCGGACGCTCACAGCCAATCATTGGACTGAGAATGGGGTCCCAGTGAAGGAGTTAAGAGAAAGGACTGAAGGAGCTGAAAGGGTTTGCAACCCCATAGGAAGAGCAACAACATCAACCAACCAGACCCCCCAGAGCTCCCAGGGACTAAACCACCAACCAAAGACGACACATGGAGTGGCCTGTGTCTCCAGCTGCATATGTAGCAAAGGATGGGCCTTGTCTGGCGTCAGTGAGAGACGAGGCCCTTGGTCCTGTGAAGGCTCAATCCCCCGGTGTAGGGGAATGCCAGGGCAGGGAGGTGGCAGGAAGTTGCTGGGTAGGTGGGGGAGCACCCTCATAGAAGCATGGGGAGGAGAGATGGGATAGGGGGTTTCTGGAGGGGAAACCAGGAAAGGGGATAACATTTGAAATGTAATTGAAGAAAATATCCAATAAAAGAAATAAAAGAGAATGTCTAAAGCCTCCACTGAAACAAGCACAAGTTATATTCACCGAGCTGGGCATGGTGGGGTAGTGTATACCTACAACACTAGCACCCAGGAAATGAAAGCGGAAAGGTTATGGCTATGAAGCCATCCAGAGCTGTATGTCAAAGTCTTGTTGAGAGAGAAGAACTCTAACAACAAACCCAGTAAATTCGAAGAACACAGAAATCAGTCCCAATGCCATATTCATCCTCTAAAGAAAAAAATTTTGTGAAAACAATCTCACCTGTACAATAAAGTCTCTAGGAATAAACTTAACCAAGGAGCTACACAACACTCAAAGTTATAGACGAATGATGGGGAAAGTTGAGGACACGGATAAAGCAGGAAGCTATCTTGATTTGTGGGTTAGAAAAACCACTTCTGTTACAATGGCCACGTCTGGAGAGATGGCCCAACAATTAAGAGCAGTGCCCGCTCTTCAAAAGACCTGGGTCTGATTCCCAGCACCCACATGGCAGGTCACAACTGTCGTAACACAGACAAAAAATAAACTCTCATGGCATTTTTCACAAAATCAAAAGCAACCACCCTAACATGCAAAGAGAACCGCCAAAGACTTCAGATCATTAATGCAATCCCAAGTCAAACGGATAACACTAAAGGCATTCGTGACACTTCCTGAGTTTCTAGTACATGGTGAATGTTTTTGTTTTTGTTTTTTTGTTTTTTGTTTTTTTAAGAAAAAAAAAGGTACACATAAACCAATGGAATAGACTACAGAAGAAAACCCACATGAGTAAGCAAGTTTTGTTTTGCTTTGTTTTTTTAAAGCATACAGTGGGGGTGAGTAACAGTGTCCTAGAGCAGAGACAGGAAGGTGGCTGGATTAGCACGCAGTGGCTGTAGTGAGTTAGCCACATGCCCAAACCCATCATCCTTGAGACATCGCTCGCTATGAGTCTTTGCAAAGGCCTCCCGAAATTAGATGGAATGCAGATAGAGTGCCCAGAGGCTTAGGGGAAGCCAAAGCTCAATTTACTCGCTGCTCATGGATTCCTCCTCCTTGAAGCGACACTTTTTCAAGCCTTTCCACCCTGTGCCTAGGACGACTGCTGTCGTGAGGATAATTAAGACAATGTACAAACTTAAGAGCCACTTCTTCTCACGGTTCCTAGAAGCTCCTTCCATGGGCAGACCTAAAAATAAAAGGTATGTGAGCCGTTAGATGGCCTAATTTACTTTCAAGTTGTGACAAGTATATTAAAATGGTTTCTTTTGGGTTCCCCCGCCCCCGCGCCCTTTGTCAATTAGGTAACAAGGAAAACTTAAGTAGTGTACTGCAGCATTTGAAACTTTACCTCAGATCCACCCCAAAACATGGAAACAGTATTTCAGAGGTTTCCAGAGGTTTCCAGGCTACACCATATGGTGATTACAGTAAAGCCCCCCTTGTAATCCAGTGAGTGCTTGAAATCCAGTGATCTCAAGTGCAGGTTGCTTATGGTTAAGATTACCCCAACTTGGGGCTGGGGATTTAGCTCAGTGGTAGGACGCTTACCTAGGAAGCGCAAGGCCCTGGGTTCAGTCCCCAGCTCCAAAAAAAAGAACAAAAAAAAAAAAAAGATTACCCCAACTTGAACTCATTACAGGATTCTCAACAGAACTTCACTCCGCGTGTATGGCACTTCCTTTGTAGGTAACAGATTATTATCTTCCTACCTTAGGACTGTGCTAATGTACACCAAACTGTGGTACTACTTTAAAGGGCGGGAGATTAAAAACTGAAAGGCTCGGTGCCGACTCTAATTTCATCACCTGTTGGCAGTGGCTACCAAGCCTGTCATGTCAGACCCGAGAAAGAAGAAAGGTGTGAACTTGGGTGGGTGGGAAAATGGGGAGAGTCTTGGAGGGACTAGGGGAAGGGAAACTATAATCAGAACACACTGTCTGGAAATAAAAAACATTTCCAATCATAAAACAGTGAGTTCCAGAACTATTTTTCGAGTCTAACAGGTGTATGAATGACAGGAAGCAAAGGCTGCTATGGTCGCGCTTCTGTTATCATCCCGGAAGGTGAAACCATCTCTTTCTTGAAACCTACAGACTGTAAACCAAAACTTATCCATGTAGTTTCCCCTAGAATAAAAACATGGTGGTTGTACCTGAGACAGTAAACACTGCCTAGGAACAGAGTTCCTGCACAATTTGTAAATGTGGGAAAAGCAGGAGAGGAACTCCCCCAATGACAGAGACATCAGAACAAAGAAAAGAAAAGAAAAGAAAGAAAAGAAAGAAAGAAAGAAAGAAAGAAAGAAAGAAAGAAAGAAAGAAAGGTAGGAAGGAAGGAAGGAAGGAAGGAAGGAAGGAAGGAAGGAAGGAAGGAAGGAGAAAAAGAAAAAGAAAAAAGCAGACAGCCCAAGGCAACCCTGCTGGCCTCACGCACACGTGACAGAAATGGTGAACAGAGTTAATGATATTTGGTCCCATTATTTGAGAAAAAAAAAATCTAATTGCCTTTGATTCCAAATATTATTAGCCTCTCCAAGTAGAAAAATGTGGCTTTCTTTGAATGAAAACAAGTGATCTTTTAACTTTTTCTCAATTGCTATTTTTACAGGCATAGATACTTGCCTTGCCTGCCATACCAAGATGAGTCTCCTCCTTCCTTAGGTGTACAGCTGGGAGGTTGAAAGCCCTCAGAACAATGGCAGTCACCACGGGAAGTGCACACCTAGGATTAGTTTGAAATGTGTAAATGATTTTTTCCTCATTATGAAATTATGTGCTAGGTCATAACACTTGCTTTTTTTATCTTAGTCAAGAATGAGCGAGTTCATTTTGATTTAAAGAGAGAATCCCACAGTGTGAATATTTGGTTTCTTAGGCTAAAACTTCACACATCAAATTTAGAAATATTTAAAAACTAAAACGTGAGACTTACACTTGTACCAAGAAACTGTAGTGAATTCAAATGTTTACCTTTAAATTTAGAAAGCAGTTTCAGACACATACATCATCTCTAAGCCTAGGGGTGTACTGCAGGCTATAGGGCAGATCTCAGCATACATCTCTTCCCTTGTCCAGATTCAGTGACTTCCTGTTGACTGCTTCAGCCATTGGCCACCACAAGGAAAGATCTAAACCTACTCCAGGCTGATTTTGAGTCGTTCACTAGCAGTGGAATGATTTTCATGTAACTCAGCTTAATGTTATCTTAACTGGATCTAAATTTCAACAAAAGAATGAGAATCTTGATGGAAAAAAAGAGACTCAGCAACTTCGATGAGAATAAATTTTCTAAATACAAAGAAACTGAGATTGGGGGAGGAGGAAGGCAGTACAGGGAACCAAATGAAAATCTTGGCAATGCAAGAAAAAAAACGGCTAACGTCATAGCTATTGCATGATCCCAGAGTTCTTTTGAGGACTCTGATGTGAGCATGCAGGGGCTAGGAGGAGCTGATGGTGTAAGCTTTACTTGAAAGCCCATTCAAATAAACTACAGCAGAAAATAGCTACACATAAAGGAGGAGGATGCAGGAGGACCTTTAGAGCCACAGACCGGCAAAACAAAGTCTCTCCACAGGACTTGAGAGCTGCTGGAGCTGGGAGCACGGAATGCAAAAGATCCCTAAAGCCAGGCGTGAGGCACTGGCCTAGAATCCCAGCACTCACAGGGCCAGGGCAGAAGAGACACTTAGCCCGGCTTGGGCTCCAAAGTAGGAGCTTGTCTCAAACCATGACAAGCAGGTATTCTTTAATATCAAATGATGCAGGCTGGCTGGTTGAGTTTAATAAAAATAAACAAATGATTATTCTCAGTGGGACACCATCTGCCCCGATAAACACACAGATTGGTAGAAGGGGAAGCATGTGAGAATGAGATAATGAGAAGGTAAAGCGTGAGGGTGAGCTGCAGTGTCGCATGCACGTGTGCACACACATGCGTGTACACACACACACACACACACACACACACATTGGGAAATAAAGTGTGTGTGTGTGTGTGTGTGTCCTGAGTATATGATATATATCCTATATATATGATGTATATCCTGAGTGATATCCTGAATATATGTGTGACCTATACCCTAAATATGTGATATGTAACCTATGGTATATATTCTAAGTGTATGTGATATATATCCTAACTATATGTATATCTGTACATGCATACATTTATACGTCGTATATGTACATTTACACATATATCACACATATCCTTAAAGGTGACCACAAGGCAAATTTAGAAGCAATAAAGGAAACAATTCACCAGAAAGATACAGTGATTGTCAACAAAAATGTGCACAGAACGTCAGCACTCTCAGTTTGATGAAAAACGGATTATTACCTATAAAGGAATAGGCAGGTCAGATGCAGTGCTGATGGCCACCCTTCCAACATGCAGGGGAGGGGGGGGGAGGGAGGGAGAGAGAGAGAGAGAGAGAGAGAGAGAGAGAGAGAGAGAGAGAGATTTTTCAGATTTAAATTTCACTATAGGTCAAATTAACTTAGATGACACATAAAACATCCCATCTGACAGTGACAGAATTAATATTCTTCTCAGCAGCTGGTGAAACCTACTCCAAAAAGCACTTAAATCAAGTCTTAACAAATGCAAAAATAGTATTTTTTATCTTACTGGAGCAAACTGGAATAAAAACGAGAAAGAACAGTGGCACAGCCATATCCACTGGAAATGGTGAGAGTCATGAAGCCAATACAGCTCTTTTGACACCATGCCAGCAAGGCCGACCTGAGTGCTGCCAATGGCTGCCACTCTACCTCTCACGTTTAGGCTTTTGTCTCTGTGTGTTGCCTTCTTGGGGGCTTTTATGTCTTTTCCCGAGAAAATTATGTCTGAATTATTCCTTCTGCTTTTAGGAAAATAGCTTTACCTGGCCCTATTTGGGAGTCTTTACTTATGCCCTGGGGATCGTGGTCAGCACAGATAAGCACATAGCTAGAAATCGATTTATGAGGCCATGATTCCAGGAATCTTCTTGGGGTATCTAAGCCAAGTCATCAGTATAGCTGAGGCAGGACAAACACAGCTCTGTCAAGAAAACCAGACAATTGACAAACTCCAACTGGCTAGGAGAATCAAGGTCTTCTCTCACAACATGCTCAGAGCTCTCTGAAAACATAGCTTGAAGATAGAGGGTCATTCAGGGTATGCCCTTGAAAGATTGAAACTCAGTAAGTCAGGACAATTGACTAACCTTTTCCTACTTAATGATGTAGATAGGGTCAAAGGGGTTAGGTGTTAGTACTTGCTATTCATAAAAGAGCAGTTCGGTAATTTTCTGTTTGTCTGGTGTGCTTTAAAAATGCAAATACCCCCAGCCTAAAAGCAGCTATCGTATAATAAATCATATGTGTTTGCTTTGGGGGAGACATTCTTCAGATTCTTTACATTGGAGTTACATGGGACTCGTAGTAAAAATAAAATCAGTTTATTTGTACTCTCTCGCTCTGACTGAACTTGTAACCCCAGACATGTAATTTTTTTAAACAACAACAAAAAAAAAACATAATCTTGACTTACTGGATAACCATTAATCTGTCTTTGTTCTGTGAAGCCTGTATAAATAAAGGGGCATCCTGATTGCTAGTCAGAACTGCAACTTTCACTGGGCCACCTTGCCTGACTCACACCCTCCCCTTGGGAACTCCTTCTGTCCTCTGCAGGTCACCCTGTAGACAACAGCCAGGCTAGGACGGCCCCCCGAAGAACAGCGTGAGAACTGGCTAATTCTTTGACTTTATATACGTATTATACGTATATAATGAGTTTTGGGTATATTTGCCCCCATCACTCTCTCTCTCTTCCCATCACCTCCCCTCTCCCTTCTGCAGAAACACTTCTAAAAAGCCCCCTCCTATCTTTTAAAAAAAATCTTTGACTGCTGGGTTTAGTTGTTGTTGCTTGATTGAGCACGAGTTGGGGGTCATTCACTCACTGGAGCAAGGGCAGTTCAGCAGTCATGCCACTGGAGGAAATTACTTGCCATCCCCTACATCTGACTAACTTGCTGCCTATGGTCCCTCAATGAGGAGAAGGCCTCGTGAGCGCCTCCCTGGTGTATAAAATGATAAGCAAACCCAGTTTGGAGCAGGCTACCGCAGCTGCCCTGAGCTCAAGAGAGCAGTGGCTTCGGGGTGACCAGTGGCTTCGGGGTGACCAGAAGGATATTTCAAAGCACTCCCGCATCTTACACTCTTTCTGCCCCCTCTTCCGCACCATTTCCTGAGCCTTGGTGGACACAGAGGCTGTAGCTGCCTCATTTAGGGTGGAGTACACTACGGTCTCTTATTCTCAGCAACTCTGACTGGTTATGGCCAATGTGGGCAACCGCTGCCAAAACTAATCTTCTCTGACTGAAACCGACAGGAGCATTAACCTATGGGAACAAGAATTTAGAGGAACATTCGATTCATTTGGCAAAGTGCCCATAGTGGCCTCCCCTTTGGGACCTATAAATTCCCTAGGCATGGATTCCTGACCAGAGTTACAGTACCAGGTGTGAGTTACCTCTTGTGGAGCAGGTCTCAAGTCCAGTCAGAAGGCAGTTTAGTTACCCCATAGTACTCACACCATTATTGCTCCAATAGGCACATCTTGTCAAGTAGGTCATTATTGTAACCCATGGGTCACACAGCAGTATGGGGTCATTGCTGGATTTTCTCCCGCAGCAGCTTGCCAGCACCTTCTGGCAGTACAAGGCTAGACTCCGTGGAGAAAGCAACTCCTTAGATCCATTTTCATTACTCAGTGCCTTGCAACCAAAGTGAGTAGTGCCTTCAATCAGAGTGTCTTACGCTCTTGTGCTGGTGGGCAGCCAGAGATATTGACCACAACCTCTAATGTTTTGGGGGTTCTCTGGAAACTCCCTGACTTGGCAGATCGCAGGGATGTATCCCAAACCTGGTACAGGGATTCTCATTGGTAACTTTAGGCTTCCTTCTTGGGAAAACATCATCTGTCCATCCAAGAAAGCAAGCAGCAGGGAATCTTGGCAAATACAAAGAGTAGGGCGTGAGCCCTTCTACACCATTGGTTAGGAGCTTCCATGATATCCAGCTGTGTCACATCTGGATACACCCCCTCCTCCCTGAGACAGCTTCCTGTAGAGATAACCACATGCCCATATTGACTCTAGTATATTCACAATAGCCAAATTATGAGATTAACCCTTCATGAGGACCAATGGATGAATGAGTAAAGAAATACATCAATGCGAATCTCCTTCAGTCACAAAGAAGAATGAAATCACACTATTTGTACCAGAGGGCTATCATGCTATATAAAAGCAGCCAGAAAGGCTCAGAAGAATAAGTACCCAGCACAGCAGGAGTGCTAATAATTAGCTGCTTTCTTCCCTTTAGTTGGTGCCAGAGCCCAACATATAAGATGGTGGCACCCACGCTCATGGTGAGTCTTCCCGTCTTAGTTAAAACTCTCTTCAAACAACGCCCTCCCAGGATATGACACTGGTGTGTCTCCTCAGAGATGTTAGGAGATGAGAATGAAGAGTAACCTTTGCTCCGCACTGCAAATAACATTTGTTACCTTTTGCCTTTCTGGGGACAGCCATTCTGATGGGGTGAGGCTGCTTGCTATTGTGTCCATTTGTATCAGCCTCCTAACTAATGCTACTGACTGAGCTTTTGTTTCTCAGTCATTCATTAGCTACTTGTATTTCTTGGGAGAAGTGTGTGTAAAGCAGAGAGAGTAAAAGCGTCAGGGGCTGCTGGGAGATTAGGGGAAAGGAAAGGATGGAGACGCCCAGCACAGGGTACAGCTGGCTGTGTGATGCAGTATAGTAGAGGGTGCCGTCATACATCATCGAAGCCCACAGATGGAGGACACTGAGAGGTTCTAAGACTCTAGTATTAAACATCAGACTTTGGGTGGCAATAGAAGTTTATCATCAATTACAACGGATATAACTCTGTGCTGTGTAACACTGACCATTTAATCATTTAAAAGGTTGGTTTTTTTTTAAGATATGCTTTTCTATAAACATAAAAAGTATTTTCAAGAGAGAGACAAAGCTGATATTTTTTTTCTTTCCTTTTTTTCAGAGCTGGAGACCGAACCCAGGGCCTTACGCTTCCTAGGCAAGCACTCTACCACTGAGCTAAATCCCCAACCTGGACATTTTTTTTTAATGAACCCATAGACTCCCAGAACAGGAGACTGCCTATCTCCCATTGTAACAGGATTTTTTTTTTAGAAAAAAGTCATTGGCAATCAAACTTAATCAAAAATGTTTACCAACACTAATAGCTGAGTTTGACTTCTTATTTCAGCTTCCATGTGTCAGAGGGACTTGGCACACTGTACACACCATATGAGATCAATAAGTTAATGGCGTTAAGAAATGCACATGGGGCACCCTGACACTTACTCCATGCCCGTTGCACTTGGCTTCTGCACACGATGTTGATTGAGCCTTAAGAAATCTCGATTCCACGCACACGCCATTTAAGCAAATCTAAAGAAAACAGAAAGAAGTTTCCCACTCAGAGGTCTCCAGCCATCTTAGTATTGTAAATTAGAAATTTAATAATAAGACCATGACCATCAACTGCTATAAGTTCCACACCATCCCTCGAATGTTGACGTCATACTTTGACTTAGCTTAAAATATTTTTTTTAAATTCTGTTGACATTTGTTTTCTGACCAGTGTAATATTTACAAATATACCTGTTAATCTCAGAGTATTTAGAGAGTTTCCAGGAACTTCTAGAGTGCTCTAAAGACTGAGTGATAATGGCGGCTCACCATACACAAATACACTGCTGGGATATGAGTGGTGGAAAGGCAAAATTCAGGAAGAAATTTAAAAGCCATGCCACCATTAAAATGTCTTCTATGAGTCGAAACCTCCACTAAAATATAAGGGCTGATACTTTACGCAATGTTTCCATAAACTGAGAAATGGGTAGCTTTAATAAGATACAAAGCGGCATGCTTCTGCACACAGATGTGGTTAGAAAATAAGAGATTTTGAGATAAATTTATTTCCTTTGAATTTTCTGCATATTTGAGTTGAGATCAGGGATTCAAACTAAAATGATCATAATCAATAATATCAGCCAAATTATACTTAGCTTAAACTATGTGCTGGGATTGTTCTGTTTACATTATATAATCTCCTTTATTCTCCACAACAACCCTATTAAATGCTGTTATTTTCCCTAGTGCCCATGTGTTCAAGGCTTTCCCCCACTTTCTCTTCTATTAGTTTGAGTGTATATGGTTTGATGGGAGGTCCTTGATCCACTTGGACTTGAGCTTTGTACAGAGTGATAAGAATGGACTGTTTTGCCTTCTACATGCTGATCTCCAGTTGAACCAGCACCATTTGTAGAAGAAGCTATCCTTTAAGGCAAGGACACTGTCATTAGGACAAAATGGCAACCAACAGATTGGGAAAAGATCTTTACCAATCCTACATCTGATAGAGAGCTAATATCTAATATATACAAAGAACTCAAGAAGTTAGACTGCAGAGAATCAAATAACCCTATTAAAAAATGGGGTACAGAGCTAAACAGAAAGTTCTCAACTGAGGAATATCGAATGGCCACAAAGCACCTAAAGAAATGTTCAGCATCCTTAGTCATAAGGGAAATGCAAATCAAAACCACCCTGAGATTTCACCTAACACCAGTCAGAATGGCTAAGATCAAAAACTCAGGTGACAATAGATCTGGCAAGGATTGGTGAAACAGGAACACTCCTCCAATGTTGGTGGGATTGCAAGCTGGTACAACCACTCTGGAAATCAGTCTGGAGGTTCTTCAGAAATTTGGACATAGTTCTACCTGAGGACCTATTCCTAGGCATATACCCAAAAGATGCTCCAACATATATTAAGGACACATGCTCCACTATGTTCATAGCAGCCTTAGTTATAATAGCCAGAAGCTAGAAAGAACCCAGATTCCCTTAACAGAGGAATGGATACAGAAAATGTGGTACATTTACACAATGAAATACTACTTGGCTATCAAAAACAATGACTTCATGAAATTCATTGGCAAATGGATAGAACTAGAAAATGTCATTTGAGTGAAGTTACCCACTCATAAAAATCACATATGGTATGTACTCACTGATAAGTGGATATTAGCCCAAAAGCTATAATTACCCAAGATACAATCCACAGACCACATGAAGCTCAAGAAGAAGGAGGATCAACATGCAGATGCTTCAGTCCTTCTTAGAAGGGGGAACAAAGATATTCACGGGAAGAAATACAGAGACAAAGTTTGGAGTAGAAACTGAAGGAAAGGCCATCCAGAGATTGCCCCACCTGGGGATCCAGCCCATACACATACAGCCACCAAACCCAGACAATATTGCTGATGCCAAGAAGTGCAAGCTGACAGGAGCCTGACATAGCTGTCTCCTGAGAGGCTCTGCCAGAGCCTGACAAATACAGAGGCAGATGCTCACAGCCAACCATTGGACTGAGGACGGAATCCCCATTGGAGGAGTTAGAGAAAGGACTGAAAGAGTTGTAAGGGTTTTGCAACCCCATAAGAACAACAATACCAACAAACCAGAGCTCCCAGGGACTAAACCACCAACAAAAGAATACACGTGGACATACCCATGGCTCCAGCTGCATATGTAGCAGAGGATGGCCTTGTTGGGCATCAGTGGGAGGAGAAGCCCTTTGTCTTGCCAAGGCTCAATGACCCAGTGCAGGGAAATGTCAGGGCAGGTAGGCAGGAGTGGATGGGTGGGCGAGCACCCTCATAGAAGAAGGGAAAAGGAGGATAAGATAGGAGGCTTATGGATGGGAAACTGGGAAAGGGGGATAACATTTGAAATGTAATTAAAAAATATTCAATAAAAAATAAAATGATACATAAGTTTTTCAAAAAATGCTGTTATTATCCCCAAAATTACTGATTCTCAAAATATCTCACATTGTTCAGGTAACTTATAAAATGTCACATAATAATTCTAAATATCCTGATTTCAAGGACGGTGTGCACCACTGGGCCACAAAGGCTAAGTGAATTTCTTCTCAGAAGAAAGGTAACATTTCATGCTATGAAGTGCTTATACATAAAAGGTTCTGATCTCTCTACTCTAGCCCTCAAGGTCTGGCGTGGATGCCCTTGTTCATTGTGTTGAAGTTATAAAGGAATGAAATTTCTATTTTCTCTATTACTAGCTGAACATCAATTAAATGTATGCATTTCTTCCTCCAGACAGGATTACACAGTGCAAATCAAAATCTGACACTTGAGGGGCTCTGGCCAGCTCGAGTCTGGTGAATATGACTCTGGCAGGCCTTGCCCTTCTTCCCTATCTTCCCAACCTCCCCACCCAAACCCCATCTTACTAAAATCCATTAGATTACATTCCTTAAGCTAGCCATCCCCCCACCCCTGCCCAACCCAAGGTCTATTCCCTTATTTGGCCACTTCCTCCTTGTGAGGCTGACTACCAAAGTTCGGCTATCAAAAGTCCCCTTTGACTCACCTAATTAACATGCCCAACTAAAATTAAACACCTCACACTAACACAGAGCTCCCCATTTTAGGTTTCTAAAACATTTTCCTATGTGACACATCTGTCTTCTCTCCACCCAGAGACATTCTTTTGTCCCCCCATCTGGGACAGATACCTCTCCTCCCTCTTGTTCTCTTTCCCTTCTTTCTTGCCCCTGCCTTTTGTTGCTTGGGGACACATAAATCCCCTTTGTGCTGAGAACTTGGTCTTGGAGGTCCTGAGCCAATACCAATCCTAACAATACTTTAATATGAAAATGCTGACCAAAATAATAAATGAAACTAGATTTTTTTTAAGAAACTGACTCACCCTATCAAGATCACATACAGCACCATTAAGAACCCTGAGTGGATCTTCCTTGACGCTCGATCCAAAGTCCACAGATATACAAACTTTGTCTCTCACAAAAGCATAGATCACGGAAGCGGTGCTGATGTTGGGTGGGATGAAAGGAAGTTTGCTAGGGTACGTACAAACTAATCTCCCACATATGAGATTCCTAAAAACATAAATTGATTGGTAGGCATCAGCATCAAGTGGTTATTAGAAGTGCTTTGTTTTTGTTTTTGTTTTTTTCATCTTTATTAACTTGGGTATTTCTTATTTACATTTCGACTGTTATTCCCTTTCCCGGTTTCCAGGCAAACATCCCCTAACCCCTCCCCCTCCCCTTCTCTATGGGTGTTCGCCTCCCCATCCTCCCCCCATTATCGCCCTCCCCCCAACAATCATGTTCACTGGGGGTTCAGTCTTGGCAGGACCAAGGGCTTCCCCTTCCACTGGTGCTCTTACTAGGCTATTCATTGCTACCTATGAGGTTGGAGCCCAGGGTCAGTCCATGTATAGTCTTTGGTAGTGGCTTAGTCCCTGGGAAGCTCTGGTTGCTTGGCATTGTTGTTCATATGGTCTCAAGCCCCTTCAAGCTCTTCCAGTTCTTTCTCTGATTCCTTCAACGAGGGTCCCATTCTCAGTTCAGTGGTTTGCTGCTGGCATTCACCTATGTATTTGCTGTATTCTGGCTGTGTCTCTCAGGACAGATCTACATCCGGTTCCTGTCAGCCTGCACTTCTTTGCTTCATCCATCTTATCTAGTTTGGTGGCTGTATATGTATGGGCCACATGTGGGGCAGGCTCTGAATGGATGTTCCTTCTGCCTCTGTTCTAAACTTTGCCTCCCTATTCCCTCCCAAGGGTATTCTTGTAATGATTCTGTATTCACACCAACATAAAAAGGATATCATGTGTTGATATAAACATTTAGAATAGAAAGTTCAAACCCACTGATGTAAAGAATTCATTGTTACTCACAGTCCCCTTGCTTACTCTGTTGATTTTATATTTACTATCAAGTAATCAGTGAGTGACAGAAAATAGTCAATAAATTTGTTAGATGTACCCTCAAGGACTTTACTACTTTATTTAAACATGATAAAATCCACTACAAATAAAATAGGTCCCTATAAAAATTTAAAATAAGGTGATATTCTAGCTTATTAGTTCCAGAAAGCTCCATGGATAGTTACAGAGCCAAAGCTTACAAGTTAGTTTTAACCGGAAAGCATAAGCAATTCAAGGACACATCAAAGAAGTGGCATGTTTAAGAACCTACAAATGGCTGCTCTAAGCAGCCTATTATCCCAGGGGTATCTCCATTCTCCCACCACCTCTCCTCCACCTCCATCAGACTCCTGAACCATATAGGTAAACTTCCCTTCCCCAACCCATCTTCTCTGCTCTCTGAACCTGCTGGGCCAAACCACTTCTCCACCTCTCCACCCTCCTTCATTGGGCCTGAGACTCCTGAATCATACAGAACTGCAGGTACAGAGCCATATATTCCACAGATATCTATCATAGGCCTGCCACACTAGGATCATTGAGGTTCATCCCCCTCCCAATACCTACTACCAGAACATTCAGGGACCAAAACCATCCAGATGGCTAAAGGCCCTCAAAAGAACACAATCAACAAGAGCCAGGGCAACATGACGCCTTCAAAGCACAGCTAACCTACTACAGAAAGCCCTGGATATTCTAACACAACTGAAACAGAAGAAAATGGTCTTAAATCCAAGCTTATAAACATGATAAAGGCCAGTAAAGAGGAAATGGATAAGTCCCTTAAAGAAATACAGGAAAATATGATCAAACAGATACAGCTCTTTAAAGAGGAAACAAGTCCCTTAAGACAAACAAGAAAATACAATTTTAAAAGGTAAAGGAAATAAATAAAACTGTGCAAGACCTGAAAGTGGAAGTAGAAGCAATAAAGAAAACACAGACTGGGGAAATTCTGAGATGGAAAACCTAGGTGGGAACCAGAACAACAGATGCAAGCCTCACAAACAGAATACAAGAAATAGAAGACAGAAGAAATTGATACATCAGTCAAAGAAAATGTTAAAGCTAAAAAAAATTCCTGACACAGAATCTGGGATACCATGAAAAGATTAACCTAAGAATAATAGGAACAGAAGAAGGTGAAGAGTCCCCAGAATATATTCTCAAAAAAATCATAAAGAAAACTTTCCCAACCTAAAGAAAGAGATGCCTACAGACATACAGGAAGCTTATAAAACACCAATTAGACTGGACCAGAAAAGAAAATAATAATAGTCAAAACGTGAAATCTATAGAACAAAAAAAAAAAAAAGAATACTAAAACAGCAAGGGAAAAGGCCAAGTAGCATACAAAGTCAGATGTATCAGAATTACACCCAACTTTTCAATACAGAATCTAAAATCTAGAAGGGGCTAGATAGATATCTTGTAACTTCTAAAAGTCCACATGTGCTAAGCTAGATTATTATACCCAGCAAAACTCTCAAAAACCATAGATGGAGAAAACAAGATATTTCAAGACAAATCCAAATTCAAACAGTATCTAGCCACAAATCCAGCCCTACAGAAAGTACTAGAAGGAAACCTCCAACTCAAGAAGGTAACTACATTCAAAAATCTCAGGAAGTAAGTAATTCCATACCAGCAAAAACAAGGAAAACACACACACACACACACACACACACACACACACACACACACACACACCCCAATAGCAAAATAGCAGGAAATAACAATCACTAGTCAATATCTCTCAACATAAATGAACTCAATTATCCAATAAAAATGCTAACCAATTGATAGGACATCTAGACAAAAACTAAACAGAGAAATAATGAAACTAACAGACATTATGAATCAAATGGACCTAACAGACATCTATAGAATATTTCACCCAAACATAAAAGAATATACCTTCCTCTCAGCACCTCATAGATCCTCCTCCAAAACTGACCACATAGTCTGTCACAAAGCAAGCCTCAACAGATACAAAAAAAAATTAAAAATGCCTTGAATCTTATCAGATTACCATGGATTAAAGCTGAACTTCAATAACAACAGAAACACTGGACTGCCTACACACTCATGGAAATTGGACAGCTCTTTACTTGATTATCTCTGGGACAGGGAAGAAATAAAGAAATTAAAGGCTTTCTAGAATTCAATGGAAATGAGGGCCCAACATACCCAAATTTATGGGACAAATGAAAACTGTCAAGAGCAAAGTTTATAGTACTCAGTGACTCCACAAAGAAATTAGAAAGTTCTCAAATCAGCAATTTAAAAGCACACCTGAAAGCTCCAAAGAAGGAAGAAGAAGAGGAGGAGGAGGGGGAGGAGAAAGAGGAGGAAGAGGGGGAGGAGGAGGAAGAAGAGGAGAAGGAGAAGAAGAAGAGAAGGAAGAGGAGGAAGAGGAAGAGGAAGAAAGCACAACAAAGAGCCAAAGAGGAGAAAATCAAAATCAGGACTGAAATTGAAAAGTAAGAAACAACAACAACAAAAAAAATAAAAATAAAAAGAATCAACAAAACCAAGAGCTGGTTCTTTGAGAAAAATCAACAAAATGGACAAACCCTTGGCCAAACTAGCCAGAGAGATAGTATCCAAATGAACAAAATCAGTAATGAAAAGGGAGATATAACAATGGACACTGAGGAAATTCAAAGAATCATTAGATCTTGCTTCAAAAACCTATTATCCCACATAACTGGAAAATCTTAGTGAAATTAAGAATTTTATAGACAGACAACACTTACCAAAGTTAAATCAAGATCAGATAAACTATTTACCCTATAACACCGAAAGACATAGAAGCAACCATTAAAAGTCTCTCAACTAAAAATAACCCAGTGCCAGAAGGTTCTAGTATAGAATCCTACCAGACTTCAAAGAAGAGCTAATTCCAATACTACTAAAACTATTCCACAAAATAGAAACACAAGTAACACTGCCAAATTCATTCTATGAGGCCCCAGTCACCCTGATACCTAAACTACACAAAGACAAAGAGAACTTCAGACTGATTACTTTTATGAATATTGATGTAATAAAAAATACTCAATAAAATACAGAAAAACTGAATCCAGGAATACATCAAAGACATCATCTATCAAGTTCAAGTAGGCTTCATTCAAGGGATGCAGGAATGGTTTAATATGTGAAAATTCATCAACGTAATCCACCATATAAACAAACTGAAAGAAAAAAATTACACGATTATCTCATTAGATGTTGAAAAAGCCTTTGATGAAATCCAACACCTCTTCATGCTAAAAATATTAGAGAAATTAGGGATACAGGACACATACCTAAACATAATCAAAGCAATTTACAGCAAGCCAGTAGCCAACATCAACTAAATGAGGAGAAACTTAAAGCATTTCCATTAAAATCTGGGACAAGGTAAGGCTGGAGTACAGGAGACAAGTTCACCACCAGTAGTTCAGGCTCGAGGATCAATAGTTGATAAATGGGACCTCATGAAACTGCAAAGTTTCTGTAAGGCAAAGGACACTGTCAATAGGGCAAATTGGCAGACTGCAGATTGGAAAAGGTTCTTCACCAACCCTATACCTGACAGAGAGCTAATATCCATAATTTACAAAGAAATTATAATATCTGCAATATCAAAAACTTACAAAGAACTCCAGAAGTTATACACCAACAGCCCAAATAACCCAATTGCAAAAATGGGGTACAAAACTAAACAGAGGATTCTCAACAGAGGAATCTCAAGTGGCCAAAAGCACTTAAAGAAATGTTCGAAGTCCTTAGTCGTCAGGGAAATGCAAATCAAAACAACTCTGAGAGTCTACCTCACACTCCTCTGAATGACTAAGATCAAAAAACTCAAGAGACAGCACATCCTGGCAAGGATGTGGAACAAGGGGAACACTCTTCCATTGCTGGTGGCAGTGTAAACTTGTACAACCACTTTGGAAATCAATTTGGCGGTTTCTCAGAAAACTGGGGAATAGTTCTACCTGAAGATCCAGTTATACCACTCCTGGGCATATGCTCAAAAGATGTTCCAACATCCCACAAAGACACAACATCTGTGTTCATGGCAGCTTTATTGGTAATAGCCAGAAGTTGGAAACAACCTAGATGTCCCTCAACTGAAGAATGGATAAAGAAAACGTGCTATATCTACACGATGGAATACTATTCAGATATTAAAAACCAAGACATCGTGAATTTTGCAGGCAAATGGATAGAACTGGAGAATATTAACCTGAGTGAGGAAAGCAATCCCAAAAGGACATGCATGGTGTGTACTCATAAGTAGATATTAGCCATAAGGTACAGGATAACCGTGCTACACTCCACAGACCCAAAGAAGCTAAACAAGAAGAAAGGCCCAAGTGAGGAAGCTTGAGTTTCACTTAGCAGGGGGAATGAAATAGTTTTAAGAGGCAGATGGTGGAAGGGAACTGGGAGAGAACTGGGTAAGGAGGGGAATATGAGGTTTAGGATCAGGTGTGGGGAAGGACAGAAGAAATGGCCAGATAGCCATGAAAATGAATGGAAATCTGCAACTTATGGGAGTGAGAAGGGGGCATCTCCAGGAAAAGACAGAGACCTGGGATAAGGGAGGTGCCCAAGAATCAATGGGGATGACCTTAGCTGTGACTCACAGCACTGGGGCTATGGAACCTGAAGAGGCCACCTCTTGTAGCCAGACAGGAACCCCAGTGGAGCAATAGAGACACCAACCCACCCACAAAACGTTCAACCCAAAATATGTCCTGTCTACCAGTAACGCAGGCAAGGGAGATGGAGCAGAGATGGCCAACCAATAACCGGCCCAACAGGAGACCCATCCCATGGCCAAGCACCAATCCCTGATGCTATTAATGATGCTCTGTTATGCTTGCAGACAGGAACAATTTGTCCTGAGAGGCTCCACCCAGCATCTGACTCAGTCAGTTACAGACACCCACAGCCAAACAGTGGATGGAGGTTGGGGACTCTTATGGAAGCGTAGGAGGATTGATTTCAGGCCCTGAAGGGAATTGGAACTCCATAGGAAGACCAACCAAGTCAGCTAACCTGGACCCATAGGGCTCTCAGAGTCTGAACCACCAACCAAAGAGCAGCTTGGCCTTTGTGTGGGTCAAATAACTGGAGCGGGAGCTATCACAAAAGTTGTTACTTGTACATGAGATATACTCTTCTAGCTGGGCTGCCTTATCTGGCCTCAGTGGGAGAAGAAGTACCTAACCTCACAGAGACTTGAAGTGTTGGGTGAGATGGGGAGGATATCTGGGGTGAGGGACAGCAGCTCATAGGAGAAGAGGGATGATGGGGAAGGACTGTGGGAGGGTGCGACTGGGAGGGGGATTAAAATGAATAAGTAAAAACAAACTTCAAGGGGTTGGAGATTTAGCTCAGTGGTAGAGCACTGGGTTCGGTCTGCAGCTCCAGAAAAAATGAAAAACAAACAAACAACAAAAAACAAAAAAAACAAAAACAAGAACAAGCTTCAAAGCCTATAAATGACATGAGCATGTGCGCATGCATGTGCATTGCTGATTATTATTTAACCCAGTGTCTAGTACATAATAGGATCTAAATAAATATTTTTATTAAACTCAGGGACAAATTATGAAGAAGCTCTCTCTGAAGATGTAGGAGAGAGTGAGCTTAATTTATAAATGTGGAGTAATGTTCATCTTAGGTAAACCATCAAAGGGATCATTTTCACAAGCAAGAAAATCCATAGCTGTTGAGGAGAAGGCTCTGTAGGTATCCTTCTGGTTTTAGATTGGATTTAGGGGCTGCATGATCACCTGTAAATAAATATCTTAAACTGTTATCCCGAAGCACAACAGTGTCCAAGCCTGGACCTTTGTTTGGGCTTCAGAGTACCTTCCATGCAGATGTGCTAATTGAAACAACTGGAATTCATGGTATATTCTAAAAATAAAAACTAAGTAAGAAAGGATAGAACATAGAAAGTATCACTGTTCTGTGTGGCACACCTCCATCCACAGAATATGTATCTGTTTTGCTGGTCTTTGCCACAGTTGCCAAACCTATCATTTTGGCCCTGGATTTCTTCATAGCAGGCAAATGGAGCATTGGTTGAACCTATCAAAATTAGAAACATATTTAGATTAGATTATATATCTATGCTTCTCTGTGTCCTAATACACCATGTTTCCTTACCTCTATCTCCACTATTCCCTAACTCAGAAGGTAGTAAGGACAGAGAAAGAACTAAAGTGAAAGACAGTGTTCATGACTATGATGCGATGCTACCTTGATACACTGTATTCATTTCTGTGACATAAAATACAAGAGAAAGGAGAGTTATGCATGCACGGGTAGAGCACAAGGCTTTGTTCAAGAAAACAACAAAAAAGGCACCATTGCTTAGATAGGAGGTAAGTTTTCCCAAAGGCTTATCACTGGAGGCTTAGTCCTGGGTATCATAAGCAATCATGGACGAGGTATCTGCCCTATTCAAGGTATTAATCCACTGTGGATCTGTAAGTTAGTGGCATTAATAGAAGGTGTTGGGGGGGGGGGATAGGTTAGGTTGCAATCACTAAAATCATTCATGGTTTTAATGTCAACATAACAATATATCATCATATGGGAATAATGCCTCCAGAAAGAATTATCTAGATCAGGTTGGCCTATGCTTTCCTGCAATTATGAACTTTAACCCGGAATCATAAACATTCTCCCCCAAGTTGCTTTAATTGGGGTATTTCATCACAGCCACTGGAAATGAAACTAGTGGGGTGCATCTTATACACGCCTGCCCATTAGTGTGATTAGGGACTCACATCAGATCAAACTTTGTTGCCCAGAGGAAGACTGAGACACTAAAAGGAAAGCACTTTGGAAATGTGACATCATCTGCTAAATGCTCCCTTAAATCCCTTACTGAAGTCTTCTAAGTCATAGAAGTCGCCTATCTAGAAATAAGATGTAGGTGTCCTGTGCTACATTATCAAGTCCTATGAGATACAATTGGATAATAGATGCATTTTAGCACACTGTTACTCATAGAGGGTACTAGGGTAACAAGATACAGGGTAAGTACTATAAACAATTGAGATAATACTTTAAAAATATCACGGGGTACTAGAGAGCTTGGCATTGCCTCTCCTGACAACTATTAGAGATAATTAAACATAGGAGAAAGTGGTTTCCATCAGGTGAGACAGAGCACACAAAAACATTAAGCATACTTACCTGACATGGAACACTTCTCAGCTTTGACTAATGGGTATTGCAGCTTCCTATATCGAACCAAATCCTGCCTCCCCATACTCTTTTATTTTATGACAGTAGTGAGTTAGATGATGAGGCCAAACTTAAAAGTGGTTTTTTAGTCCATTTCCCTTTCCGTCTCTTAATTGGAGTCTTCTCGATAAACCCCCTAAGTACAGTGTAAGTAGGGTCACATCTCTTCTTGTCTACCATATATATTACTTTCCAAAGATTCCCATCCACATGATCTACTACCGAAATACAAAGTACAATGATCTTTTAAAAACTAAAACCATATTTTTAGTCTCTTACTTAAACATTTCAACTGGCCAATCACATACACACACACACACACACACACACACACACACACACACACACACACACACACACTACTCTTCTTATCCTGATACACTATGTTCTAGCCATACTCCCCTCCAGGTTTTAGCCATACTCCCCTCCAGGCCTTACATCAATGATCCTCCACCTGTGGGTCCCAATCGCGGGGAAACACATATTTCTGATGGTCTTAGAACCTGAGACACCGCTCTGTAGCAAAACTGCAGTTATGAAGCAGAAACCAGAATATACTTATGGTTGGGTGTTCCTAAGAGCGTCAGAGGACCTGGAGAGATGACTCGGCAGTTAAGAGCACTGATTGCTCTTCCCGAAGTCCTAGTTCAATTCCCAGCAACCACAAGGTGGCTTATAACCATCGGTAATGGGTTCTGATGCCCATTTCTGGTCTATGTCTGAGGAGAGTGACAATGTACTCACACTACACTCATTGAATGAATGAATGAATGATTGAATGAATGAATGATTGGGAACTGTTCACACCCACACTCTACAAACTGCTAAGACATCAGCTGCACTTCTCACCCTGGATGCTACTTCCAAACCATCCCTTGACTGTTCCTTCTCACTGCTCACATTTCTTCTGGAGTTTCACATCCTCAGACAAGCGTGTCTGGGACTTACACTTGTGGCAGCTAAGCTTTCTTCTGTCACCCTGGCTCTGGTTTTGCACTGTTGGTTCACTTGTTCAATTTTCGCTAAGATCACCCACATTGTCATGCACTTTTAAATTTTAGACATTTTTATTTATCTATCCATAAATTTTGCATTTGTCTGATGCGACCAAGCCCCACCACTGGAATTCAAGCCCCACATGTGTTGGAAACTCCCTAGTCTTAGCCCTGTTACTCTCACCGAATTCTTGTCTGTATTCTCAAAGTAGGAAGGCTGTTTCATCCAATCAGGCTGCTAGATAAATATTTACAGAATTATTACGGCGCATATATAACTGACTAGCATCAAATACGGCTAGATTGGTGACCAACTATAAAGGGCTTTTTATTTTGCTGATGAGCCTGGCTTTTAATGGCAGAGCCATCTCTCCAGCCCCTAGATATCTTTTTAAGAATAATATTTGAAATAAACTCTTTGGTGGTCTTTCCAAATGTTCTTTTTTCCAGCACAATTTCACTCTACTGAAACCCATTTTACTTTCTCTCTTGTAGTCTGAATGAGGAGTTATTAATCCTATAGCATTCAGAGATCTTGCAGAGGGAACCATGTGAAAATTTCCAGAGAGGGGGATTTTTCTCCATTGAAAAAGGTGATCATCTGTCAGAAAAATCATCTGTCTTCTGCAGTGTGGTAGATTAAATTCCCCTGTTCCTGCCATAATGCAGTCCATATTCCCATTCATACTTGATGTATATGTTTAGGTCTTCTGGCACCAGCTGCACACGGATTTATAATATATCTGCTTGAGGATTTGGAGGACAGACACAAAGAGCTACAACTTCAGTTGCTGGGGAGTTGACTGGTTTCCTGTGCCCATGGTTCGAGTGCTTAAGACGTAGGTGTGTGCAATAGCTACGGTACAGAGCTGGCATCCATAGCTTAGAGCAGGGCCCTAGGAAGCATCAGCTTCCTGAAGTACTTGTCCAATTGGAGGGGTACCCAAGATGAAGTCTGAAACACTGGCAAAAATGGAGAAATTGCAGAACTGGAGTCTGCAGTGTGGATATATGAAAGAACACATGGGTTCAGGGCCAGGGGTTCAGTTGGATCAGGAAGAGGCCGCTCTTCTAGAAGCTGTGTGATAGATAGGAACTACTTCTTGGCACAGTGGAGAAAAGCATCATAGCATTGCCTTCTTCAGAAAAGTTTTGGAAAGGTGGCTGTTGGTGGCCAAATTTACCCCCAATCCCAGACTCCTGCAGACATCAGCAACCACCAGGTGAGAGCCCTACCCCCAGTTCCCTGCCTGCTGGCCTCTCTGGACAAACCCAGCAGCAGTAAGCACCACCACACTCCCTCTGCACTACATTTCCCCAGGGCGAAACCCTGCCTGCATCCCTGGAGGCCTGCTGCTACCAAGGACAACCAAAAGAGATAGCCAAGCCCCAAGCCTCTGCCTGCTGGCTTCCCCCAGCAAGCCGGGAAGCATTGAGGTGTGTGCCCTGTCCCCTGTGTGCCCCATCTTCTGATCTATCCATCTAACCAAATCCCAGATAGCTGCAGCTATCAGTATCTACCAGATTAAACCCCCAATCCTGATTCCCTGCCTTTGGCCCCCACCCAGTAGACACAAGCCCCACCATGACCCTCTACACTCCATTTCTTGGGCCACAACTCTGCCTGCATCCCTGAAGGCCTGCTGCTGCCTAGGAAAAACAGAGGCCTACAACCATCTGGGACCATGAGCTCTACCTGCATAACTTAGAGGTCTGCCCCACCCCAGGACAGCGAGCAGCCTGAGGTCATCAGGCCCAACCAACACTGTCCGTAGGCACAGAAGCCTGCTACTACCTGCTATGGCCTGCAGACTACCAGGGACTACCAGCTCTACCTGAAAACTGCTCCCATCAGGGACTATCAGGCCTTCCAACACTAGGGACAACCAAATTACTAAAGACCAGTGTAAGAATACAATCAAAAATAGCCAAGGCAGTATGGCACCTCTAGAACCCAGCACCTTATGGTACCTTCTGCAAAACTGACCATATAATTGGTCATAAAACAGACCTCAACAGATACAAGAAGATTGAAATAATCCCATGCATCCTATCAGATCACCATAGACTAAGGCTGGTTCTTCAGTAATAACAAAAATAACAAAAAGCCCACATACACATGGAGGTTGAACAATGCTCTAGTCAATGATAACTTGGTCAAGGAAGAAATAAAGAAAGAAATTAGGGACTTTTTAGAATTTAATGAAAATGAAGGCACAACATACCCAAACTTATGGGACACAATGAAAGCTGTGCTAAGAGGAAAACTCATAGTACATCCAAAAGGGAATTGGAGAGAGCACACAATAGCAGCTTGACAGCACACCTAAAAGCTCTAAAACAAAAAGAAACAAATACACCCAAGAGGAGTAGAAGGCAGGAAATGATCAAACTCAGGGCTGAAATCAACCAAGTAGAAACGAAAATAATTATACCAAGAATGAACAATAGTAGGAGCTGGTTCTCTGAGAAAATCAACAAGATAGAAAAACCCTTAGCCAGACTAGCCAGAGGGCACAGAGACAGTATCCAAATTAACAAATTCAGAAACGAAAAGGGAGCAGGGAAGGAAGGGGAGATGGATGAGGAGGGGAACACCCTCATAGAAGAAGGGGAAGGGGATGGGGTAGGGGACTTATGTTCAGGAAACTGGGAAAGGGAATAACATTTGAAATGTAAATAAAAAATCTAATAAAAAAGATTCAAAGTAAAACAAAAAAGAAAGAAATGAAAAGGGAGACATAACAACAGAAACAGGAAATTCAAAAAAATTAACAGATCCTACTACAAAAGCCTATACTCAACAAAACTGGAAAATCTGGATGAAATGGACAATTTTCTAGACAGATACCAGGCACCAAAGTTAAATCAGGATCAGATAAACCATCTAAGCAGCCCCATAGCTCCTGAAGAAATAAAGGCAGTCATTAAAAGTCTCCCAACCAAAAAAAGCCCAGGATGAGAGGAGTTTAGTGCAGAATTCTATCAGACCTTTATAGAAGACCTAATGTCAATACTGTCCAAACTATTCCACAAAATAGAAACAAAAGGAGCATTACCCAATTCCTTCCATGAAGCCACAATTATGATTATACCTAAACCACACAAAGTCCTTACAAAGAAAGAGAACATCAGACCAATCTCTTATGAAAATCAATGCAAAAATACTCAATAAAATTCTCACAAACCGAATCCAAGAACAAATCAAAACAATCAAACATCATGATCAAGTAGGCTTCATCCCAAGGATGCAGGGATGGTTCAATATATGGAAATCCATCAACGTAATCCACTATATATAAACAAACTCAAAGAAAGAAAACACGTGATCATCTCATTAGATGCTGAGAAAGCATTTGAGAAAATTCAGCACCCCTTCATGTTAAAAGTCTTGGGAAGATCAGGAATTCAAGGCCCATACCTAAACATAATAAAAGCCATATACAGCCAACCAGTAGCCAACATCAAACTAAAAGGAAAGAAACTTGAAGCAATCCCACTAAAATCAGGGACTAAACAAGGATGCCCACTCTCTCCCTACCTATTCAATATAGTACTTGCAGCCCTAGCCAGAGCAATCAGACAACAATAGGAGGTAAAATGGATACAAATTGGAAAGAAAGAAGTCAAAATATCACTATTTGCAGAAGATATAATGGATACTTAAGTGACCCCAAAAGTTCCACCAGAGAACTGCAAAATTCTACCAGACTTTCAGTGAAGAGCTAATACCAATACTCCTCAAACTATTCTACAAAATAGAAACAAATGGAGCATTGCCAAACTCATTCTATGAGGCCCCAGTCACTCTAATACCTAAACCAGACAAAAGACTCAACAGAGAAAGAAAACGTTCAGACCAATTTCCCTCATGAACATTGAAGTTAAAAATACTCAATAAAATACTGGTAAACCAAATGCAAGAACATGTCAAAGATATCATCTACCATGACCAAGTATGCTTCGTCCCAGGGGTACAGGAGTGATTCAATAAAGGAAAATTCAGAAATCCACCTAGGTGTATTCAAAGGACATGGAGGCATTTTCTTAAAGAGAAATGTGTATTTCCAGGTGTGTGATTTCATGTTTCTCAATAGTCAAGATTTTGAAACAACCTAAAGGTCCATTGACAAATTAAAGAATAATGACTAGATTAAACATAATTTGTAAAAGATAGATATATATGAATAGGTGTGTATGTGTGTATGTGTGTGTGTGTGTGTGTGAGAGAGAGAGAGAGAGAGAGAGAGAGAGAGAGAGAGAGAGAGACCTTGCTTCAGTTTTGTCACAAGAATAAATCTCTAAGACATTGTGTTATGTGAAAGGAGTCAAGTACAGAGGTAAAAACTGTCATCTTGCTTCTATGTAAAATCACAAAATATCAAAATCATAGAATCACAGTATGAAATGGTTGTTTTTAGAGACTGGGGTAAGGGAGAAAAGAAAGGATATCAAGACGTTCAAAGTTTGATTTGTGTAAAATGGCTCCACCTAAAATATCTAAAATAAATGTAGTTAATTTATACAATGGAATACTAATCCGTTCTTAAAAACCAGACGTCATGAATTTTGTAGGCAAATGGATGGAACTAGAATATATCATCCTGAGTGAAATAACCCAGAACCCAAAGGACAGGCATGGTGTGTACTCACTGATAAGTGGACATTAGCCAAAAAGGGCAGAATACTCAATTTACACTCCATAGGCCCTAAAACGTTAAAGAAGAAGGAAGGCCCAAGTGCGGATGGGTCGATTCCACTAGAAGGGGAAACAAAATAATCATGGGAGACAGAGGGAAAGAAGGACCTGGGTAAGAGAAGGGAGAAGAAGGGGAAAGGGGTGGGGTGGACATGACCAGGTATGGTAGGAGATAGGAGAGAAGCCAGAGGGCCAGGAGAATGAAAATATGTGGCTCCCAGGGATGAGGGTGTTGGGGGGGGGTGCTCTCAAAAGTCCTGGAGACCTGGGGTGAGAGAGGCTCTCAGGACTCAATGGGGGTGACCTTGGCTGAGATGCCCAACAGTGGAGATGAAACCTGAAGAGACCACCTCCAGTAGTTAGACGGTTATCCTTCCAGTGGAGGAATAGGGACATGAATTCACTTTCAATTTTTTTTTTGACTCAGAATTGTTCCTGTCTAAAAGAAATGCAGGGACAAAAACGGAGCAGAGACTGAAGGAATTGCCAGCCAGTGACTCTCTGTAGTGGCTATTTCTGATTGTCAACTTGACTATATCCAGAATGAACTACAATCCAGAATTCGAAGGCTCTGCCTGTGATTCTGATCTTGAGGCTCAGAGATACAAGTTTCTGACCTGGATCTTGGCATGGCAATCTTGAGGCAAAGTGGCTATGAATCCTAGGAGACTAAAGCAAGAAGACTCAAGGTCATCTGGGACAAAGGAAGTCTCAGATCCAGGCATTTAATCTGGGACACACGCCCTGCTGGAGACCTACATAAGGACATTGGAAAAAGGAAGACATTCTCTTCTTCGCCTGCCTCCCTTGAGGGACTGAGCAACTGCTAGATCCTTGGACTTCCATTCATACCTGCTGCTGACCATTGTTGGGGAGTTGAACTACAGACTAAGTCCTCAAAACAAATTCCCTTACTATATAGAGACTACCCATAAGTTCTGTGACTCTAGAGAACCCTGACTAATCCACTGACCCAACTTAGGATCTATCCCATGGATGGGCATCAAACCCTGACACTATAACTGGTGCTGTGTTGTGCTTGCAGATGGGAGCCTAGCATGACTTCCTCTGAGAGGCTCTGACAGTAGCTGACCGAGACAGATATAGAAACTTACAGCCCATCATTAGATTGAGATTGGGTACCCCTATGGAAGAGTTAAGAGAAGGACTGAAGGAGATGATGACAACTCCATAGAAAGACCAACAGTGTCAACTAACCCCAACCCCTGGGAGCTCCCAGAGACTAAGCCACTAACCAAGGCTCTTTACCAAAACACAGGCTAGTTAGTCCTAGGCCACCAGCATCTATGTAGCAGAGGACTGCCCTGTGTTGCCTCAGTGGGAGAGGATGAGCCTAATCCTGTAGAGACTTGAGGCTCCAGGGAAGGGGGTTGATAGGAGTTTTCCCTCTCAGAGGCAAAAAGGGGGTGGGGAGATGGAGTGAGCAGCTCTGGGAGGGGGGAACCATGAGGGGGGAATGCAAAAAATAAAGCACGTAATCATCAAAATAAATAAATCCAAAGTGTAGCAGTATGACAACAGGAACCAATATTCTCTTTTATATTTGAAACTCTCTAAGAGCTTAGGTCTTAAGATTTTATTTAATGCTTAAGGAGAAAACAGTACTATGGGATATTATAGCTACTTTAATTAGCTTGATTATGTCAAATATCTAAGCATACATATACATATCAAACTATCAAGGCACATATCCAAAGACAATTCGTATTTGCCATTTATATCTCAGCAAAAAACACTTGTAAAACTATGCAAATATTAAGCAAAAATTGAAATCTATATATAAGGATTCCTGTTGTTCTGACACTGTGAAAGGAAATACTGAGAGTCACTGATTTAAATGTAACAAAATGTTTACCTAGTCCATACATAGCCTCGCATGCTCTGTCCAGGTTGGGGCAGTTTCCATTATAACAGACAGTCCCACCTTCTCCACAAATAATCCCGTTGGATAAAATTATATCAGGTGGACATTGTCCTGAGCTCCCATTGCAGACTTCAGCAACGTCACAGTACATATTGCTGCTGGGCCTACATTCATGTTTATCTGGTAAAAACTAACAAAAAAAATTACATATAATAATATTGTGTTCACAGATATTTCAAAACAGTACCGATTATTTGTTCTGTTGATTCCTTAGTGTTTGTAATATCTTAGTATAAAGTGACTGTGATATTCATTTTAAAATGAATCGAACATTTATATGAAAAAGATATATAGATATAGATATATAGATTAGATATAGATATATAGATATGTATATTTGGAAAATGTTAGCTGGACCTTATGGTAGACTCCTGTAACCCCAGGTTCTTGGGAATACTACAGCAGGAGGATTGTAAATTAAAGGACAACTAGGGGGTTGGGGATTTAGCTCAGTGGTAGAGCGCTTGCCTAGCAAGCACAAGGCCCTGGGTTCGGTCCTCAGCACCAAAAAAAAAAAAAAAAGGACAACTAGGGTTATAGATTGAGCTCAAGTACAGCTTAGGTCAAACAGAAAATCTGAGACACAGGAAAAAAAGGGGGGGTGGGAGACAGTTTCAGATTAACAAAAACAGCGATATTAAACAGAGGCCGGGACGTTGCAGAAATTTTCGCAAAATAAGAAATTGAAGCTTTGATTTATTTGTGTTATCATCTTTCTTCACTTAAAAACTAATTTTTTCACATAAAACTCTAGTCATAAGTCAATACATTCTGTGTATAATTTACTAGGTGATTATGTAATGTTACTAAACGTAAATCTTACTTGACAATCTTTGCAGCATGTTGCTGAGGGAGACATACTGTCACAAGCTTTTCCACTCTTCAGAACACAAGATGTAGGCTCACAACAGCTGTTAGCCCCACATTGCTGCAAAGGAAAATACATGGCAGTAACAAAAACTTGATAGAGCTATGCCGTCAAGGAAATTATTCGCAATAGTAGCATGTACAGACAATATCCGTAACACATGCTTCTCTGGGTGTTAATAGAGTGACTGATATTCGACTTCCCTCCCAATCCAATTAGAAGACACAGAAAAATATAGGAAAAAAACTTTTTCCTGAAGTTGTATACAACAGGGAAAGAACAACAAATCACTGCAGAAGAAAAATAAAAAAAAAAAAATGAATCCAGAGCTTGGAAGGTGTTTCCTGGCCAGGCCATGATAATCTTGATGATTAGCTAGTATGGTTAAGGTTATGGTTAAGGTTACAGTTAGGGTTAGGGCAACAAGCTAGTTGCCCCTAACCTACTGCCGTCTGCAAATCTATAAGGCTAGTTCCAGCCCCAGAGAATGCCAACCCTCATTGTACGTGAGCCACATTTTCCAAGTGCCTTCCCTTTCCTTCTCTGCCACTCTCCCATCTCCTCTATTTCTCCCTTGCATATGGCCATCTCTACAGCCACAGGCCTGGGTTCAGTTGGTTTGCCTCTTGACCTGCTTTATTCAAAAGCTACCTTTGAATTGGGAGACACTTCTTCCCTCTTCCATCATTTCCTCTCCCTGTTTGTGATGGCTTGAATATGCTTGGCCCAGGGAGTGGCACTATTAGGAGGTATGGCCATGTTACAGTAGATGTGGCCTTGTTGGAAGAAGTGTGTCATTGTGGGCGTGGCCTTTAAGACCCTCATTCTAGCTCCCTGGAAGTCAGTCTTCTCCTGTTTGCCTTCAGAATAAGATGTAGAACTCCCAGCGCTTCCTATATCATATGTGCCTTGATGCTGCCATGTTCCTGCCTTGATGATAATGGACAGAACCTCTGAATGTGTAAGCCAGCCCCAATTAAATGTTGTCCTTATAAGAGTTGCCTTGATCATAGTGTCTGTTCACAGCAGTAAAACCCTGAGACATAGTTGGTATCTTAGCATCCACAGGCCTCTTTCCAGACCCTTGGTTTCAGAGCAAATTGTGCCTGGTCCAGTTGAATAGCTTTTCTACTAGCTTATGGTCTATCTCAGGTCATGCAAGTCTGGACTGCACCAATCTAAGGGAAGACTGATTGTCATATCAGACAAACAACCAAAGAAAGAGGTCCACATGCCCAGGTCAAAGCACCAAAACAAAAATACCAACTGATCCTTAAAAGTGGTATCTATAAAAAACTACCTCAGGATGCAGAAATTAAAATAACAATCATATACTTTATAAAATAACTCAAGGGATATGAAGTAGACATGAACAGTCAATGAATTCCAAGAGGATAACAAGAAATCCTTGAATGAAGAAAATTCAGATAAATAGCTGAATGGAATTAAGGCAATTCAGAACTTAAATACTGAATTCAATGTAAAGAGATAGAAACACTGAAAAGAACATATACCTTAAAAGATGAATTGAAATTTTTAATATCCCAATTAGAAAACTCAGGCAACAGTCTTACAAACAGAATAGATTGAGCAGAATGCAGAAAGACTATCAGGACTCAACGTAGAAGATCTAGACAAAATAATGACTATGACAACACAGGAAAGACAAGTTAGACAAACACAGGAAAGTAACATGCAGTAGCTGTGGGACCATATGAAAAGATCAAACCTTCCAAATATAGGCTTGGGTGAAAAAGGAGAATCCTTGGTCAATGGAATGGACCGGATGATTAAATAAAATCATAGGAGGAAAAAATGCCACAAACTACTTAAGATCAGAAACACGCAGGGACACACACAGACACACACACACTACAGCACAGCGTAATTAAAACACTAAATATCCAGACCAAAGTAAAACTATTGAAAGCTGTAAGAGAAAAGAAAACACAAGTCACATATGAAGGAAAACCATCAGAACATTTCTCAATGAGAGATGAAAGCCAGGAGAGTTGGAACAATGCATCCTAAGTTCTAAAAGACACTGACTGACAACCAAGGCTACTGTACCCAGAACAACTATCTGTAACAGTTAAAGAAGAGGGGGAAAAAAAGCAGCCTAAAATGCATAACAACAAATGAACAAAAAACCCTGAAGAGAATGCCAAACACCATACTGAGAACTGAATAGAGGCATAAGTACCTCTAGCTGAGAGACTAGAAAGAAAACAAAGCTGTAATTTAATGAAACACAAAACACAACTAAGAACGCAAAGCTCCAAAAAACTGACTACAGTCTATCTATAAACACACTTCAATGATCACTCTAAATATTAACAGTTTCAAACCTCTAATCAAAAAGACATAGACTAGGTGAATGGATTAAAAAACAAAATCCATCTCTCATTTACAAGAAAGGCATCTTAGCATTAAAGGTAGGTGCCACTGGGATAGGAAAAAAAATACTCTGTGTAAAGGGAACCAAGAAGCAAGAAACTGTTGTTAGTTTAACATCTGACAAAGAGATAGGGAAGGCTACTAGATCCTAAAGGAAAGATCCACCAAGAAGGTATTACAATTCTAATCATTTATGCACCAAAGAGGAGGAAATGAAATTTCATACAAGAAACACTACTAACTACAAAGATCATATTTTGACCCTTAACATTGAAAGTGGGAGTCTTCAATATCTCTCTCACACCAAGAAAAAAGTCATTGAGCCAACAAATAGAGAGAAATGTTGGAACTAAACAATGCCATGAATCAAATGGACCTAACAGACTTCTGTAGAACAGTCCATGTAAACACTAAACAACATACTTGCTTCTCAGCAGCCCATGGAACTTACTCCAAAACTGACTACATATTATGCCAGAAAGCAAGTAAGAATAGATAAATTAAAATAACACCCCATACTCTATCTGACAGCCATGGATTAAAACTGGATGTCAAGAACAATAGAAATAACAGAAAATATACAATTTCGTGTAAGCTACACAACTCACTACTGGATGAAATCAGTACAGAAATCAATACAAACCATCAAGAAGAAAATTAAAATCTGTTTAGAGCTGGATAAAATGAAAACACAACACTCCCCAGCCTTGGAATACAATTAGGGCAGTTCTAAAAGGCAAGTTCATTGTATGTAAAAACAACTGGAGGAAACTCATATTAATAACAACAACACAACTGAAAACTCTGGAAAAATAAGAAAAATAAGAGCCAGAGGAGTGGGTGGAAGAAAGAAACTTGAGCTGCAATCAGTGAAATAGAAAACAAAAACCGGGGTTGGGGATTTAGCTCAGTGGTGAGCGCTTGCCTACCAAGTGCAAGGCCCTGGGTTCGGTCCCCAGCTCCCAAAAAAAGAAAAAGAAAAGAAAACAAAAACCGATATATGAAGAATAAGAAAACCAAGTGTTGACTCTTGGAGAATAGCAACAAGATTGACAAACCTTCAGCCAAATTAACAAAAATATGCAGAGAGATGATCCAAATTAATAATATCAGAAATGAAAATGGAAACTCTGCAACAGATTCCAAGGAGATTCAGAGTATTATAAGGATATACTTTAAAAAATATAGATTCCGGTGAGAGAGAGACCCAACCGCCTGGTCAGGTGGGCACTCCTGAGGCTGCAGAGCAGAAGAGACCACCAACACTGCTCACCCCTGCCCACATCCCTGGCCCAAGAGGAAACTGTATAAGGCCTCTGGGCTCCCGTGGGGGAGGGCCCAGGAGCGGCAGGACCCCTGCCTGAGACACCGCCTGAACCTGAAGGAAACAGACCGGATAAACAGTTCTCTGCACCCAAATCCCGTGGGAGGGAGAGCTAAACCTTCAGAGAGGCAGACAAGCCTGGGAAACCAGAAGAGACTGCTCTCTGCACACACATCTCGGACGCCAGAGGAAAAAGCCAAAGACCATCTGGAACCCTGATGCACTGAAGCTCCCGGAAGGGGCGGCACAGGTCTTCCTGGTTGCTGCCGCTGCAGAGAGCCTGTGGGCAGCACCCCACGAGCGAACTTGAGCCTCTGGACCACAGGTAAGACCAAATTTTCTGCTGCAAGAAAGCTGCCTGGTGAACTCAAGACACAGGCCCACAGGAACAGCTGAAGACCTGTAGAGAGGAAAAACTACACTCCCGAAAGCAGAACATTCTGTCCCCATAACTGACTGAAGGAGAGGAAAACAGGTCTACAGCACTCCTGACACACAGGCTTATAGGACAGTCTAGCCACTGTCAGAAATAGCAGAACAAAGTAACACTAGAGATAATCTGATGGCGAGAGGCAAGCGCAGGAACCCAAGCAACAGAAACCAAGACTACATGGCAGCATCGGAGCCCACTTCTCCCATCAAAACAAACATGGAATATCCAAACACACCAGAAAAGCAAGATCTAGTTTCAAAATCATTTTTGATCATGATGCTGGAGGACTTCAAGAAAGACGTGAAGAACTCCCTTAGAGAAAAAGTAGAAGCCTACAGAGAGGAATCGCAAAAATGCCTGAAAGAATTCCAGGAAAACATAAATAAACAAGTGGAAGCCCATAGAGAGGAGACACAAAAATCCCTGAAAGAATTCTAGGAAAACATAAATAAACAAGTAGAAGCCCATAGAGAGGAGACACAAAAATCCCTGAAAGAATTCCAGGAAAACACAATCAAACAGTTGAAGGAATTAAAAATGGAAATAGAAGCAATCAAGAAAGAATACATGGAAACAACCCTGGATATAGAAAACCAAAAGAAGAGACAAGGAGCTGTAGATACAAGCTTCACCAACAGAATACAAGAGATGGAAGAGAGAATCTCAGGAGCAGAAGATTCCATAGAAATCATTGACTCAACTGTCAAAGATAATGTAAAGCGGAAAAAGCTACTGGTCCAAAACATACAGGAAATCCAGGACTCAATGAGAAGATCAAACCTAAGGATAATAGGTATAGAAGAGAGTGAAGACTCCCAGCTCAAAGGACCAGTAAATATCTTCAACAAAATCATAGAAGAAAACTTCCCTAACCTAAAAAAAGAGATACCCATAGACATACAAGAAGCCTACAGAACTCCAAATAGATTGGACCAGAAAAGAAACACCTCCCATCACATAATTGTCAAAACACCAAACGCACAAAATAAAGAAAGAATATTAAAAGCAGTAAGGGAAAAAGGTCAAGTAACATATAAAGGCAGACCTATCAGAATCACACCAGACTTCTCGCCAGAAACTATGAAGGCCAGAAGATCCTGGACTGATGTCATACAGACCCTAAGAGAACACAAATGCCAGCCCAGGTTACTGTATCCAGCAAAACTCTCAATTAACATTGATGGAGAAACCAAGATATTCCATGACAAAAACAAATTTACACAATATCTTTCTACAAATCCAGCACTACAAAGGATAATAAATGGTAAAGCCCAACATAAGAAGGCAAGCTATACCCTAGAAGAAGCAAGAAACTAATCGTCTTGGCAACAAAACAAAGAGAATGAAAGCACACAAACATAACCTCACATCCAAATATGAATATAACGGGAAGCAATAATCACTATTCCTTAATATCTCTCAATATCAATGTCCTCAACTCCCCAATAAAAAGACATAGATTAACAAACTGGATATGCAACGAGGACCCTGCATTCTGCTGCCTACAGGAAACACACCTCAGAGACAAAGACAGACACTACCTCAGAGTGAAAGGCTGGAAAACAACTTTCCAAGCAAATGGTCAGAAGAAGCAAGCTGGAGTAGCCATTCTAATATCAAATAAAATCAATTTCCAACTAAAAGTCATCAAAAAAGATAAGGAAGGACACTTCATATTCATCAAAGGAAAAATCCACCAAGATGAACTCTCAATCCTAAATATCTATGCCCCAAATACAAGGGCACCTACATATGTAAAAGAAACCTTACTAAAGCTCAAAACACACATTGCACCTCACACAATAATAGTGGGAGATTTCAACACCCCACTCTCATCAATGGACAGATCATGGAAACAGAAATTAAACAGTGATGTCGACAGACTAAGAGAAGTCATGAGCCAAATGGACTTAACGGATATTTATAGAACATTCTATCCTAAAGCAAAAGGATATACCTTCTTCTCAGCTCCTCATGGTACTTTCTCCAAAATTGACCATATAATTGGTCAAAAAACGGGCCTCAACAGGTACAGAAAGATAGAAATAATCCCATGCGTGCTATCGGACCACCACGGCCTAAAACTGGTCTTCAATAACAATAAGGGAAGAATGCCCACATATACGTGGAAATTGAACAATGCTCTACTCAATGATAACCTGGTCAAGGAAGAAATAAAGAAAGAAATTAAAGACTTTTTAGAATTTAATGAAAATGAAGGTACAACATACCCAAACTTATGGGACACAATGAAAGCTGTGCTAAGAGGAAAACTCATAGCACTGAGTGCCTGCAGAAAGAAACAGGAAAGAGCATTTGTCAGCAGCTTGACAGCACACCTAAAAGCTCTAGAACAAAAAGAAGCAAATACACCCAGGAGGAGTAGAAGGCAGGAAATAATCAAACTCAGAGCTGAAATCAACCAAGTAGAAACAAAAAGGACCATAGAAAGAATCAACAGAACCAAAAGTTGGTTCTTTGAGAAAATCAACAAGATAGATAAACCCTTAGCCAGACTAACGAGAGGACACAGAGAGTGCGTCCAAATTAACAAAATCAGAAATGAAACGGGAGACATAACTACAGATTCAGAGGAAATTCAAAAAATCATCAGATCTTACTATAAAAACCTATATTCAACAAAACTTGAAAATCTTCAGGAAATGGACAATTTCCTAGACAGATACCAGGTATCGAAGTTAAATCAGGAACAGATAAACCAGTTAAACAACCCCATAACTCCTAAGGAAATAGAAGCAGTCATTAAAGGTCTCCCAACAAAAAAGAGCCCAGGTCCAGACGGGTTTAGTGCAGAATTCTATCAAACCTTCATAGAAGACCTCATACCAATATTATCCAAACTATTCCACAAAATTGAAACAGATGGAGCACTACCGAATTCCTTCTACGAAGCCACAATTACTCTTATACCTAAACCACACAAAGACACAACAAAGAAAGAGAACTTCAGACCAATTTCCCTTATGAATATCGACGCAAAAATACTCAATAAAATTCTGGAAAACCGAATTCAAGAGCACATCAAAACAATCATCCACCATGATCAAGTAGGCTTCATCCCAGGCATGCAGGGATGGTTTAATATACGGAAAACCATCAACGTGATCCATTATATAAACAAACTGAAAGAACAGAACCACATGATCATTTCATTAGATGCTGAGAAAGCATTTGACAAAATTCAACACCCCTTCATGATAAAAGTCCTGGAAAGAATAGGAATTCAAGGCCCATACCTAAACATAGTAAAAGCCATATACAGCAAACCAGTTGCTAACATTAAACTAAATGGAGAGAAACTTGAAGCAATCCCACTAAAATCAGGGACTAGACAAGGCTGCCCACTCTCTCCCTACTTATTCAATATAGTTCTTGAAGTTCTAGCCAGAGCAATCAGACAACAAAAGGAGATCAAGGGGATACAGATCGGAAAAGAAGAGGTCAAAATATCACTATTTGCAGATGACATGATAGTATATTTAAGTGATCCCAAAAGTTCCACCAGAGAACTACTAAAGCTGATACACAACTTCAGCAAAGTGGCTGGGTATAAAATTAACTCAAATAAATCAGTAGCCTTCCTCTATACAAAAGAGAAACAAGCCGAGAAAGAAATTAGGGAAACGACACCCTTCATAATAGACCCAAATAATATAAAGTACCTCGGTGTGACTTTAACCAAGCAAGTCAAAGATCTATACAATAAGAACTTCAAGACACTGAGGAAAGAAATTGAAGAAGCCCTCAGAAGATGGAAAGATCTCCCATGCTCATGGATTGGCAGGATTAATATAGTAAAAAATGGCCATTTTACCAAAAGCAATCTACAGATTCAATGCAATCCCCATCAAAATACCAATCCAATTCTTCAAAGAGTTAGACAGAACAATTTGCAAATTCATCTGGAATAACAAAAAACCCAGGATAGCTAAAGCTATCCTCAACAATAAAAGGACTTCAGGGGGAATCACTATCCCTGAACTCAAGCAGTATTACAGAGCAATAGTGATAAAAACTGCATGGTATTGGTACAGAGACAGACAGATAGACCAATGGAATAGAATTGAAGACCCAGAAATGAACCCACACACCTATGGTCACTTGATTTTTGACAAAGGAGCCAAAACCATCCAATGGAAAAAAGATAGCATTTTCAGCAAATGGTGCTGGTTCAACTGGAGGGCAACATGTAGAAGAATGCAGATCAATCCATCCTTATCACCCTGTACAAAGCTTAAGTCCAAGTGGATCAAGGACCTCCACATCAAACCAGACACACTCAAACTAATAGAAGAAAAACTGGGGAAGCATCTGGAACACATGGGCACTGGAAAAAATTTCCTGAACAAAACACCAATGGCTTATGCTCTAAGATCAAGAATCGACAAATGGGATCTCATAAAACTGCAAAGCTTCTGTAAGGCAAAGGACACTGTGGTTAGGACAAAACGGCAACCAACAGATTGGGAAAAGATCTTTACCAATCCTACAACAGATAGAGGCCTTATATCCAAAATATACAAAGAACTCAAGAAGTTAGACCGCAGGGAAACAAATAACACTATTAAAAAATGGGGTTCAGAGCTAAACAAAGAATTCACAGCTGAGGAATGCCGAATGGCTGAGAAACATTTAAAGAAATGTTCAACATCTTTAGTCATAAGGGAAATGCAAATCAAAACAACCCTGAGATTTCACCTCACACCAGTGAGAATGGCTAAGATAAAAAACTCAGGTGACAGCAGATGCTGGCGAGGATGTGGAGAAAGAGGAACACTCCTCCATTGTTGGTGGGATTGCAGACTGGTAAAACCATTCTGGAAATCAGTCTGGAGGTTCCTCAGAAAATTGGACATTGAACTGCCTGAGGATCCAGCTATACCTCTCTTGGGCATATACCCAAAAGATGCCTCAACATATAAAAGAGACACGTGCTCCACTATGTTCATCGCAGCCTTATTTATAATAGCCAGAAACTGGAAAGAACCCAGATGCCCTTCAACAGAGGAATGGATACAGAAAATTTGGTACATCTACACAATGGAATATTACTCAGCTATCAAAAACAATGCCTTTATGAAATTCGTAGGCAAATGGTTGGAACTGGAAAATATCATCCTGAGTGAGCTAACCCAATCACAGAAAGACATACATGGTATGCACTCATTGATAAGTGGCTATTAGCCCAAATGCTTGAATTACCCTAGATCCCTAGAACAAACGAAACTCAAGACAGATGATCAAAATGTGAATGCTTCACTCCTTCTTTAAATGAGGAAAAAGAATACCCTTGGCAGGGAAGGGAGAGGCAAAGATTAAAACAGAGACTGAAGGAACACCCATTCAGAGCCTGCCCCACATGTGGCCCATACATATACAGCCACCCAATTAGACAAGATGGATGAAGCAAAGAAGTGCAGACCGACAGGAGCCGGATGTAGATCGCTCCTGAGAGACACAGCCAGAATACAGCAAATACAGGGGCGAATGCCAGCAGCAAACCACTGAACTGAGAATAGGTCCCCCGTTGAGGGAATCAGAGAAAGAACTGGAAGAGCTTGAAAGGGCTGGAGACCCCAAAAGTACAACAATGTCAAGCAACCAGAGCTTCCAGGGACTAAGCCACTACCTAAAGACTATACATGGACTGACCCTGGACTCTGACCCCATAGGTAGCAATGAATATCCTAGTAAGAGCACCAGTGGAAGGGGAAGCCCTGGGTCCTGCTAAGACTGAACCCCCAGTGAACTAGACTATGGGGGGAGGGCGGCAATGGGGGGAGGGTTGGGAGGGGAACACCCATAAGGAAGGGGAGGGGGGAGGGGGATGTTTGCCGGGAAAGGGAATAACACTTGAAATGTATATAAGAAATACTCAAGTTAATAAAAAAAAAGCACATCTGAAAAAAAAATATAGATTCCATAAAATTGGAAAGCCCACAAGAAATGGATGCAAATTATATATATATATAAATATTATAATATATATATATGTGCAGTAGATATATATCAATCTACTAAGGATAAATCAAGATGAAATAGTCAATTTAAGCAAACCCCAAACCCCTAGTGAAATAGAATCAGTAATTAAAAGTCACCCAGCCCAAAAAGCCCTGGACCAGATGGATTTGGCATAGAATTCTATCACACCTTCAAAGAGCTAAAACTAATGTTCCTCAACATATTCTGCAAAACAGAAACTAAAGGAACATCTCCTGGTTCTTTTTATAAGCCACTATTATCCTAAACTACTCAAAGACACAACAGAAAAGAAAATCATATACCAATATCACATATTAACATAGATGCAAATTTTCTCAATAAAATACTTGGAAACGAATTCAAGAACACATCAAAAGTATTATTTACCATGATCAAGTTGGCTTCATCCCAGAGATTCAGGGATTATTCAACAAACATAAATCAACAAATTTAATTCATCACACAAGTAGACTGAAAGATGTTGCACACTGTGAACCCCTGAGATTGTGAACTGTAAGAATCTGCTTCTAGTTGCGGCTTAGCATTTGATCTTCTTTACTTGTAAACAAGTACTTGTGGTATGGCTCAGCCCTAGCACACGCCTTCAATCCAAGAGCTAAATAAATTCAACCATAGGGTAAGAGGTGTAGGGAGTGAACATAAGTAAACAGAAGGAGGGTCTTTGAGTTGAAGGGCATTTAATTTAAGACAGCCTAGGGAAGGAGAAAGAGTTTTGTTCCCACCCTAATCCCAGGACATGAGTGGAGTAGGAAGGTCAGCTGGGTGCCTTCTCTGCCTCTCTGAGCCAGCAGGCTTTCTCCACAGCATCTGGCTCCTGAGTCTTCATTTGGAAAATTGAACATTTGGAATTTAGTTTTTTAAAACAACAGAAAAACCATGTGATCATCTCATTAGATAAAGAAAGGCCTTTGACTGGAGATGAACACAAACAGGGAAACCCAAGAAAGGCAAGAGAAGGCTCAAGCACAACCGTCAGATTTTGTATTTAAAGATTGCCATGCTCTGTGTGACTGTCCTGTCTGTGTGACTGGTTCCTTTTCTTATGTGATCGAAGGAGGAGGACTTGCTCTGCAAAACACTAGCAATCTTTTTATGGGCTATGCAAGCCAGCAGCTCGTGCTTACATATAAGAAAAGCCCTGCTATGTCTGTATGGTGATTAAGGAGCACTGTGCTGTGACTATGGAAACTGGACAGCCAGGAAGCACTGCACTCTGGATTGTGGGCATTCACATGCAAATGACCAACATTACAGTAGAGGACAGGTCCCCTCACCAGACTACTGACGCCATAAGGAAGCTCCGTCCTAAAATTTCTGTACGGGGCTGGTGGCAGATTGAACTCAAACATACAGTTATGAAATTGGCCAAGTTTAAGTAAAGAGTTAGAGGCATGTATGTGTTTCATTTAAATGGAGGAGGAGGAGGAAGGAGGAGGAGGAAGGAGGAGGAGAAGGAAGAAGAAAAGAAGAAGAAGTAGAAGAAGAAGAAGAAGAAGAAGAAGAAGAAGAAGAAGAAGAAGAAGAAGAAGAAGAAGAAGAAGAAGAAGAAGAAGAGGAGGAGGAGGAGGAGGAGGAGGAGGAGGAGGAGGAGGAGGAGGAGGAGGAGGAAGAGGAGGAGGAGGAGGAGGAGGAGGAGGAAGAGGAGGAGGAGGAGGAGGAGGAGAAGGAGAAGGAGGAGGAGGAAGAGGAGGAGGAGGAGGAAGAGGAGGAGGAGGAGAGCTAAAGCGGTGAGTGAATTGGTTAGAAATTTCCCAAGATGGCACACTCACTTGTTGGCTGCCACAGTCACAAATTTCGTCACCTTCCACTTTGCCATTTCCACAGACTGCTCTTGGACTCCTTTGCATCTCTGGCTTATTCTGCAGACATTTGGCACCCTCGTTCAATTTAAAACGTTCAAAGTCATTCGAACTGCAGTTGCTAAATGTTTTCACACCTGTATATTGCCTAAAAAGGAATTCGTATACTGTCGTCAGCAGTCTACATCTCAAAGCATAACTCCATATTATGTGTTAGCTTTGTGATATTGATTGATGATAGCAAATACCCCAAATAAGTGCTCATTACTGTAATCATTCTTGGGGAGGTCATGTGATTTTATTCACCACAATACATTTTGTTACTAGAAAAAGCAAGAAACTAATCTAATTTCAACTAACCCAAAAGAAGATAGCTACACAAACATAATTCCACCTCTAACAATAAAAACAGCAGGAAACAACAATTATTGGTCCCTAATCTCTCTCAACATCAATGGATTCAACTGCCCAATAAAAAGACATAGACTAAGAGATTGGATAGGTATAAAAGGACCCAGAATTTTACTGGGAAACACACCTCAGTGACAAAGACAGACACTACCTCAGAGTAAAAGGCTGGAAAACAATCTTCCAAACAAATGGTCCCGAGAAACAAGCTGGAGTATCCATACTAATGTCAAATAAAATCAACTTTCAATCAAAAGTTATCAAAAAAAGATAAGGAAGGGCATTTCATATTTATCGAAAGAAACATCCACCAAGATGAACTCTCAGTCCTAAATATCTATGCTCCAAATGCAAGTGCACCTACATTCATAAAAGAAACCTTACTAAAACTCAAAGCACACGTTGCACCTCACATAATAAAAGTGGGAGACTTCAACACCCTACTATCATGAATGGACAGATCATGGAAGCAGAAACTAAACAGAGACACAGTGAAAAATAACAGAAAATATGAACCAAACGGATATCTATAGAACATTTCATCCTACAACAAAAGAATATACCTTCTTCTCAGCACCTCATGGTACCTTCTCCAAAATTAACCATATTATTGGTCACAAAATAGGCTTCACAGATACAAGAAGATTGTAATAATCTTATGAATCCAACCAGATCAACATGGACTAAGATTGGTGTTCAATAACAACAATAATGACAGAAATTCCACATACATGTGGAAGCTGAACAATGCTCTCTCTACTCAATGGTAACTTGGTCAATGGAGAAATAAAGAAATTAAAGACTTTTTAGAATTTAATGAAAATGAAAACACAACATACCCAAACTTATGGGAATAATGAAACCAGTGCTAAGAGGAAAACTCATAGCTCTGAGTGCCTCCAAAAAGAAACTGGAGAGAGCATACACTAGCAGTTTGACAGCACACCTGAAAGTTCTAGAACAAAAAGAAGCAAATACATCCAAGAGGAGTAGATGTATCAAACTCAGGGCTGAAATCAACCAAGTAGAAACAAAAAGAACTATACCAAGAATAAAAAAAAAAAAAAAAAAAAAAAAAAAAAAGACAAGAGCTGGATCTCTGAGAAAAATCAACAAGATAGATAAACTCTTAGCCAGACTAACCAGAGGGCACAGAGACAGTATCCAAATTAACAAATTCAGAAATGAAAAGGGAGGGAGAGGGAAGGAGAGGTGGATGAGGAGGGGAACACCCTCATAGAAGAAGGGGAAGGGGATGGGGTAGGGGACTTATGTCCAGGAAACTGGGAAAGGGAATAACATTTGAAATGTAAATAAAAAAATTTAAAAAAAAAAAGATTCAGGGGTTGAAGATTTAGCTCAGTGGTAGCAAGTGCAAGGCCCTGGGTTCTATCCCCAGCTCCGAAAAAAAGAAAAAAAAAAGATTCAAAGTGAAACAAAAAAAGAAACAAATGAAAAGGGAGACATAACAACAGAAACAGGAAATTCAAAAAAATTAACAGATCCTACTACAAAAGCCTATACTCAACAAAACTGGAAAATCTGGATGAAATGAACAATTTTCTAGACATATACCAGGTGCCAGAGTTAAATCAGGATCAGATAAACCATCTAAGCAGTCCCATAGCTCCTGAAGAAATAAAGGCAGTCATTAAAAGTCTCCCAACCAAAAAAAGCCCAGGATGAGAGGAGTTTAGTGCAGAATTCTATCAGACCTTTATAGAAGACCTAATACCAATACTGTCCAAACTATTCCACAAAATAGAAACAAAAGGAACACTATCCAATTCCTTCTACGAACCACGCTTACCATTATACTTAAACCACACAGATCCAACGAAGAAAGAAAACTTCAGACCAAATTCCCTTATGAATATCAATGCAAAAATACTTAATAAAATTCTCACAAACTGAATCTAAGAACACATTAAAACAATCATCCATCATTATCAAGTAGGCTTCATCCCAGGGATGCAGGAATGGTTCAATATATGGAAATCCATCAATGTAATCCACTATATAAACAAACTCAAAGAAAGAAAGCACATGATCATCTCATTAGATGCTGAGAAAGCATTTGAGAAAATTAGCACCCCTTCATGTTAAAAGTCTTGGGAAGATCAGCAATTCAAGGCCCATAACTAAACATAATAGAAGCCATATACAGCCAACCAGTAGCCAACATCAAACTAAAAGGAGAGAAACTTGAGACAATCCCACTAAAATCAGGGACTAGACAAGGCTGCCCACTCTCTCCCTACTTATTCAATATAGTATTCAAAGTCCTAGTCAGAGCAATCAGACAACAAAAGAAGGTCAAAAGGATACAAATTGGAAAGGAATAAGTCAAAATATCACTATTTGGAGATGATATGATAATATAGTTATGGGACCCCAAAAGTTCCACCAGAGAACTCCTAAACCTGATAAACAACTTCAGCAAAGTGTCTGGGCATAAACTTAACAAATCAATAGTCTTCCTCTACTCAAAGGATAAACAGGCTGAGAAAGAAATTAGGGAAACGACACCCTTCACAATAGACACAAATTATATAAAATACCTCATTGTGACTCTAACCAATCAAGTGAAAAATCTGTATGATAAGAACTTCAAGTCTCTGAAGAAAAAAATTGAAGAAGACCTCAGAAGATGGAAAGATTTCCCATGCTCGTGGATTGGCAGGATTAATACAGTAAAAATGGCCATCTTGCCAAAAGCAATCTACAGATTCGACGCAATCCCCATCAAAATTCCTAATCAATTCTTCATTGAGTTAGAAAGAGCAATTTGGAATTACAAAAAACCCAGGATAGTGAAAACTATCCTCAACAATAAAAGAACTTCTGGGGGAATCACCCTTCCTGACCTCAAGCTGTACTACAGAGCAATAGTGATAAAAACAAACAAACAAAACTGTATGGTATTGGTACAAAGACAGGGAGGTAGATCGAAGGAACAGAATTGAAGACCCAGAAATGAGCCCACACACCTATGGTCACTTGATCTTTGACAAAGGAGCCAAAACCATCCAGTGGAAAACGGATAGCATTTTCAACAAATGGTGCTGGTTCAACTGGAGGTCAGCATATAGAAGAATGAAAATCAATCCATTCTTATCACCCTGTACAAAGCACAAGTCCAAGTGGATCAAGGACCTCCACATAAAACCAGATACACTCAAATTAACAGAAGAAAAAGTGGGGAAGAACATTGAACAAATGGGCACTGGGGAAATTTTCCTGAACAAAACATCAATGGCTTATGCTCTAAGATCAAGAATCGACAAATGGGACCTCAAAAAACTGCAAAGCTTCTGTAAGGCAAAGGATACTGTCATTAGGACAAAATGGTAACCAACAGATTGGGAAAAGATCTTTACCAATCCTACATCTGATATAGAGCTAATATCCAAAATATACAAAGAACTGAAAAAGTTAAGACTCCAGAGAGTCAAATAACCCTATTTAAAAATGGGGTACAGAACTAAACAGAGAATTCTCTCCTGAGGAATATCAAATGACTGAGAAGCATCTAAAGAAATGTTCAACATCCTTAGTCCTCAGGGAAATGCAAGTCAAAACAACTCTGAGATTCCACCACACACCAGTCAGAATAGCTAAGATCAAAAACTCAGGTGACAGCAGATGCTGTCAAGGATGTGGACAAAGAGGAACACTCTTCCATTGTTAGTGGGATTGCACACTGATACAATTACTCTGGAAATCAGTCTGGAGGTTCCTCAGAAAATTGGACATAGTTCTACCTAAAGACCCAGCTATACCACTCTTGGGCATATACCCAAAAGATATTCCAACATATAACCAGGACACATGCTCTACTATGTCCCTAGCAGCCTTATTTATAATAGCCAAGAGCTGGAAAGAACCCAGATGTCCCTCAACAGAGGAATGGATACAGAAAATGTGGTATATTTATACAATAGAGTACCTACTCAGCTATTAAAAACAATGACTTCATGAAATTCATAGGCAGATGGAATGAACTAGAATATATCATCCTGAGTGAAGTAACCCAATCACAAAAAATTACAGATGGTATGTATTCACTGATAAGTGGATATTAGCCCAAAAGCTCAGATTACCCAAGATACAATCCACAGACCACATGAGACTCAAGAAGAAGGAGGACCAAGGTGTGGATGCCTCAGTCCTTCTTAGAAGGAGGAACAAAAATATTTATAGGAGGAGATATGGAGACAAAGTTTGGAGCAAAGACTGAAGGAATGGCCTATTCAGAGCCTGCCTGCCCCACCTGGGGATCTAGCATATATATACATATATATGTGTGTGTGTGTGTGTGTGTGTGTGTGTGTGTGTGTGTGTGTGTGTGTGTGTACACCCACCAAACCCAGACAATATTGCTGATGCCAAAAAGTGCATGCTGACAGGTGCCTGATATCTGTCTTCTGAGAGACTCTGCCAGAGCCTGACAAATACAGAGGTGAATGCTAGCAGCCAGCCATTGGACTGAGAATGGGGATTGAAGATTAGAGAAAGGATTGAAGGAGCTGAAGGGGTTTGCAACCCATCAGAACAACAATACCAACCAACCAGAGCTCCCAGGGACTAAACCACCAATCCAAAGTGTACACATGGATATACCCATGGGTTCCAGGTGCATATGTAACAGAGGATGGCCTCGTTGGGCACCAATGGGTGGAGAAGCCCTTGGTGCTGTCAAGGCTCAACACCCCTCCCCCGCCCCAGTGTAGGGGAGTGTCAGGGCAAGGAGCTGGGAAGGGGTGGGTGGATGGGTGGAGGAGCACCCTCATAGAAGAAGGGGGAGGGAGAGATGGGATGGGGGGTTTGTGGTTGGGAAACCGGGAAAGGGGATAACATTTGAAATGTAAATAAAAAAATCGAATAAAAAAGTAATGAAAGAGATAACTGGTTTTTTGAAAAATATTAAGATTGGCAAGCTTTTATCCAAACTGACAAAATAAAAGAGAAAAATCAAGCTAATAAAGTTAGAGACTAAAAGAGAATTACAAAAACAGACCCCAAAAAACCAGAAGATCGTTACAGAAAATTTAGAAGAAATATACATTTCTTACGCATATGATTTACCAAAATTAAAACCAGAAGATCTAACAATTTATATAAACCTATAACAGACAATGAGTGTAATCAAGTGTCCGTATAAACAAAATCCCAGAACCAAATATACTCCCTGCTATATTCTCTAAAGCCAAGATAGATTTTAAATGGTTCCTCAAAATAGAGAAGGAACATACTCATTCTATAAAACCAACCTTACCCCGCTCCGACCAAAACTGTATAATAGTATAACAGGCAAAACAATTTCTCCGATAAACAGAGATGCAAAATTTCCCTACAAAATACTTAAAAAACAGAATTCAAAAACATATTCAGAAGACAGCAGGTCACAATTAAATTGGCTCAATCCCAGGAATGCAAGATTAACTCTATATAATCATGTCAATAAATATAAAGCACCTTAAAATTAGAATCGTGGGCAGAAGTCACATGACCATTTCAATAAAAGCAAAACATCTTTATGATAAATATCCTGAAGAAATTAGGAACAGTTGGAGCATACCTCGACATAAGAAAGACTATGCAAGACAAACCTAGGTCAACGTTCTTCTAAATGGAAAATACTGGGACTTTTTCTTGCCAGATCCAGAACAAGTGTTCCCATTTCTTCTGCTTTTATTCAACATAATGTTTGAAGTCTTAGCCAGAACAACAAGGAAGAAGAAATAAGAGGATCTGGTGACACATGACTTTAACCACCGTACTCAGGAGGCAGAAGATCTCTATGAGTCAGGACTAGCCTGGTCTACATAGTGAGCTCCAAGCCAGTCAGTGCTGCATGATGAGACCCTGCCTCAAAAAACAGAAAGAAAAAGAGGGGACTAGAGGGATGGTTTGGTAGTTAGGAGAACATGAAGACCCGAGTTAAGTTCCCAGAGTCTATATCAGAAATTTTACCACTGTGTGTGATTCACCTCCATGGACGTCCAAATACTCTGGCTTCCAGCCTCCACATCATTTAAAATAAAATATTTTTAAATGAAAAGAGAATAATAAAAAAAGAACAAAAGTAGGAAAGGAAAACATCAAACTATGTTCTTTATGGATGACAAGAGTCTGTAGGTAAATGACTTCACAGATCCCAGCAGAAAATGTTTAGGACTGATAAACTCTTTCAATAAAATTACAGGATTCAAAGAAAATTCTCTCTCTCTCTCTCTCTCTCTCTCTCTCTCTCTCTCTCTCTCTCTCAATCCCACATCAGAGATGCTTCCTTTTTTAGTAAAGGGGAATTAACACCCACAGCTGGACAATCTGCTGGGGATGAGAGACCATGGACTACTCAGTCCTAAATGGGAGGCCTTCATCAAACCCCTTCCCTTAGGGCAGAAAGGAAGGCGCTCAGATTCTAAGAGCAGATGTGGCAGGTGACTCTGGAGAAACTGTTTTCCACAGACACAATAGGACTGATGCTCATATGAACTCCCACAGACTGTGGTGGCATAAACAAGACCTGCACAGGTCCAATTGAGACAAGATCCCAGCACTGAAAAGAGAAACAAGGCACAAAGCCCCACCACCATAATCAAGAAGGTATCGGCCACTGATAGCCACTGGCAAAGGGAAAATCAGGTTTCTCCTGTGGAGTCTCACTGGCTACATCAGCCGCACTCCAGGCAGCCTCTTGGCTAGGAGCAGTTGGCCAGAAAAAAAAAATTACTCTGTTTGATTTTTGGTGTGTGTTGTGTGTGTGTGTGTGTGTGTGTGTGTGTGTGTGTGTGTGTTTCCTTTCTCTTTTCTCCTTATCCTTTCTCTTCTTCCTTTCTCATTCTTCCTGTCTGTCTGTCTGTCTGTCTTTCTCTCTCTCTCTCTCTCTCTCTCTCTCTCTCTCTCTCTCTCTCTCTCTCTCTCTCCATGCCCCACCTTTGGGATGGGTTCTTTCTACACAGCCTTTGCTGGCCTGGGACTCATGAGACTCTTCCTGCCTCTGTCTTCCAAATGCTTGGATTTCACTGGCATCGGCTACCACATGTGATTCATACGCTAATCATTAAAGTGAACATCTCCCTTTTAAATGAGTTAAATAATCAAAATTATATTGGGAAGAATCATTGAAGTCTAAGGATGAAAGCTAGTATAAATACTAATGTTCTCTTCTTGAACTTGATATAATCTAATTCTGAAATATTAACTGTCTTACATATAAAAGTAAGATGCAGAGTAGTTTAAAAAAAAATAAAGTCATGGCCTCAGAGCCAGGCAGGCAAACTTCTCAGCTGATATCAACCCTGTTGTGAATCTTTGAATCGGAATGCCTCCCATGGGCTCATGTATTGGAATACTCGGTCCCCAGTTGGTGGAACCTATCTGGGAAAGATTAGGTGTGCCCTTGTTGGGGGAGGCGTGTCACTGTGGGCAGGCTTCAAAAGTGCAAACCATTCCTAGTTCGTTCTCTCTGCCTCCTGCTTATGGATCAGATGTAAGGTCCTAGCTGCTGTGCCGGCATCGGACCTGCCTGCTGCCATGTTCGCTGCCATGACAGTCACACACTGTGACCCTTCGAAATTATAAGCCCCCAATAAACTCGTTCTTCTGTAGATGGCCTTGGTCATGGTAGCTAATCACAGCAATAGGAAAGTAACTTAGACACCTGAGGAGAGTGAGTGTTCTTTATGCCTCCGTTCTCTTGTATAGACAAGAGGGACGCTAATGCCCACCGACCTCCCAGGGTCATTGTACAAATTAAAGAACAAGGAAATGGGGTTGGGGATATAGCCTGGTGGTAGAGCGCTTGCCTAGCAAGCGCAAGGCCCTGGGTTCGGTCCCCAGCTCCGAAAAAAAGAAAAGAAAAGAAGAGAAAAAAAAAGAACGAGGAAATGCCTATGTTGACTCTTTGGTTTAAGGTGCCTATGGATCATTGATGGTATTGATATTATATACAGTCATCCAGGCTTCGTGAACTCTGTGGATATATGTAGATAGATAGATAGATAGATAGATAGATAGATAGATAGATAGGTGATAGATAGATAGATAGGTGATAGATAGATAGATGGGTGATAGATAGATAGGTGATAGATAGATAGGTGATAGATAGGTAGATAGATAGATAGATGATAGATAGATAGATAGATAGATAGATAGATAGATAGATAGATAGATAGATAGATGATAGATAGATAGATAGATAGGTGATAGATAGATAGATAGATAGATAGATAGATAGATAGATAGATAGATAGATAGATAGATAAAGGATTTTTGCTGGGAGCCATCATAAAGTTTGGATCTTAGGCACATTCCTCTACCCAGGTATTGCACAGTGAGCATGTCTGCTTTGACCGAGATCTTTAATGGTGTCCCTCGAGTTCTACTGCTGCCGTATTTGACTTGCAGGCATTTACTTTACCAGGGTCTTGATCTCCTTACATTTCGGTTGACACAAAGTAACCGTAACTGACAAACCAAGAACTTACATTGCCCTGGGATTCATGATGCAGACTTTTTCCGAGCAGCGACATTTCTCCGGATTGTCATATGATATTCCCAGACTGAGCCCCAGCATCTGGGTGAGGATGACCGAAAAGGCCTCCAAGGTCATGTCCTTGGGATACTACCAAAAGAGAAGACACCGTTGAATGATAAAAGTACTTTTCCAAGTTGGAACGTTTTTTTATGTTGGAGCAAACACTTCATGATTCCTTGGATGGGTGAAAACCTGGACTTCCTCTTGGGAAAGGCACTGAAGTAGAAGCGTCCAGTCAGAGGCAAACTCTGGTCCTTTTCCATTTTTCAATTCTCTTCTCTTCCAGTGCCTTTTTCCTAGATCTATCCCTCTTAATTGCAAAGGGATGGTGTCTTAATATAAATACTTACATACATTCTACATACATCCCTCCACTTTGCTAATCTTCAAGACTATCCAAGTTTCTAAAAGTTAAATGATCCGTAAAAAGGACACTGCCCCCCGCAACTGTGTCTCCACACTGATTTCCCCCCTATGTCCTCTGTTACCTGCTCAGTCCTGGGATCTCATCCAGGACTGGCCAATAAACTTTGTAACCACTGTACCTCCTCCACTATCTCAGTGACTAGATCTCCTGTCCTTTTTAAGGGTGGAATAAGTACGTACCATCGTGATTCCTGCAGAGTAGGGGGCGGTACACATCTTCCCAGGGTACGTTGCTCCCATGTAATTTGGCTGCTCGTTATAACTAAACATATAAACACGTTTGTAATTAACCCTAGTGAAACAGCCTAGCCTGTGGGGCAATCTTGGAAAATTAGGGGTTTTATTCAGAAAAGTCCAACTCTCGAGAAAGTGGAGGCTCGGAGGGTTAAACTTGTACATCCCTGATTGGTTTGAAAGACTTTGAAGATTCTCCGCTAAACTGGGCTAAATGAGCTTAAGCCTCAGAGCACACAAAGCACCTGTGTCTCCACTGTCCTTGCAGGTCACCCAAGCCACCAAAAATTGCTGTGTGAATTACAATGTGTCACTTTCTCATACAGAATGTGGCAGTGCATTCCGAGAAATGACTTTGTTGCTTCTTGGCCTGCCTTTTTTTTTGTTTGTTTTGTTTGTTTTTCACTCAGTTTTAAGAAAGAAGGGTCATAAAAGCATTGTCCTTTAGGAGCTTGACTTAAGTGACCCCACTCTCAGGTGTCTGAGGGGAAGTGCTCAGCAAATTTCAATCCACAAAGGAAAAAAAAAAAGGAGGGAAATGAAAAGGGGGAGATGAGATGCTATTCTGCTAAAGTGTCTGGGGCTACGGCCAGAATGCAGTGAGGCTGTGGCAGAGGTCTTGCAGAATACAGACACGCATGGCTTTATTCAAGCTAAGAGCAAACCGGATATCCTCTCACCTCCCTGGGGGGTGGGGTTAAGCTGTGAGCTAGGAGGGGCTTTGTTCAACCAGTCAAGCCTGCAGCCCAGCACAAAAATGAAATATAACAACAACAAGCCTTGCTTTAGAACGGGAGGTTGGGGTGGGAAGATTAAGCACGTGATCCAAGAATGTAGACACACACACACACACACACACACACACACACACACACGGGAGGATGCCTGCCTCCCTGGTACTGAGATGACAAGTGTAACTTCATTTGGCTCTCCACATGGGTGCTGGGCTCAAACCCAGGTCCTCAGGTGTGCACAGCAAGCCCTTTCTTCACTGTGTCACGATGTTGAATGACTGGACTCCCCTGCCAAGATACCGACGCTCAGATCCAGGATGTTCAAAGGATTCTTAAATTGTACACTCCTGAGGCATGTACATTAAGTCAAACTATCAAAAGTGCAAGGCAAAAACATGAGGGAGAGGGAGAGGGAGAGGAGAAGGGGAAGGAAGAGGGGGAGAGAAAGGGAAGGGGAGGGGAGGGAGAGGGAAGGGGGAGGGGGAGGTCTTTAAAAGCAGGAGGAAATGCCAGTTTACATATAAAGGAATCTGTCACAGCAATGCTGAGCTTCTTGCCAGAAATATTACAAACAGGTCAAGAGAGAACAAGTAATCAAAGAAAATAAATTCCCAACCAATAATGCTATACCCCCAAACCTAACCTTATGCTGCACCCCCAAACCTAACTATCGGAAATGAAGCCAAAGACTTCCTAAGACAAGCACAGACTGGGGCAATTCATCATGCCAGACTCACGGCACATGAAGCCATCAAGGGTGCCCTGCCCCAGAGGCACCCTATCGGGTTATGTAGTGCTGAAGATTGCCAGCCTCACAGATGCCAAGCAAGTGCATCACAACTAAGTTACATCCTGCTTCTCAATATCCCATCAATCCTATCTGAGCAACATCTCTGTACTGGCTGGTTTTGTGTGTCAACTTGACACAAGCTGGAATTATCGTTCTTGAGGAAATGCCAACATGAGATCCAGCTGTAAGGCATTTTCTCAATTAGTGATCAAGGTGGTTTCTATAAGAGGGCTAGCTGAGCAAGCCAGGGGAAGCGAGCCAGTAAGTAACATCCCTCCATGGCCTCTGCATCAGCTCCTGCTTCCTGACCTGCTTGAGCTCCAGTCCTGACTTCCTTTGGCAATAATGTGGAAGTGTAAGCTGAATAAACCCTTTCCTCCCCAACTTGCTTCTTGGTCATGATGTTTTGTGCAGGAATAGGAACCCTGACTAAGATATTGAGCTTCTGAATTTAAATCTTAAAAAGAGGAAACATGTACAGACAGGTCTAATCAGGATGTCAGTTATCTCCTTGCCCCTTGCCTCGTTTCTGCTTCTGCAAGTTTATCCAAAGGTTCCTATTGCTCAAGACATGAACTGCTCCAGGTGGTACTTCATCCTGGATGGTAGCCATCATCCAGGCTCTACAGAGCAGGCAAAATCTTTTCTCCTACTGTGGATGCCTCGTGAGCTAGAAGGAGCAGTAAATGCTTTCTGTTGGAAGCGGTGTCAAGGGGCCTGTTACAATGACTTACGCCATTGACCCATAGCTAGTGTAAACTTGTTAACAAAACGCAGGACTGTTCACATGTTTTACCTGTGTTTGTGTTACCTTGTGTTATATGACATATATGCTTCCTGAGCTTTAGATGGAACTCCCCCCGGGTTTTTTCATTAAAAATGTAATCTTATTAAAAAGAAAATATTTTTCACATTATTAAAAACCATAAAGAGGAAGGAACTGCCAAGTGAAGAAAAAAAGAATATATAAGGGTTATAGATTTGAGCTACATTCTTGGTGAAAGAGGGATTCTCAACAGGGAAATCTCAAATGGCTGAGAGGCATCTAAAGAAATGTTCAAAGTCCTTGGTCATCAGGGAAATGCAAACCAAAACAACCCTGAAATTCCACCTCACACCAGTGAGAATGGCTAAGATCAAAACCTCAGATGACAGCAGATGCTGGAGAGGATGTGGAGAAAGAGGAACACTCCTCCATTGTTGGTGGGATTGCAGACTGGTGCAACCATTCTGGAAATCAGTCTGGAGGTTCCTCAGAAAACTGGACATAGTACTACCTGAGGACCCAGCTATACCCCTCTTGGGCATATACCCACAAGATGCTCCGACATACAACAAGGACACATGCTCCACTATGTTCATAGCAGCCTTATTCATAATATCCAGAAACTGGAGACAATCTAGGTGTCCATCAACCAAACAATGGATAAAGAAAATGTGGTCCATTTACACAATGCAGTACTACTCAGCCACTAAAAACAATGACATCATGAAATTTGCAGGCAAATGGATGGAACTAGAAAAAAAATCATCTTGAGTGAGATGTATCAGACCCAGAAAGACACATCTGGCATGCACTCACTCATAAGTGGACATTAGTCATAAAGTACAGGATAACCAGGCTACAATCCACTGGCCCAAAGAAGCCAAGTAACAAGGAGGGCCCAAGGGGGGCATGCTTGAATCTGAGAAGGAAGAATTGATTAGACATCAGAGGGATGGGTGAACTAGGGGTGTCAGCTTCAACTTCCTCTAAGGTTGTCAGGAGGGTGAGGAGAGCAGAGGAGGGGGCAGGGTTCAGGAGGGTGTGAGAACATCAGAATGGCTTCTGGCAACAGCTTCGATGAGACAACTCAACTTTACTCGGGTGTACAGGGCTGTATAGATCTTGGAGAGTTGGGTAGGAGTTTTCAGGGCGGGCCTACTTTATTAGCTGGCTCTGAGGTGCTAGGATGTGCCTCGTTTGCATGAAGAAGAACTCCAAGAACCTGATGGACAGGTTCTTATCAGGAGAGAGGAAGTTGAACCTGTAATCTGGTCAAAGACTACGTTTTCAGAGGTGTGGGGGAAGCAGAGGTTGTGCACAGGAGCATGTAGGCTGAGAACAGGGAGAGAGTGGTCCTCTCAGGATCAGATTTTGGGGATTTGGGGCATATCCCAATCTCGCTCTTGCTCCAGGATAGCTCCCCAAGTCCCATGTGCCCAGAGAAGGAGACTGGGTTGGGGCAGGGGGTCGGGGGGTGGGGTTGGGAGCAGAAAGATGAGGTGGGAGGATGATGGAGAGGGAGATACTGGGAGAGATAGCTGGATGGGAGCATGTGTGGGATGAGTCAGAAACCTAGGACAATGAAAACTGAGGAATCTGTAAGGGTGACTCTGGGCAATACTTCCAATGGAGGGATTGGGACACCAACCCAGCCATGAAACTGCATCCCCACAATTTGTCCTGCCTCTAAGATGTGCTTGGGGTAAAGGTGGCACAGAATTTGAGGGAAGGCCCAACCAATGACTAGCCCAGCTTGAGACCCAGGCCATGAGAGGGAGCCTACCCCTGACACAATCCGTGACGTTCTGCTATCCTTGTAGATAGGAGCCTAGCAAACTGTAACCAAAGAGGCTTCACTCAGTAACTGATGGAAACAGATGCTGGTACCCACAGCCACATTAGGTGGAGCTTGGGAAATCCTGCCCGAGGTGGGGAGGAAAGATTGAAAGAGCCAGAGGGGTCAAGGACACCTACAGAACCAACTAGCCTGGGCCCATAGCGGCCTATAGAGACTGAACTGATAACCAGAGAGCATGCGTGGGAAGGACCTAGGCAATCTGCACATACGTTAACAGTTGTACATCTGAGCCTTCATGAGGGACTCCTCAATTGGGAACAGGGGCTATCTCTGACTACATTGCCTGCCTTTGGATCCCTTGTCTAGCCTCTAGAGTACGATGCACGTACTATTACTGCAACTCAATATGCCAAGGGTGGTTGATATCCATGGGAGGCCTCCCCTTTTCTGAGGAGAAAGAGAGGAGGGGTAAGTGGGGGGGGGGATCGAGGAGAGGGAGGGGTTGAGAGGTAGAGGAGGGAGGGGAAGCTGTGATTGAGATGCAAAGTAAATAATGAATAATATGTGGCTCCCAGTTACACACACCAAAACGGTCCTCAGCAGAAGCAATGACTATGAAACTTGATGGACACTCAAATGTAGAGACTGGAATGGTGGAAGTCCAGAGACAAATTCTCCTGGGTCAATTTTAGCCCCGTTTATTACCTAGGTCTGCATATGGCCTCACATCGCCGTGACTAGTAGGCAAGTGCATTGTAGAACGTATAAACAGACCCCCGGCTCCCACCTACCCAAAGGGACAATGAGTTTGGTCTGCACCTAAGGCCAATAGCTAAGATGCGCTCCCGCCTCTGCTGTAGTCCAGCCACCTGATAAGCCCACCAAGGTCTTGAAAAGGTGCCTTGACATAGATTTTCTTTGTTCTGAAAAAACTTCACCAAATTGTTACATTAGAACCTGGGAACCCGAATCTGTGTTCCCAAGCCATGGTAGAGTCTTAACTGTCTCCAGAACAAACCATCTCTTGTCCCCTTTTGAGAGAAGAGCTCTGGACTTGTGTGGGTGGTTTCTTGTCCTGTTTTCCCCTAGACACAGGACTAGAGGCTGAGCTGTTCCCTCTCAGTTGAGCAGCAACTGGGGAAATTTGTTGATTTCCACTAAAGGGCCAGAGTCTTGTTCAAACTGGAGTTTCATTCCTGGTACCTGTGAGTTAGAATCTCTTTTCTTAATGTATCTGGGTAAAGACTTGTCAGGTTTTTGGGGTTTTTTAACCCCAAATACTTATTTTCATTTTATTAATTTTCTGCTTTTTTTTTTTTTTTTTTTTTTTTTTTTTTGCTAACCTCTGTTTTTTATCTTCAATGTTTATGCTTAACTTGCTGGGGTGGGAAGGGGTGTCTTTTTTTTTTCCATTTTTTTCTTTATTCTTTTCTCATACAATACATCCCAACCAACCACAGTTTCCCCTCCTTCCACTCCTCCCAGCTATCCCCCATCTCCCCTCTCCCCCAGGTCCACTCACTGCTCCTCCATTTCCCTTCAGAAAAAGATTGCGCGCCCCAGGGATATCCACTGAACGAACGTGGCATAAGATATAATGAGATATTTCTTCCATTCTAATACGGACATTCATTTTGGTACTACAAAATTTCCTGCAACCACTATCTTATCTACAGCTCACATTTTTTTTTACGCTTTTCATTTTTAATTGTGTTTCTGCATCTATATGGGTATGCACAGTGAGCTCAGGTACCTATGGAAGCCAGAAGATGGCACTGGATCCCAAAGAACTGGAGAGCCACCGCTGTAAGCCACGGTGCTGAAAGCCTAACTCAGGTCCTCTACAGGAACAATACGTGCTACCAACCCCGAGTCACCGCTTGCCTTCTACAAACGTTAGCGTGAGCTCTATGTATTGTTTGCCTCTGAATACTTTCTAACTTTGAGTCACATGCCGTATGTTTTCATTCCAAATATTAGAAGAAACTGGAAAAAAAAAAAAGATCTCTCACTGCTTTTAAGCCGATTCTGTGGCTAAAGGATATATATTAGTAATGAGATTTTTTTTCAATGTTTGGATATTTGTTATATCCAAAATGGTCACTATGCACGTGCATTTTGCTCAAGTGTCTGTAACGTTCTGTAAGTGTCGGTTAGTTCTAGTTAGTTACGAGTCATGTTTCAAATGCGCGGCGGATTTTAACTTCGTTTCCTCTTCTTTCTTGTGAGTTTTAACTCTGTGGACTGTAAGGTTCTGTAATGAGTGTCATAAACGCCCATGCACACAAGGTGCTGGTATTCTGTCTAAGCTCCCCCCACACCTGGCAACAGCCAGGTATGCTCCGCCCCACAGTTGCCTGGCAACAGCACAGTCAGCCAGCTGTGCCTGCCTATAAAAGGGGCTGCTTGCCCCCTCCTCTTTCTCTTGCTCTTCTCTTACTCCTCTCTGCTTTCATGCCCTCTTTGTCCCTGTCCCTTCTCTCCCCACCCCACCCCCTTCCCTCCACGTGCTCATGGCCAGCCTATATTCCTCTCCTCTTCTACTCTTCTTCTCTCATTAAACCTTTCCATGTGGAACCATGTTGGTTTGGTGTGTTCTGTCTGGACGCGAGCCGAGATTTAAACCCCAACACAAGGTATTCACCTGTCATTATTATTTGACACGGGCCTCAGTAGAATTCTTTTCTCTGGGGTCTTCACCTGGGAGCATAGCTGCCCCAGCTTCTTATGACTAAAGCACATGATTTTCATCATTTTGCTTTCTCTCAAACTATGTTGTTGGTATTCTGTCTAAGCTCCACCCCCACAGCTACCTGGCAACAGCCAAGTATACTCCGCCCCACAGTTGCCTGGCAACAGCCAGGTATGCCTGACTATAAAGGGGGCTGCTTGCCCCATCCTCTCCTCCTTGCTCTCTCTTCCTCTTTCTCTTTTCTGTTCTCTTGTCCCCTCCCCTTTGTCCCTTCTTTCCCTATCCCCTCCCATTCTACCTCGTGTTCATGGCCGGCCTTTGTTCCTCCCCACTTCTACTCTTCTTCTCTCATTAAACCACGTGGAACCATGTTGGCTTGGTGTACTTTGTCTGGGTGCAGGCTGAGATTTAAACCCCAACATGTGCTTTATACACACAGACTGCGACAAGTTCTTACTTTTTCAATCTTATGCTATATGAGGTGGCTTACATGAGATGCTCCCCATTAAGTCTTGGGCACTCAAATACTAGGTTCCTTATTTGGTAGCTGTTTGGGGATTAGGACTAGAAGGTGTGGCCTTGCCAAAAAAAAAAAAAATGCATGTTACTGGACTACAGGGAGCTTTGAGGTTTCAAAAGACTCAGACCATTCCCAGAGTGCCCTCTACCTCCTATTCGCAGTTTGAGATGTAAGCCCTTAGCTGTTCCAGTCCCCATGCCTTCCATTTACCATCGTGAACTCCATCCCTCTAGAACAAAAAGCCCAATCAAATACATATAACTTGCCTTGGTTATGGTGTCTTATCACAGCAATAGAAAAGTGACTGACAAACTACAGTTTCTGTCTTCAAATCCTTCTATTTAACCCAAATATATTTAATGTGACTGATGGTAGTGGCTTAAATCTGTCATCTGATTCTCTCTGTCTATTTCACATTTGGAGTACATCTTTATGTCTCTATCTCAGTGCTTTTGCGTTGGCTTGTCTCTGATCTTCTTCCCCACAGTGGCTTGTATTATGCATCTTTAACATGACAGCTTTAACCACTGTCTTGTCCTACTTCTCAGAGGCAGTACCACAGAGGGCAAAGTCAAGAGCCCACTGGTAGTAAACAGACCCTCCCCTTACGTCAGCTGATGCCATTTAAGACTAGAGCTTCTTGGTGTCCTCTGTGGCACGTCATTTGCTCTCCACATCATAGGCAACAAACCACAGGGCAGTGCCATGACTCTCAGTTCTGCCCGACAGTAAGAGGAAGGCCACTCTTCACAGGCTAGCACCTAGGGATCAATAAGTACTAATAGGATGCTATTAGTCTGCAGAGGAATGGTGTCAACAGAGTCCTAGTCAGAGAAAACTCCTGCCCCTGCCCCAAAGCAGTAATAAACAGCTTCAGTGGAGACAAAGGAATGTCAATACACCAACTGCAAACCGGAAAAGCCCTAGGCATACAGCAATGCCTAGAGAGGAGATGGCGGCCATGGACAAACATTCAGGAAGAATAAGGATGCAGCCTTCTCAGAGCTGCTGGAAGGGCAGGCATCAACAACCCAGGTCAGACAGATGGGAAGAAACACAAGTTTTTCAAAATATATCATCATCTATGGACAAGTGTTGAGACTTTTCAAGGAGCACAGTCTTGCCAATGGACTCAATTGTACAGGCCCTCAACTAATTTAAAATAGTTCTTAAGGAAATCCCATAAAATTCCACAAACAAGTCAGTATTCTGTCAGAGAGTCTTAACAGAAGCATTACATTTTCTAAGATCAAATTAAAATCCTTGAAATTACAAATTATAATAAGTCAGAGTACAACAGATTGCAGAGAAGATTAAGTAGAAGAAGTAAACAGCACCATTCTATTTTGAAATAATTGGGGAGAACAAGCAAAAGCAATGAAGGAAACTTAGGGAAAATTTCTTCAAACAAAAGAAATGTTCTTAGTACCAAGCCTGGTATTTTTAAAACGCATGGAAGAGAACAAAAGGAAACTTTGGGGAATTCTTGACAGCATTGAAAATATAAGTAGTATGAGTAATGGGTCTCAAGGGGCCTTGAGAACTTCAAGAGAGTAAAAGCTTATTCAAAAAGGTAATATTTAAAAAAAAAATAATTTCAAACTGAGACAGAAAAAACCTAGGCTAGAAGTCACATTATTAGTCAGATTCATGCAACCAGCTCTTTCCTACGATACAGATCGATGGTTTTCAAAGAGTGAAGACTAAGAGATGGTTCTCAAAACAACAACAAATGAAGGCTCCCTTTCTGCTGACAGGTAACTTCTCCAGCAGAGAGAAGCCTTACAGGGTAAGACAGGGTGACATCGCATATCTAAGACCGGGTGACATCACATATCTAAGACAGGTTGACATCTCATATCTAAGACAGGGTGACATCGCATATCTAAGACAGGGTGACATCACATATCTAAGACAGGGTGACATCTCATATCTAAGACAGGGTGACATCACATATCCACAGTGCGGAGGAGGGAGCTGTTGTGAATCATAAATACTATACCTGGCAAAGTTATGCTGTAGAGATCAGAAGTAAAGACTGGCACGCAAAAGCTAGGGGAGCTCACTAACAACAAACATGCCCTACAAGAAATGCCAAAGGGAATGTTTTCAGCTAAATGACCAAGATGCCAAGTGAGTAAGAAGGAAACATCAGCGTGAATAGGAGTCGCAGATAAGAGTGAGCATCCAATCAATTCAAAGCTCTGTGCTACCATAAACACAGGACACAAACCTGTTCCACATAACTTGGAGAGCTAGTAAATATGTCAAGAGCTAAACAACATGGGAAGAGTAAAGGGGGATTACAGGTTAGAGGTGGGGGAGAAACAGTACAAGTGCCAAGGGATTTTCTCTATTTTTCTGTTATCCTTCTACTTTTTCCTTGATGCTAAGTAGCCATTGTTTCAAAACTGCTTGCTGGAATCAAAGGATGAATTTTGAAGGCTTTCCGGTCACCGCAAAGCAAAAATGTTTAACATACAAACTGAAAAAGTAAGCAAGGCATCAAAGCACACATAATTAGAGAAAAACTACTTACCCACAAAGTTAGGCTTCATTCACCGGAAATTGCCTTAAATGTGAATGGCTCCCATTCTCAAAATTAAGGCAGTGACTGACTGGATCAAAATACAACACCCAACTCTATGGTACCCACAGGAACCTCACTTCGTTTCTAGAATACAGACTGAGAACAGAGACATTCTATGTAAATGGGATAAAAAGGCAGAGTAGTCACAGGCACATAAAATAAAATTTAAAAATCTCCAATCAACAGCCTAACGTTGTGTTCAAAGAACTAGAAAAACAACCAATGAAGCACAGACTATAATAACAAACACGGGAAATAAATAACAAAAAAAAAAAAAAAAAAAAAAAAAAAAACAGAGTAGAGCTAAATGAAGCTAAGCAAGAGTACCGTGCAAACGGATGGACCTGGAGCCACCTTAGAAAAGGATTGACAGGGTAGCTGAGAAGACCAGAGCAAACAAAGCTAGGATATCTTGGCGCTCAGAAGTTACCCCAGAACACGAAACCCTAGAAGACAGAACACCTGAGCAGCTGCTGTGATCCACAAGTCTGACAAGAAGGAAAAGAACAGAAGCTCTCAGACTCAGAGAGAGAGAGAGAGGGAGGGAGGGAGGGAGGGAGGGAGAGGGAGGGAGGGAGGGAGGGAGGGAGGGAGAGAGAGAGAGAGAGAGAGAGAGAGAGAACAAAATTCAGTCTCACATAAATGCCAGAGAGCATGACCAGGGGGGTAGAGTGTGGGAGTGAGGGTTGGGGTAGGGTTAGAGGAGGGGACTCTGAATTCTTTAGTAAAAGTAGATAATAGTTCATGGATTTGTCATGAACACATGTCTTAAAAGGCCATACGCAAAGCAATGGTGAGAGCCGACTGTGAAACATGACTGTGATTAACCCGTTGTCTATAGCCAAATTCCAGTCACTGTCACTGAGAAACAGATAAATGATCCTCAATGATTTTTTTTTATTTTAACTAGCCAGTTAGGATTATGAAGAGAATCTGAAAATTATGAACTCAGAATAGAATACCACCTAGAAGACGGAAAGAAAAAGTAAACATTAGTTGAAAAGTCCCATCATTTTAGAAACAGAATGAATCCTGTGCAGAAAGCAAAAAGATGCACTAGAACATTAACGAAGCCGACTCAACCACCCAAGGCAGCGTCAGTCGTCTGGAAATCGAAAACCATTGACACATTCCAAAGAAAAGTCATTCAGTAAAAGTTGACATGTAGCCATGATTTCTAAAACTTACTTTAAAAGGCTAAGTGGCTTTTCCACCAACTCCATTGTGAATATTTTCCCTAATCTTAGGAAGTCAAAGTTTTTCCTTGCAGATCAAGAATACCATAAGGTTATCCTGACTTTTGCTCACTACAGTCTTAGTAGCCTTAGGACTCAGTAAACCAGTCAAAGAAATAAAGCTTGTAACACTCAGATGCCATAATTTTTCATGCAAAAAAAAAATCGGAAAACACTGGGGCCATGGGATGGCTCAGTGGACTAAAAGCACTTGCTTCATACCTGATCACCTGAGCTCCCAGGAACCCACATGACATAAGGAAAGCACTGTCCTTCTCACGGACATGGTAGCATACATCTACACACACACACACATATGCACGTGCACATACATACACACAAGCCAATAAATAAGTGAAAAATTAGGACGCCTTATTATTAACTTGCCAATGATTAGTAATGAGTTCATACAACACAGAACAAACCCTAATGTAAGCCAGGCACTTCGGTTAATGTCGTTATCGTCTCATAAATTGTAAAAAGTGCCACTCAACGCAGAACGTTGGCAATGGTAATGGAGCTGAAGGGGTGCGGTGAGGGAGAACCTGGAGATCATCCTCTATGCGTGTATCTGTGAGGTGAAAACTTGCAAAAGAAAGTAAAGCCCATGCATGTGAGGAATGAGTTTAGGTAATTATATTTATGATTCCAAAAATCTTTCAAAAGGCCAATAACAAAAAATAGGAATAGTTTAGCATTTGTGGTGGCTTGAGTAAGAATGGCCCTTGTAGGCTCATGTACTTGAATGGTTAGTCACCAGGGAGTGGAACTATTGAAGGGATTAGAAGGATTGGGGGGTGTGGCCCTGTTGGAGAAAGTGTGTCATTGGGTGGGCTTTGAGGTTTCAAAAATTCAAGCCAGGCCCAGTGTCTTTCCCCCTCTCCCTTTTCCCCCCTCTCTCCCTCTCTCTCTCTACCCCCTTTCCCCCTTTTCTCCTCCTTCCCCCCTCCCCCTCTGTCCCTCTCACCCTTCCCCTCCCTCTCCTCCCCCTCCTCAGGATGGAGAACTCTCGGCTCCTTCTCCAGCCCCGTGTCTGCCTGTGTTCTTCCAAGCTTCCCCCAGTGGTGATAATGGACTGAACCTCTGAAATTGTAAAGCTAAAAATCAAATTGTATCCCTACACTCTATCAAAATCAGTTGAGTTGCATATATTTGGAGGTGAATACTTACATATGAAGACATCCGTTGTATATTGCTAGCAATTCTCCTATGAACAACTATAAATGCATAGCGGCCATGTAACATCTTCAAACATTTTAAAATAATGGAGGGTTTCCATTTATATAAGCACGTATGAACAACTTCACATTGGCCTTTGCCAACGTATAGTCAACACATAGACTTTACTGCATGAGTCATGCTCTGCCTTGGTGTTTGAGAACCACCGGGCTCCGCTGTGACAGAGCCCAGGCTCTCAAGAGTCAGATGATGAAGAATGGGTAGAGCTCTGTGTTTTATAAAAGATCAATAAAGCTTAGAAACAAATGTTATTCACAAATGGTTTTCACTGCCTGGCGGTTAGAAAGCACGAATAAAGCACGTGCGTGATCACAAATGAAAAACAGCTCCCTGGATTAAGCTATAACACTCGCCTTTTGTTTTCTTTATAGAGTATCAAACATCCTTACATGAATAGATACGCAACATCATGAGGTCTTAGGGTGAGATAAGATTGCTTCCATTCTGAAAATCTACGCAATAATTCGTCTGCTTCACCAACTGTTGGAATCTTATTTTTATCTGACCATAACTCCAATGAGGACAACACAATAGTAACCTTGAATTGTTCAAACACCTAAAGGCAGAAGAAATCAATATACACAGTTAACCTCTCTGATTTTATAACGCCCTAACCCAAAAAATATTCTGAATTTTTCACAAATCTACATTCTGTTTATATGAATGACTTAATTACTCATAAATGTCACATCAAGTTAGCACAAAAGATCATTTCAAGATGAAAACTTCTGGTGTACGAAGGAAAATACTTACCGAATTTACAAGGCTGATGATTTCAATGACTTTATTAGTTACAATCATGCTGTCAGAGCCCAAGTAATCATACTAAAAGACAGAGACAATTTTATAGTTAAAAGACTATTTTTGTATGATGGTTTTGGTACTTATATCTACTGTCTGGAGTTTGATGATGATGTAAAATTCAGTATTTCAAATAAGATACACAATTCCCAATGTGGGACTATTACAAAACACACTTGTACACACACATAAACATTCACATTCACAAAAACACATACCCTCACTCGTTTTCTCTCTCTCTCTCTCTCTCTCTCTCTCTCTCTCTCTCTCTCTCTCTCTTTCACACACACACACACACACACACACACACACACACACACACACACACACACACAAATGTTGAGTATGTATTGGCCCAGATGATATCTTGTAGGCCCCATCATTTTAAATGCCTCCTCTGGCTTTTCCCAGAAGTCTAATAAATCAACCTGTTCTCCCTCAAATATTCTTACCTCAGACCTCAATTCTGGATTCCTAGCAAACTCTACAATGCTAAGACTAGGACAGCTAACATTGTCACAGGGTGACAGTCAAATGTGTGCCATCAGACCAAAACCTGGAAAAGACATTTATTAAAAGCCATATAATTTTTTGTTTATGGAAGTTGTCATGGTTTGTATATGCTAGCAGCCTTAAGATGGAGATGCAGATTTCTTAGCTCCTCCTGCACCATGCCTGCCTGGATGCTGCCATGTTCCCGCCTTGATTGATAAAGGGCTGAACCTCTGAACCTGTAAGCCAGCCGCAATTAAATGTTGTCCTTTATAAGAGTTGCCTTGGTCGTGGTGTCTGTTCACAGCAGTAAAGCCTTAACTAAGTTGGGGGTCAAGGATTTAGAGACATCGTTGTTTCCTATCAGGAAACAATGGAGTGGGGGAGGGGCAGCAGCGAACGCCTATGTTTTACTGCCGGACATGCAGGTAGGTGTACCAGCCACTGCTGCCAGCAAAACATTATAGGACTGAGCATCCTCTGGACTTCGTAGCCCGCCCTCTTGCCCTTCGGCCTTGCTGGAACTGTCTCGTAATGAGGTGATCTCAGCTATTTGGTTTTCGGTTAGCCGATTGTTACGCTGCGCCGTTTATGATGGGAGCCGAGAAGACTGGAATGTTCCAGTTCCCTCTAGCCTGGGTCATCATGCATTCACACAAAATATTTAAAGAGGACATCAAAGTACATCAACGTTTTGAAACTTTTTTTTAATGTTTCTTAGATTATCATTATTATTATTATTATATTAATATAATATAATAATATAATTAATACTATTATAATATAATTGATATATTATAATTATTGTTATAATAATATAATTAATATTTATTAATTAATTATATTATATATAAATTATTATCTATAATTATATTATACATAATTTTTCTGTATCTTAGTGTTTTGCCTGTAAGTATGCTTACACACCACATGCAGGCCTCGTGCTCTCAGAGGTCAGAAGAGGACACTGGATCCCCTGAGACTACAGTTACAGAGGGTCGCGAGTCATCTCAGGGGTGCTGGAGCTCAAGCCTGGGTCCTCTGGGAAAGGAGCAAGTGCTCTTAATTGCAGAGTCAACCTGTAGTCACCTCTACAGTCCCACACCAAACACATAAAAAAAGAAAAGAAAAGCACATACCAAAGCCTTGTCCACCACAATAGTCATCTCTAGATAGAGGGAAAACAAGTGTTTTGAGGGTGATTTTGGCTAGAAAGAAACAAAAGCACACAAACAGTTAAGTTTCATAATGGAATTACTTGCAATTCTTTGTTAAAGCTATAAGGCGAACACTCACAGCAAGTGCTAGTGGGTTTGCCCAGCAGAGAAAGCCGAGATATATATATACATATATATATATATATATATATATATATATATATATATATGTATATATATACACACACATATATATACATATCTGTATATATACATAGCGCTTGGGAGTGATAGCATGGAATTTAGTAATGAGAACATGGATTACGCAGTCACCCAGTTAATCAACAGCTTCTGACTTGTCAACTCCTCCTATAGTAAAATTGGAAAGATGCACCCATGTGCTTTTAACCACCGATTTGATCTGAACCCCGGACTGGATTAAATTCAAAGACTATAAAAACGAAGACTAAAACTACGGTTGTGTTGCGTTCCTTTCTGCAGCCACTTTGTGATGTGACTGTGACACCTCGCAAGAGCGAGTCTGCTTTCCCTGGCTCCTCATCGGGGCTGCCGGTCAGTAGCTGCAGGGGAAATGCTCTGGTGCCAGGTTCAGTCCAGGCTGCCTCTCACTGCCACGTGTGCCCTTGGAACACCAGCTTGTGCATATCCTGCCAGCAACACCGTACAGCAAGAGACGCAGGAAAATAGTCTGTGGGAATAGGGCGTCTGTGGTTTTAGTGAAAGCCAGGAAGCACAAGCAGCTACCAACTTTCGGTGAAAGCCCGCCATGGAAACCCAGCTCACTGGCATTGATCAGAGTGGTGGTTCGTGTTCTCCGTGTGGCTTATTGGTACCAGAGGTTGTGGTGCCAAATTATTCTCAATGAATTACAGCTATGTCATTTGCTGGCAAGTGGTGGAAACAAGGAGAGAGCATTGGGTGAGGTAAGTTAGACCTGGAAGGACAAACGGAGCACGGTCCTACACCAAGTGATTAGCCCTGAAATCTTATACATACAAGCAACACTAAATGTGATCATCAGTGAGTGTGTGTGTGTGTGTGTGTGTGTGTGTGTGTGTGTGTGTGCGCGTGCGCGCGCTCAAGCGTACACGAAGGTCAGAGGGAAACATCAATTCTTTCCCACCTTATTATTGAGATGTCCTTAACAGAACTGTCAGGCACGCCCAGATAAGACTGTTCAGGGCACATCCCAAAGAAAGACACAGTTGTTCTCCATAAGTACAGGACTGAAGAAGTGTGACCGTGTCCCAGATTGTGCTGACGTAAGTAACTGTGCTTGTGCAAGAGCACAGGGCGGTGTAGGATACGCCACTGTGTCTTCTCTGTCCTGTGTTAGCGTAACAAAGCCATAAGACATGGCCTTACTACACCATGGTTTTTAAAGCCAAGTAGAATTAATAAGTGCTTTGGAAGGGATGGCCTAGACAACACTCACCTTTTTGTTGATTAAAATGCCGTAGTTCGTTGGCATCTCTAGGTTCCTGCTGTTTTTGTTAAACAGTAATTCCTTCTCTCCCTTCCCTAGCTCATAAACAATGTGCTGAGATGTCGCTGCAGACTCCAGGGGCTCAATTCCGTAGGACACATTCTCAAACTGCAAGAACCCTCTGCAACATTAGGAACAGAACTCTTAAGTGCCTTTCAGAAACCTGTATCATGACATTCAGGTGACATTCATTAACAGGAGAGATGATCTGCCATGTTTTCAGTCCGGTATTTTGTTCCAGAATCTTAGAGATGACTCTGAAGAGAAACATAATTTCTCTTACACAAGAATCCAATTTTCTATTCCTTTTTTTCCTTTTTTCCTTTTTGTTAGTTATAAAACTAATGAAACTAGCTCTAAATTCTTTATAGAGGCACAGTGTGACAGCAGTCAGTAACTTCCCTGGGTTTCAGTCGGGGATTGTGTAACAGTACAGTAACCTGAAATGTTAATAAATTCCTCTCGAGTTTGCAGAGCTTGAAAAACAGACCGCCAGAGCTTTTATAATAGAAATGTACCTCAGTGGTTTTACTAATGAAAATAAAATGTGGCAGTGTTTGTGAAACGATACCTATTCATTTTTGTTAGGTATATAGTTTGAATAAGAAATCAAAAGGCGGACTCTGAAGAATCCGTTTGCAGACCTCGGCTTCCCTGAATTGAGGTAGCCTAGTATGTCACTGCTGTCTGAGAAACTGGTTTCAGGTTTGAATTTCAAGGTTCTGTACAGGAAGCTCCAAAAACATTTGTAATAACAAAAAATGTACACTAAAAACAGAGGTGGAGAATGCTGACAAGATTGAAACCTCTCTACAGCAGAAAAGAAGACGCCAAATAATTCGAGATTTAAAGAAAGCACTTTGTTATTACTTTTTTAAAAGAAGAGTATTTAACTAATAATTACAACAAGGTGGCTTGCCTCCTTGCTATAAAGATAATTTTCACAAGGGAAAGCAAGATTCACTTATGTTTGTTTTACTTTTTGTCTCCAAACTGTAAGATACATGGTAGGTATTATAAAAATTTCTATTTGCTAAAAAAAAAAAAAAAAAAAAAAAAAAAAGATAATAAGCCATTTTAAACCTTGCTCCGGCAACCTAGAACATTCCATTGACATTTCTGTTGTTAAGAAGAGAACAAGGATATTGGAAAGTCTAAACCTTCCAGGTGTTAAAATCATCTCTGGCCTGCAAAGTAAGGGGGAGGGGGATTCTAGACCACTGGGACCCTGTCTGGAGGAAAGTCATCACTGAGCAGTCTGTGAGAAATCTGCCCCAACTGCGCATGAACGGGGGTGGAATACATTCACTAAGGCCAAATATCACAGCCCGAGAGGGGGAGAATGAATACCTCAGTCCAGAGCACGTGCTGAGGGTGGCGACAGAGCCCGGATAGCCTTTGATGTATCCTTGATAATAGCACTGAGCCTGGGGAGGAGAAAAAGGAAACTGGTTACTGAAGAAGAGACGAGGCTTTCCAATAATCTTCTGCTTTGAAACTAGACACGCCTGGCTGGATACTGTGCCCAAATACACGACCCACAACGGCACGCATAAAGTGATACTCGGAGAGTCTCCAGAAAGTTATTCCCCAGTGTATGGATTTAAGACATCAACTAAAATCCCTGGGGACCTTGAAAAAACCACAAGGCGCCACCTGGAGGAAGCTACAGCGTGAGATGCTGGACCCTTTAAGGGCCAGGTGTGCCAAGAAAGGGGAACTCGGAAGCCATGCTAACACAAAGTGTGTCACCTGCAAGGGCAGAGGCACGGAGGAAGGTGTGATGATGACAGGAAGGGACCGTGCTCCACAGGCATTCACTAGACAACACACTTCCAGAAGAAGAAAGCCCAAAGGGAAGCAATTGTAAAGATGCAGAAAGCACACATCCATATTAATATATTTCAGCGCATTGTGTTACTTGAAAATAAATCAAGTTTTCAGACTTCTCCCATCTGAAGAGCCGAGGGACAGAGAACAAGCGCAGAGCACAGGACTGGCGTGCGCGTGCGTGTACGTGTGCACGCGCGCGCAGTGAGCCACCGATGCGAGGGGATTTGATCTGTGCGTCTGTGCTCTCAGGTCCTTAACCTGCTTATTTTACTTTCATTTATCCCCACGGTCTCAGGAAGGACAGGTAGAGCAATGGCCTCCAGGCGGTACCCAGGGAAAACTCTGCCAAGATGTAGGAGGCACTTCCTGAAGTACCTTAAGTATATCCCCGTTTGGGTCCTGAGAGCCTTGTGTGCTGGGAAGCCAACCACTCAGTTATTTTAAAGTTTCCTTTTTGAAAATTCATAAAATAACTTAAATCTTACCGGAATGTTTGAAGAATGAAAACTCGTAGATCCTTGATTATACATATAAACCATAAAACGATTTGTTAAAAAATATCTAAGCACAGAAAAGAGAGGATTCTGAGTTACTCTTTGAGAAACAGCAAAGCAAGCATCAGTAAACTGCCCCACCCCATGCTTCCGTAAATAAAACTTTATTGGGAACATAGCCATGCCCATTAATCTGAATGTGCTCTGGGGACAGTCCAGCCACAGCAGCAAAGGTAAGTAGTTTGAACATTAAAAACTAGAAGGTATACTCCCCGGTGCTTTAGAGAAAAGCGCAACTTTTGACATAGTGGTAGCATTTCCTTTGACATATATTACACAATATGCAAAGTAATACACATTTACTCAAAATAATTTCCCCGACTGAATGGGTTTTTTATTTTTCAAAAAGATTTCTTTTTTTTATTTGTGTGTATGTGTCTGCATGGATTTATGCACCAGTGTGCATAGGTCCCCATAGAACCCACACAGTGTCCTATCTCCTAGAGCTAGGGTTACAGGCAGTTATGGGCCATTTGAGCTCTGCAAACAAAGGCCAAGTTCTTTGCAAGGGCAGTAAGCACTCCTAACCCCTGAGCCATCTCTCCAGCCCACTAGCTCCTTTGAATAAAGGGAAGAGGCTACAAGAGGGGTAAGGCCATTTTTCTATTTACAGAGATATAAACTAGATGGAGAATTGTGGGAATTTTCTGTTCCTTTATTCTAATACATATTATATAAATATCTATTACTATATGTTATATCACATATATTTATATCTTATATAATATTTCTAAATATTATATATTATGTATATATGTATATAATATATATTGTATAATGTATATCATGTAATGTTATATATTACACATTTTTATTTATGACTATTATGGATTATATTTTATTTATGATTATATAATATGTAATATAAAACATATGAATATACATTTTAATATTATATTTATTATATATTTTACTATAATACATAAGCATATTATATAAATAATTAAAATTTCTAGAATAAAATATGTAATATAACATACAATATATTATACATAATATATAACATGTCTATATTATACAATGTACATAATATGTAATATGTTTATAACATGTATAATATATAACAAATAAATATGTATGGTTTTGATAACGTGTTTGAAGAAAATTAAGTCCTATTTATCCTTAGCCTCTGCACTGAAACTCAAGTCTGAGCCCAACCTTCTTGTGGTTCCATATTCTGCACCTACTCAGTTGTTTCCATTTTACTTCCTCCCTTCACAACTCCCTCCAGCTTCAGTGACCACCCAGTCTGCTGCTTCCGGTTCTCCACCAAACCTGGTCGCTCAAAGGCTAGCAATGGCACCTTCCCATGCGCCCTAGCGGTGAGGTCTGAGTGTCAGCTGAGCTTAAGGCTAGCAATGGCCGCAAGGCTTTGCCCCTGATGACTGGCTGGATACCATTTCTCTTGTTGTCGGTCAGTGAGCTCACCCTTCCTCCTGCTCTCTTCCACTTCCTGTCTCTACGTATATTCACTTCCGGCATCCCAGAATTACCCATCATCCTTACATGTTTCCATGACATCCAGTTATGTCGCTTTTCCTTCTCACATTTTCCTTCCCACCTCTATTAGTCATACTTTGTTCTTTTCAGGCGTGGCAAAAACAACAGAGACCGCAGACAACGCTAACGAGAGCTGTGTCTTTGCTCTGATCCTCTGCTGCTGCTAACAAGCGAACAGTTTCAAAGAAATAAAATAAAGTGCCGAGCTAAAGAATAAGGAAAAAATCACCTTTTCTGGAGGTGCACAGTGTACTTCTTCTTGTTTATTGGAATAACATAGGATATCTGTTCCTAGAGAGTCCAGAAAAACTGAGAATGAGGACAGATTCCGAGAAGAAGCAAACAGCAACTCAAGAATCAACCAACCTCACTCACCAGGCGTGGTTCAAACAATTCAGAAACTCACGGCACACTGCCTGTGTTAAAAATCTGCAGCAATATATTGGAAATGTTTGACTTTTCATATAACCCATTCATTGCCACACAGACAAACCACTCTTGATTTTACACAGCATCTCCGTGTCACTGGCTCCTAAACACCTAGGAAAGAAGACCCCATGCTGTCTGAAATCTCTTCCTAGCATCATGGAAGCTGGAAGCACTCCATTGTGGGCATCCTAGTTGCCAGTCACAACTCTTCACCTATACATGTCAATCCCGTCATTTGCAGAATAAATGGAGACAGGACGATGCAGGCAATATGCTGAACAAGAGTGTTGAATTTATGTTCTAGTTTCTAACGGAGCAGTCGAATGTGTACTTGCAGTGACGAAGAAGTTCCGCTCCAGGAAAGAGAGCAAGTTGGCAGCTGAACAGGACCCTCCAGAGACCATCTCCCCACAGAAATGTCTGCCTCGGGAGAGCCAGGGATACCAAAGCAGGGGCGGGGCTCAGTACCTGGTTTAACCATTATAATAAGAAAAGATGTGGCGAGGAAGGCAGGAAGGAAGAGGTACCTCATTCACAGCACACCTTACACAAGTCCAGGTAACGTGGTGTGGAGAGGCTCCCTGGTTGAGAGAGGGAATAAGTCCAGACCTTCATACTCAAGTAATTGAATACCAGGCCCGGGGCGGAGAACCCAGACTGGGCAGAATCCAGTGGCTCCCAATTCTAGCTTAGCATCTCCAGACTGAGCTTCTAGATGGCTCTTAGCCAGGAGCTGAGGAGAGCTTTCATTATGTGTGAAGAACCGACGCATGGGAAAAACAAGACTCTGCCTGCAGGACTGGTGAAAGCCCTGTGTTTCATCCGGGAACTCAGAACCAGACCTGACCACACAACCCAGTGCCAGAGAGAACCCACAGGCCCAGGTGCCTTCGACTTATGCAGCATTCACATTAAACCTTCTTCAGACTGCATTGCATTCTAGACAGACAACCACGAGACAGAGAGCTAACCGGGAATGGTGTGGGATGGCCCTGAGAGCCCACACCCTGAGATGAACAATCACAAGGCAGAGAACTAACTAACTTTGAAACCTCAAAGCCCTACCCCTCAGCGACATAGCTCCTCCAAGAAGCCCAGATCCTGTTCATTCTGAACTATTCCACCAATTGGGGACCAAGTATCTGAATATATAAGTCTATGAGGGCCATTTCACTCAAAGAAGCACAGCAGGTCTAACAAAAACAAAACAAACAAAAAACCTTTACTTTAAAAGTCTAGCCAAAAAACAAACAAACAAACAAACAAACAGGTCTGGAGAGATGGCTGGGAGGTTAAGAAGTCTTTGCTGCTCTTCCAGAGGACCTGAGTTCATTTCCCAGCACTCACACTGGCTCACGGATGCCTGGAACTCCAGTCCCAAGGGATCCGACACCCTCTTCTGACTTCTGTGGACACCTACACACACACACATGGTGCACACGCATTCACACATATATAGACATAAATTAAAACCTTTGAAAACACTGGTGATTTTAAAAAAAAATCAGAAAGACCTCAAATAAGAACCTAATGGTTTACATGAAAGTCTAATTTCAAAAAATGTACAATCAAACCCAAAATTAGTAGAAGCAAGAAATAATACCAGAGCTAAATTTTAAAAAAAATGAAAAATAAAAAAAATCTTCAATCATTTGATTATTGAAACAGAGTAGATTCTTTGGAAAAATAAAGATTGATAAACCCTTAGTAAAGGAAAATACAAAATACTTAAGTCAGAAATTAAACTGGGGATACGACAGATACTGCTGAAATCGTAAGATCGTCAGGAACTAATTTAATGAATTTCAATAAATTCCCACAAATAGATAAATTTGTAGATCGAAGACAAAAATAAAAAGTCTATCAACAAGAGCCTAAAATCAGACATTCCACCAGACCCTTCAAAAGGAACGTTCACCTTCCTCAGACCAGTCAGTATGACAGAGGAGGGAAGGTGCTGTGAAATTCACCCAGAGAGCCAGTAGTAACCTGACAACAGAGCCAGATGCGAACACAACAGAAAAGAAAACCAAGCACCGATTCTGTTGATGACAGAAGATCCTCAGGAACGTACTTGTAGACGGGTTCCAGCATCACATTACAAACATCACATTATACACCATGTTCAGCTTAGTCTCCTTCTGGGACTGGAAAGATGGATGTCAACGATGAAAGCCAATAAATGCAGCATACGCGTAACTAGAATCAAAGGCAAAAATCACATGGCCGGCTTGTGTGATTATGGCTCAAGGTTAAAGCGTGTACTGCTCTTTCAGAAGACCTGAGTTCTATTCCCGGCATTGTCAAGTGGCCAGAGTTGCCTCTAACTCCAGTTCCTCAGAGATCCAACACCTCTGGCTTCCACAGGCACTCATTCATACGTGCGTATACCCACAGACAGACACAGGAGGTTTTAGTTAGGGTCACTATTGATATGATGCAGCACCATAACCAAAAGCAAGTTGGGAAGGAAAGGGCTGATTTGGCTCAGAGGTCCACATCACTGAATGAAATCAGGACAAGAACTCACGGTTTATATTACATCATCCAGGGAAGCCAAGGCAGCAACTAAGGCAGAGACCAGTGCAGGACACTGTTTACCCGCTTGTTCCAGGCTCAAGGTCAGCTACTTTTCTTATACAGCTCAGGCACACCAGCCATTGGGTAACACCGCCCACAGTGGGCGGGGCCTCCCTACATCAATTAGCATGCCTCACAGATGTGGCCACAGGCTAACACCATGGAGGCAATTCCTTATTTGAGGGTTCCTCTCCCCGAGCAGTGGCTCCCAACCTTTCTAATGCTGTGACCCTTTAATACCTCATGCTATGGTGACCCCCGACCATAAAGTTATTTTTATAGTTGCTATTTCCTAACTGTAGACTCATTCACTGCCACTGTTATGACTCCTAATGTAAGTATCTGTGTTTTTGCAATGTTCTCAGGTGACCCTTGTGAAAGGGTCAATCGACCCATGAAGAGGTCACAACCCACATTGTCCCAGAGGGTCAAGTTAACAACTGACTGTGACAACCCCAACAGCTTGCATTAAATGGTAAAAACAGGTGCAATTATATGGTAAAAATCTGAATCGGGTATCCACTGCCAATCGCTTCCATGAGAGGAGACGCTGTCCTCCCAGTTTTGGAGGCTGGGCATCCCCTGTAGAAGGGCAGCACTGTCGACTCCCAGGTCCTCTTTTCCTGCCTTCTGTTCCCTATGACTCTTACTTTGCACACATACTCCTTCCTCTTGGATGTTCTGAGGGTGAAGGCACTTGCTTGTTTTTTGCTTGCTTGCTTGCCATGGCAACTTGACACAAGCTAGAGTCATCTGGGAACACGGAACCCCAATGGATCAACCTGAAGACAAATCAAATCCATGAGGCATTTTCCTGATTAATGACTAACATGGGAGGGCCCAGGCCACTGTGGGCACTGCCAACCCTGGTCAGGTGTTCTTGGATTGTAAGAGAAAGCAGGCTGATGCCTTTGATCCTGGCACTCGGGAGGCGGAGACAGGGGAATCGCTGTGGGTGGGAGGCCAGCCTGGTCCAGGCCAGCCAGAGAGCTACTTAGTGAAACCCTGTCTCAAACAAAAACAAGACAAGACAAGACAAGACAAGACAAGACAAGACAAGACAAGACAAGACAAGACAAGTCGATCAAACCGTGGGGTGGGGGTGGGGCATCAGGAGGCAAGCCAGAAAGAAGGCAGCACTCCTCCTGCCTGTCTGCTCCACTTTCAGCCTCCAGCTTGGTCCTCTGAGCCCCATCCCTGGCTTTCCTGCTCACGATGGACTAGGACCAGGAAGCTGTAATTCTTCTCCCCAGGGAGCCTCCCATCTTAGTGTTCATCATGGCAGTAGAAAGCTCACTGAGATAGAAGCAGGCTAAGACCATTGGCTTAAGGTCTCTTCTTACGACCTCATTCGCCCTCAAGCACATCCCCGAAGGCTGTCTCCAGATATAGTCACAGTAAGAGCTGGGGGTTCGAGTGCGAGGTTTTGAGGGAACACGGTTCGGTCCTTCACAAAATCCTCAGATGCCACACCCGTGGTATGATCTGTCAGAAGCATCCAGGAAAGTCTAAGGCAAGGGAGTTTTCTGGAGATGGCCCACCATCTAGGCTAATGAAGAGGCCACTACTAACTAAAGATCATAAACTAGACAGTTTATTATAGGTGCAAGGACAGAAAAATTAATTGTGGACTAGTCTATCTGTACAAGACTTCAAAATAATGGGACACAAGGCAGATGATTTGTCTCTAGACAAAACCATGCTAACTTATGCTATAAAAATTATTGCTTTAGTGCTGGCGAGGATGCGGAGAAAGAGGAACACTCCTCCATTGTTGGTGGGATTGCAGACTGGTACAACCATTCTGGAAATCAGTCTGGAGGTTCCTCAGAAAATTGGACATTGAATTACCTGAGGACCCAGCTATACCTCTCTTGGGCATATACCCACAAGATGCCCCAACATATAACAAAGACACGTGCTCCACTATGTTCATAGCAGCCTTATTTATAATAGCCAGAAGCTGGAAAGAACCCAGATGCCCTTCAACAGAGGAATGGATACAGAAAATGTGGTACATCTACCAAATGGATTATTACTCAGCTATCAAAAACAATGACTTTATGAAATTCATAGGCAAATGGAGGGAACTGGAAAATATCATCCTGAGTGAGGTAATCCAATCACAGAAAAACACACATGGTATGCACTCATTGATAAGTGGCTATTAGCCCAAATGCTTGAATTGCCCTAGATGCACAGAACACATGAAACTCAAGACGGATGATCAAAATGTGAATGCTTCACTCCTTCTCTAAAAGGGGAACAAGAATACCCTTGGCAGGGAATAGGGAGGCAAAGATTAAAACAGAGGCAGAAGGAACACCCATTCAGAGCCTGCCCCACATGTGACCCATACATATACAGCCACCCAATTAGACAAGACGGATGAAGCAAAGAAGTGCAGGCTGACAGGAACCGGATGAAGATTTCTCCTGAGAAACACAGCCAGAATACAGCAAATACATAGGCGAATGCCAGCAGCAAACCACTGAACTGAGAACGGGATCCCCGTTGAAGGAATCAGAGAAAGGACTGGAAGAGCTTGAAGGGGCTTGAGACCCCATATGAACAACAATGCCAAGCAACCAGAGCTTCCAGGGACTAAGCCACTACCCAAAGACTATACATGGACTGACCCTGGGCTCCAACCTCATAGGTAGCAATGAATATCCTAGTAAGAGCACCAGTGGAAAGGGAAGCCCTAGGTCCTGCAGAGACTGAACCCCCAGTGAACGTGATTGTTGGGGGAGGGCAGTAATGGGGGGAGGATGGGGAGGGGAACACCCATATAGAAGGGGAGGGGGAGGGGTTAGGGGGATGTTGGCCTGGAACCGGGGAAAGGGAATAACAATCGAAATGTAAATAAGAAATACTCAAGTTAATAACGAAAAAAAAATTATTGCTTTAACCTTATAATGAACTTATGGAACTAGAAACAGATACTAATCTTAATGGAAAGACAGGTAAATGATTCTGCTGTAACTCCTTATCAAACTATAACAATGAAGTATTGCCTTAAACTTACTATGAACTTACGGAATGTAAAAGTGACTAGAAAACCATGTGATCAATTATGCCTAGTGTAAGTACGAAGAATAACATTAAAGAGGCATTTTAGCCCTTCTCTACTCAATGCAGTGTATCTAAAGAAAAAAATTCCCCTTTTTCTTCCTTCCTTCCTTCCTCCCTCCCTCTCTTCCTCCCTCACTCCATCCCTCCCTCCCTCCCTTCCTTCCTTCTTTTCTTTTCTCTCTTGCTTAGAAAGAGTTAAGGAACTTAAAGCTTCTCACCTGGCCAGCGAGAGGCCTGAGTTAAAGAAAAAAGAACTCAAGTAACTAAGCCTTTTATTCTTTTCCCCTGATGCGCCAGCAGCTTTTAAGTTTTACCCACGGAGTACCAAGTGAGAGTTAAAATTGCCGGAGGACATCAGCTTCTGGCCCTTAGAACTGAAAGAGTTACAAGGCCAGAGATCATCAGCCTTTGGCCTTCATCTGACTGACGCTGTGCCCCACCTCAGTACCTGAATGCCGGGGCTGGTCCCAGGCTAAGATCCATAAGGGAAATGGGACAAATTACCTACACCATCAAAATTGCAAATGTTTGTAATTCAACTATTTTGAAAAAATAAAAAAGTAAGCCATAAGCTGGGGCAGGGATATCACAATTCGTACAGGAACTGCAAAGGAAAACAAATCCAGACATAAACTGGATGAATAGTTTGAGTTGACATTTGAATGAAAGGTGCAGTAATAGCTGATGGACCCTTATACCCATTATCAATATATATATATATGGATAATATATACCCATTATCCATATATATATATATATACATATATATATGAATGATCTGTGTGTTCTATAGCTATGCAATACAAATAAGAAATTTTATACAATAATGTAGATTGTGAAAAATGTTTCTTACTTCTGAGTTTGTTTTATCTTCAATTTTCTCTGGAAATATGATTTCTAGAAATGAACTTTGAGAATCTGAAAAGAGAAGAAAATTATTTAGTAACCTTCCCTTTGACTAAATGTTCAGTTTCTTTCCTGAGGTTTACTTAGCCAAAATAAGTGGCTCGTCTCTGTGTGCTGCTTTGAAAACGCTGAAGAGAGCTTCAGGAGTCTATGGACTAAAACTGGAATTAGCCAGAGAAATTAGCATGGCCCCTAGTCAAACATGATACATAAGTCCATGAATTGTTCCATATTTAAAACAGAACACTGAAAACACTGACTTTGACCAACAGACAAAACTGTCATGAAAGACAAAAGGAGGCACTCAATGAACTCAGAACTTACTGTTCACAGGAGCACATAGACAGACATAGGCCAATCAGAGTCACCCTTGCTTCAAGAAAACGTGGCTGAAATGAAAGATTTAAAGCGATAGACTAGAAAGTGACCAGACTGTTGGGGAATGATGGGGAATAGCGAATCTAAGGTGAGCTGTGGTCCAATGACATTGTTGAGAAGTAGAAATTTAGGCTGGAGAGATGGCTCAGTGGTTAAGAGCACTGGCAGCTCTTCCAGAGGTCCTGAGTTCAATCCTCAGCAACCACATGGTGGCTCACAACCATCTGTAATGAGTTCTGATGCCCTCTTCTGGTGTGTCAATAAAATAAATAAATCTTAAAAAGAAAAAGGGTTTTATGATACTGGACACAAGATAGCACGCACCGCTATCAGGAAGTATAGCACAGCAAGAAAAACGTGAGCAAGCTAATTTCCTTACATTCACTGTGCCTAACAAACATGTGAGTTAAGGGTAAAGAAAGGCTAAAACTATCACAACTACAAACCTCTATGCCTGGCCAGACCCTGCACAGTCTTCACCAGGGTAAATCTGGGTGAGTACATCCAATTCTCTCCTCCACACACTCTTTTTTAGTCACTCAGATATAGGCAAGGTTGGTTCCACATCCTGTGCCCTGGCCTAGTCTGGCCACTCCTGCTTGCATATGCCCCTCAGTGCCCAGGTTGCATCCAAGATACGCTCTGCCTACCCCAACCTATGGGCCCTCTGTGCCATATCACAAGTTTTCCACAGCTAGATCCTTCACACCTTGTACCATAATCTAGACCAGTGAGTCTTGCCTTGCCCTCTACTCTACACGCTACCTCCAAACTTCAGCCGGGACAAAAAGGCACATCCTTGGCTAAACCACCACCCTGTATCTACCTGACTTATTCCATCTAAGCCATTTCCAATGTTTAGACCCAACCTGAGCCAAGTGTCCTGTGTTCAGCCCCAACCTGCTCTGTCCATAGTAGAAAAAGAACTAATAAAAACAGTCCGCATACCTAGATCTCATTGCAAAAATACAAACAACATGAAAAGCCAAGGCAGTGTCTAAATCAATGCCAAGACGTGGAATTTAAAAGAACCATAACTTCGAAGTGTGAGGATTTTTTAAAAAGACATGAAGTGAGGCTAGAGAGATGGCTCAATGGTTAAAAGCTCCTTCAAGAGGTCCTGGGTTCAATTCCCAGCACCCACAAGCAGTCCATAACTGTCTGCAACTCCAGGGGATCTGACACCTTCACACAGACATACATATATACAGGCAAAACATCAACACGCGTAAAATAAATCATTTTTTAATTTTTTAAAAAAAAAAGACGCAAAGAAACAACAGCTAAAGAGAATTAACTTAAAGAGAACAAATTTCCGAGTGAAGTCAAAGAGAACACAAACGTAAGGACATGGTAAGACAGCCCACGATTTGAGAGCAGAACTCAGTAAAGAGTTAGAAATGCTGATGAGAATGCACGCGGAAGCAAAGACAGGGTTGAGTCAGACAACTGAAGGGAAGGCCTCATATGCAGAGAGAGTCAGGAAGAAAACCCGGTAAAGGGAAAAGCAGAGGATTTACAGTAAACAGTGATGTGACAACTTCAAATAAAACCTGGAAAGAAATGTGGAGGACAAATGGGACAGTATAACAAGACCGAAACCTCGAATTACAGGCATAGATGAAGGGTAGAATCCCAGGTCAATGTTGTTCCGCAATGTTCCGCAAACCAGGAAAGGCTCACCCATACAGACACACAGACAAGAAGCACGTAGAACATCAGATACACGAGACCAAAAAGGAAACTCGGGCATGGCATGTCATAGCTAGAACAGGAAGAACAGGAAACAAAGAAAATATATTGAAAACTGGAGATCAAACTCGAGTCATGTGTAAAGGAACAACATGGGAATAACAGTTGATTTCTCAATGGATACTTGGAAAGGCAGAAGAGCCTGGGGCAGTGCATTATACCACAAACCTAAAAACACATAAAAACAAAACAAAACAAAAAAAAAAAAAAAAACAACGAAAAACAAAATCTACAACCGCCAACAGCCAACCTAGATCAGTGTACCCTTTGGGCCTCCGAAAGGAACCAGCATTCCCAGACCCCGCTTCGGACTTCTGGACTCCAGAGCCATGAGCCAATACATTATTACAATACAATACATACAATACATTATTAAACTACCAACCTGTGGGACTTCTTCATGGAAGGAAAAGGGAAGCAAAATATGATTATATATGATTCCTTTATGGATGTTTTTAAGCTCACTTCTGGGTTCCAAAAGAAGCTCGGATTCTGACCAGATGATACTGGATGATTGGTAACCGGAACTCTCTGCACACTGCTGTAGTCAGCCACTCATAGTCCTCATAAACCCAGCCACTGTCACCTTACAAACCGTTTGTGGTTGGTCCTCCAAAGCCTGGACACTAAGGAAAGCCTCCCAGTAATAAGAACCTTGCTCTGTAAATGAATTTAGACAGTTTTCCAGGATATTATGAGGCAGCGCGTCATTCGCATGACATTTCTCGATAGCTTACTAATGCTGAGAAAAGTGAATGTGGATTTAAATACCCAGAGGCCAAACTAGAGCTAGATCATGGGAGGCAGCAAGCCCGTCATTCATATTTCTCCGCCTCACCTCTTCCTCCTAATAGAGGTTGGGTACCAAATAACACGTACTCCAGACTAATTTAATTACGGAGGAGATGTGACAGTTGTGTAAGACTTGGGCGTGGAAGTGGACGCTGTCAGATAGCAGCACTCAAAAAGGTCTGGTCCTTCTGGCACATGCATTAGTAGAGTGATCGGTAGCTCTATGTTACTGAAACAGTGGGCCTACAGGCTGGCCTAAGAATCATGTGTTTCCAATAGAACAGAATTCAAATGGAACTACTACTACTACTACTACTACTACTACTACTACAACTACTACCACTACCACTACTACAACTACTACCACTGCTGCTGCTGCTACTACTACTACTACTTCTACTACTACTATTATTACTACTACTACTATTACTACTACTTCTACTACTATTACTACTTTTACTACTACTACTACTTCTACTACTATTACTACTACTTTTACTACTACTACTATAACTACTACCACTGCTACTACTACTACTACTTCTACTACTACTATTACTACTACTTCTACTACTACTATTACTACTACTTTTACTACTTTTACCACTTTTACTACTACTGCTGCTGCTGCTACTACTACTACTACTGTTGCAATTCCAATAGAATGCTCTCTGGCTTATTGTAGCAAGTTTCTCCCGACAACACAATTCTACCACATTGTGGTATTTCATGGTATACAAACTTCTCTCTGATTTTCTCTAGGATTTGTGTGGTCCCAATATTCTTTTGCATGTGGTAGTATCAGATAGTTGCAAAGCCCTCAAAAACTATGAGTAACTGAACCCTTGTGCTGCAGTCCACTCTGGGGCTCTTCCTAGTCCTTTAACACTCCCAGGTGCCTGTACTACTTTGTAGTGTAGGGAGGGAGACTTCAAAGCTAGCAAAGGGACTCGGTGGCTTTTAGGGTGTGATGGTGAATTTCATATGGGAGGGGTAGCTTTGCTGGATCCTCCAGGTAGTGAAGATGTGGGGGGAATGGGAAGGCAGCATTGATGGAGATTCTGCAAATATATGATGCTAGAAATCCTCAAGAGCATGGACTTAATGGGTAATTATGACCACATTCCTTCACTTGGGAGATAAGACGCTCATTTATGCTGCTCCAAGATTTGCCCTGAGAGGGAATATCTTGGAAAAACGAACTAGATTACACTAAGAGTTCACCTCGGATCTAAAGTCTAATTTTTTTCTATACTTTCAAATGACCAGAGTCCGAATTTTAGTAGAAAAGGACAAAGGCCATGACGTGAAAGTCAGTCCAAAAACCAGGGACAAATCTGAGAAGACATGTGGTAGAAAGACCTTGTAAAGGCAGAGAGAACAGTTAATGCAAAGAAACCTTCAACAAGATTCCAGATCCCAATCAAAAGCAAGAAGTCGACTTCTGGGGTTGAAGACAAGAGAAGGTTGCAAGTGTGTAAAAGCCTCCATCTGCTAATTATCTCATCTAACCTATCAGGTTACACCTAGAACAACAAACCATGTGGGTGTCGGGGATACAGCAAGAGTCCATTATACATTCAGGGGTGGTGGGAAAGCCTTCATTTATCTTGACTTCAAAACCACCACAGCAAAACCCTTGGAGATGGAGTGTGGGAGGGTTTGCCCTGACAATCATCTGTTCTTCCACAGGAAGGAGCTAGTGCCAAGGGAAGTATGGAGTGTCGAAAGCACGCGTGTGGTTCAGAAAAGTTTTGAAGACATGGTAGAATGACCAGGGATGTATCATACCAAGCAAGAGCTCTTCCCTGAGAGGAACCCTATAAATGCGAACAGTATGGGGACTGTCTTTAAGTGTATTATAATGCTAAGTGCAGGCCCTCGAGACCTGGAGTCTGCCCTGCATGCAGACCTATGCAGGGGTTAGGTTTCCTGGTTTTGGAGGAGGAAGAGGAGAACTACAAGAGGAAGAAGATGATGCAGGAGGAGGAAGGAGAAGCTGCCATGGGTTAGATGAGCCATAAAAACATGGCCCCAAGGGCCCACTGTTTGGAGTTAAGAGCAGCCCAGATCAAACATAGCAAGTAATAACTTGGGGTTATCAATAGGAAAGTAAATTCTAATAGCATGGAGGGGAGGTATCCGCCCAGCTCTTGTGCTGTTTGTGGCTTATTGTAAAAATAAAGGCGTATGTGTCAAAGGCAGAGCAGATTAAAAATAATTTCTATAACAAAGGCAGAAGATTAAGTAATTTCTACAACAGGGACACTTCCTGCTTTCTGAGGGGCTTCGAAAAAAATAGAGGTACATGCGCACCTCCTAAGGGCTGCGAGAAACCATTCGGGGTTCACCATTCCTTTTGAGTTGTGAAAACGCTCAGGAGAGACTCTCCATGAACATCCAGTGTGGGAAAGCCATTGTTTCTGCACAACTTTTGGGGGTACACATGAGAACACACACTGAGAAGCCCTATGCAAAGACTATAAAGAACGCGCTAGCAACTACTATCGCACTACTTCGACTGTGAGCCGAGAGAAGTCTTCCGGAGCTGGGGACCGAACCCAGGGCAAGCGCTCTACCACTGAGCTAAATCCCCAACCCCTATTGTTGTTGTTTTAACTGAGGCTCAATCAATCACTATTCAGGATCTGGAATCTGTCACCACTTAAAATCCTGGAAGGACCCGAGGTCCTGAGCGTCTTTATTGTCTTTACTGTTAATCTAATCTGGCTAATTGGTTCTGAAGATGACTTCTTTCTTTGAGTGGTGGCCAATCTTGGGCCATGAAACCCAGCCATTGGCCCTGCCCACATGATGCGCGTCCTTTACTCTGGGGAACAGAGCCTGTTACATTTTTTCATAGTGTTTTAGTGGAGACTACTTGGTAACATCCCTAACAGACCCTAGTCTTCTCAACAGGTGTCGATTTTCCTGTGACCTGCTAGCGGTCACTCACTGCCCAGCGTCAGGCCACAGGCACATATTTTAACCATAGCACCAATCTCTTGAGGGTAAGAAAACCATGTGACAGTAATACAGAAACCCCCGAAACTTGGGTGGCCCTCATGGAACAAGAATGCATTTGTTTCTCACAGAAAGTCTGCGAGTTCTCAATTAGTGGCTTAGAAATACTAGTGAGGGAATAAATGCTTGTGACCTTAAGGGTCACTGTGGCATCAAGAAAAGAGGATGGAGTTCACTGACAGCCACTGTTTACTTCGAAATAGTTTATTATGTGAAATTCACTTTAATAGTTTTCCTGTGTGTGTGTGTGTGTGTGTGTGTGCGCGCGCACATGTGTGGTACGTGGAGACAGAGAGGTCACTAGTACCCTTCTCTATCTCTCTCTCCTTCTCCTTCCCTCTCCCCTCCCCCCTCCCTCCCTCTCCCTTGTCCTCCCCCCTTCCCCTCCCTTTCCCTCTCTCTGCCTTTTCCCTTGAGAGTTTCTGTCTGTAACTGATGCTTACCAATTTTATGGCTAGGCTAGCTAGCCAGCAAGCCCAAGAAATCCCTCTATCTCAGCGTCTTTCCCTCTAAACCCCACTCAAGCATGAGAATCACAGGTGCAGGTAGCAACATCTGGATTTCTTCTAACAAAAGTACAGAGGGTCTGACCTCAAGGCTTCATGCTTGCACAGCAAGCATGGTTAGGTACTGACCATTTCCCCAACCCTTTAGCAAGAATTTCTAAAGAAGACTGTAAGATGACTTCAAATAAAAAAATTGGGGCTGGAGAGATGGCTCAGCGGTTAAGAGCACTGACTGCTCTTCCAGAGGTCCTGAGTTCAAATCCCAGCAACCACATGGTGGCTCACAACCATCTGTAATGAGATCTGATGCCCTCTTCTGGTGTGTCTGAACAGCTACAGTGTACTTATATATAATAAATAAATAAATCCTTAAAAAAAAATTGAGAGAAGTAAACAGTGTAACTATAAAAGAATGGTCCAGGAGGAAGAATTAATAAATCAATATGAAAAGAAAAGAACAGACAGGAAGGACTCAAAGGAAGATATGGAAAGGCAGAAGATCAAAAAGCCTCGAGTAGTTTTATATACTAGCTGAATCAAAGAATATGGCATCCTCTGAAATAAAGATATAATGGAAGTCATATCTGCCGTGCATAGCTAATAGAATTTCCATAATGAAGCCAAAGGCAGTGTGTGGGAGCTGCATATGCTTACCTACCTGTTATCTTAATTGCAAAATTCTAAGTAAAGTTTTAATAATTTAATCGGTACATCAAAATGTTAAAGCAGGGCCAAGAATTCCTCCAGCAGTTTTAAGTGAGAAACAAAGCTATTCCTCCAATCCTTTGTACACAGAGAAATACCAAAGGCATAGGATTCTACAACGGGCAAAGAAAACAAAAGCACGCTTTTAATGCTCTTTACAGGTCACTCCGATAAAAGTTTCAGCAAAACAGACCCTTGTCGTTGATTCTTTTAGATGACCACGCAGTAACGAAACTCTCGAGCAGGCAAGATGGTTCAACGGGTAAAGGTGCCTGCCATGCCCTGACCTCAGTTCAATTCCTGGGACCCACATAAAAGGTGAGAGGAGAGAGCTGACTCCACAAGATTGTCTTCTGACTTCCCCTACAAGTGCCATGGCGCTCACAGCCAAACCCCTTCGTGAGGGTAAGTCAAAACGCAAAGTTTCAATTGAGAACTGAATCCCCACAGAGAGGACTTGTCTGTGTAAGAGACATCTGCCCAGTAGAGGCCCTTACTGGTAAAGGTGGGAGCTAAGCCAGTACACCGCGGTCCCACCTACTGGTTACCGATCAGCCTCAGCCTGGAACTGAGGGACGAGTATAGAAGCTGATACGATGATAATCCACAACAACAAATGGGGATCAACAACAGAGCAACAGCGAATGAGCGTAAGATTCATGTAGTGCTTGATTAGTACCAGTAACGGGCAGGTTACATTCTTAAAAGGATCCCATTCATGAAAGTGACTAAAAAAAAAAAAAAAAAAAAAAAAAAAAATCAAAGGAACTGTGCAAGACCTAAGGAGTAAGGAAATGAAGAAATGAATAGAGAAAAGAATGGACTCTAGAAGACCCTCTGAACAAGGATAAGCAGTGTTCTTATACCTAAATTCTTCTTTTTTTCTTGGTTCTTTTTTTCGGAGCTGGGGACCGAACCCAGGGCCTTGCGCTTCCTAGGTAAGTGCTCTACCACTGAGCTAAATCCCCAGCCCCCCTAAATTCTTCTTAATTAAAATTTTCAGATAGGCTTCAAATACCTGTCAACCCAATGCAACCCACTCAGAACTCTGAGGATTTTCAATGAAATGTGCTATATGCATCGTATATGACCCATCCACAAAATAGAGCGTGCAACGGTGAACGGAATCATATCGACACATCGCACCGGAGCCATCTTGGTGGCTCACACCAGTGTTGGAGGAGGCCCTGCTTCAGATTTACCAACGACAGGGACTGAGAAAAGTCACACGAACCCTGTCACAGGCAGGAATCTCAAAAACTCTGAGTGCATAGAGGAAGCAGAAAGTAGGCTGGTGGGTCCTCCAGCTGGGGTGAGAGCAAGACAGGCGGATGCTTTGTCAGTGGGGATAAAATGTCTACACAGGAGGAAGACTTTAAGAAGTCACTGCAACATGTTTCCTATAGGAAATAGCCACATCTTGTGTCCTCTGAAACATTGTTTAAAGACAGAATTGGAAGGAATGAAGTAAAACAGTAATAAAGAGCACGAGAGAAAACTTACGCTCTGGGAGAGGTAAGCCCAGGGGGATGAGAGGAAAGGCAAAGACCAAGAGAAAAATGTCCTTCAAAAAGCAGATGTGGACTGGGGAGATGGCTGGGTAGATAAAGAATCCATCACTCAGGTATAATTAAAGTCCTGAGCTCAAATCTCCAGAAGCCAACTAAAGGTGGGCATGGGAAGGCACACCTGTAATTCCAGGGATCCTACAGACACTGGATGTGGAGACAGAACCCCCAGAAGTTCTGGGCCAGCTAGCCTGGGGTATGCAGAGTGAAAAACAGGGGACACCTTTAAATAAAGTGGAAGGAAAAAACAGGCATCTGAGGTTGTCCTCTGATCTCTGTATCATGCATCCATACACACAGATACATACTACACATACACATACTATACACATACACACTATACACATATATACACTACACACACATGCACACATACACATTCTACATGCATAAAAGCACTATGCACACACACATAATACACATACTATACACATAGACACTACCCACAAATGCACACATACACACACACACACACACACATGGACACATACACACTATACAAACATGTACCCATATACTACACATGCACATACTATGCGCATACATCCATATGCACACATATAAAAAGGTTAAAAGTAAAATAAAGCACATCTGATAAAAGATTATTACCTAAAACATACAAGGATTTGTTTTTAGTTCTTTTTTTTTTCGGAGCTGGGGACCGAACCCAGGGCCTTGTGCTTCCTAGGTAAGCGCTCTAACCACTGAGCTAAATCCCCAGCCCCAAGGATTTGTTTTTAAATAGTGGCACACAACCCAGATTTTAAAATTGAGGAATAACCTGAAAAAGACACCTCTCAAAAGACACTAAAGAGAAAGTAAGTCTATAAAAAGATTTTGGCAGCAGGGCTGAAAAGATAGAGCAACATCAAAGGCTAGGCTCAGAACCAAATGTCCAGATCTCAACAGCATATGCCATTGAGAGACTGTTAATTAGAACAAGACACCACTGTATCACCATATTCTCTTATCATCCTGGTGACACCAGGTAACTATCCAAAGCAATGGAAGACTGGGTCCCCTTACAACCTGAGCAAGAGTGTGGACAGCGGCTGTCTTCCCCACTGTTCAAACTGAGAAACCGCTGAGCCCTCTTTCCGTAACTAAATAGATAAGCTGTGCTTGACATGGACAGCGGAATGGGTATTTTCTATGCTCTGAAGAAATACGCTATCGAGCCAGCAAGAGGCATCAAGAAGTCTAAAATAAATCCTTCCAGTGAAAAGGAAACTGTCCGGGGATGGGGATTTAGCTCAGTGGTAGAGCGCTTGCCTAGCAAGCGCAAGGCCCTGGGTTCAGTCCCCAGCTCCGAAAGAAAAGAAAAAGAGAAAAAAAGAAAAAAAAAAGAAAAAAAGAAAAAAAAGAAAAGGAAGCTGTCCGCAAGGCTTCGTGGTGCATGATCCCAATTATACAACTTTCTGGAAAAAGCAGACAGCAAAAGGTGGTCGTTTAGGGATCGTGGGGAGGAGGGCAAGTGGGAGAGCACAGAGGATTCTCAGGTCAGTGAGACTTCCCTACACGATACTGCAGGGATGGGCGTCTTTGTACAGAACCCAAGTGCAAGCGGGTCTATTCCTGGAGCAGATGCATCTCTGCTACACCAGCGGTTGACCCTCATGGGAGGACAGACAGCAGGGGCTATGCACGAACACTGATTTCTGCTCCGTTTTGCTATGAATCTAAAACTGCTGCCTTGAAAAGTTGTTTGATTTTTTCTAAAAAAAAAAAAATAATAATAACAAAAAACAATGTTTGAGTGACTGGAGAAATAGCTCAGAGGTTAAGAGCACTGGCTGTTCTTCCAGAGGACCCGGGTTCAATTCCCAGCAACCACATGGTGGCTCACTACTGCCAGTGACCCCAGTTCTAGGGAATCTTCTCTGAGTCGCCCTCTTCTGACCCCTAAGGGCACCAGGCCCACAAGTGGTGCACAGACAAAGGCAAGCAAAATACCCATACAAGTAAAATAAAGTTTAAATTTTAAAAAGATAAATCTTTTAAATGCTGTTGGTAAGTTCTGTATTTACCACAGTTTGAAAAATTAAAGATTAATAGATTAAAATATTAAAATATGCCCACATAAAATAATCAAACTTCAATATTGATATCCCATTGAATTTCATGAAGTTTGCTGGTATATACATATCTATATAGATATCTATAGATAGATTTAATATACATTAAATAAGGAGGCAAGGGAGTTAGGGTGGATAGGTTAGAGGGGGGGAACGGGAAAAGAGTTAGTGACATATTTTAATTAAAACTAAAAAGAACAGCAAAGCTTGCTGGTGTGTTTTTAGATTCTATACTGCAATTATTCTTTTTCTGTTTTTTTCCAGTGTGAACGTAGCAAGCAGAGAGCTCAATTATCTGGAAAAGGGCTTCCAGGTTAATCCTTTTTTCTACTTCAACTCACGCATGCAGCACGAGACTGGAAGCAGTTGGTGTACAATCTAGTTGTCCTTTATTGAAGGAGATCCACAAAATGCAAAGCTATGCCAACCTTCTACTCTTCCCCCTGAAGAAGAGTTCTTAGTTATGTCAACATATAAAGGAGATGATGCCTGATATTTTGGATGTTGCTGTATATTCTTAAATTTCTACTTTTTAAAAAAAAAATTATTTTATGTATGAATACACTGTTGTTGTCTTCAGACACACCAGAAGAGGGCATCAGATCCCATTACAGATGGTTGTGAGCCACCATGTGGTTGCTGGGAATTGAACTCAGGACCTCTGGAAGAGTATCTGAACTGCTGAGCCTTCTCTCCAGCCTAAATTTCTACTTCTAATAAACCAGAAAGAGAACACTCCAAACTCCAACCATGTTGATATCCTGCCTTCACCTTTCAAAAGATGCATTCCACAACGTCAACAGACTAGCGAACCTCAGAGCTAGAGGCAAGCACCGGGCTGGCAAATGCTGGACCGCCGGACTCAAAACAGCTTGAACATCACAGCCTGTCAAGTTGCTGAGCCCTACTTGATTGCAAAACTCGAGCAAGACTCTGCCCTTTCCCAGCTTCCACATGCACCTCTGCAATCTCTGAGCTTGGGGTTTTGTGGCCTGATGTCTTTTCTTTCGTATTTCTGGGCGAATAATTATTGCACGTGCATCGTGTTGGAAAAATTATCTGTGGAAGCTGGGGTTTTCTGAGTTTAAGCAGTTTGCAGAAACTGTTGGGAGTGTTCTTTTGGGGTACACTGAGCTTTATTATGTGCACAACAGACCTACTAGAAAGGCGCCCCCAAACTCAGGGAACCCGTGTTGTGGAGCGCTCACCGGGTCCTGATGCCAGCAAGGCCCCCAGCTCCGCCAGCAGCAGCAGCAGTGTGTGCAGCATGGCGCCCAGCATGGCGTCTCCTGGAGTACCTAGACAGTTGTAAAGCCGTTGCATGGAGCCGTGGAGCACGTGCCAGGGCCCACCGAGGGCCACGTTCTTGGAGCGCCCTAACCCCCCTACCGGGTCTCCATCCTCTACTACCCAGACAAGCTCCCAGAGCTCCCTGCTTAGAAACCCGCATGCGCAGGACTGGAGAGGTTGTGATGGCACCCAGAGGTCAAAAGACTACACAACATATGTGCGTACTCTTTCTAAGGCTAAACTAAAATTGCTCTTTAAGATGTGCGCAGAAAATTTTTCAAGAAAGAGTAAAATGATTTTCTTACTTGGAATCTACAATTCCATAGGCACACTGTTCCCATGGCTTCGCCGCCAGGCTTCCTTGCAACCTGGCTCTCCAGGACACTCCAACTAAAATTCCTATAACTTCCTCGTTAGAAACTTACCCGTGCGGTTAATTAATTTATACAGCAATGGCAGATCCTTGACATTCTAAACCACCTACATTTCAGCCCTTGTCCTAGCTGAAATGGCAGCGCCGTAGTCACATGTTTCTAAAGAGTCCTTCCTCGGCATTTCTGAGGGCTTGTGGTCTTCAACACTGCCTTACTTCCCACCAGGGCTGGCTCACCAGTGTCAGTGCATACCCAACTGTTAAAATACTCGAGCATCCTGAAAAATGGAATATTCTATTTTTGAATGTGTTTTCCTTAGTGCAGCCACCATGCTCATTTGGCAAAAGCCCTAACACTGAAATTAAGAAGAATCCAAATAGTTGTGTATTTTGAAAGTAACAGGACAAGGAAAATTTGTTGTAAATGTTTTTATTTTAATATGTAATATATACACAAACAAAATATTATTTTAAAAAACTAATGAAATTCAGTTAATATACCTATTATTAAACTTCTTTATGAAAGATTATGAAAAAATTTAAGTGTTTAAAATTTTAGTGTCAATATCATTCCTTTCAAAGTACAAATTCATTTTAATACAGCTGAGAGAGTAATCACAGAGACCAATATAACTTCTGTAGTTATCTAAGGAAGCCATTGTTTCCTTCCTTGCTCCAGCCTAATTGTTATGAAAATATTAGTCAAAAGAGACAGGATCCAGCACACCACAGTAAATGTAAACATTCTAAATGACTTAATATCAAGCTTTGAAATTCAGATTTTAAAGTGCTCATGAATTCTCAAGTGGTTTTGTAACACCTCAACTCTTGGAAGGTTTTCTCTGTGCTCCTGCTCGGTCGACTGATGCCCATCTGCTTGGGTATAATAAACGCCTCGTACCATACAGTGTGCACTTCGATTAAAACAACGCGATTGCAATGCTTTACCATGATGCATGAAGAAAACTGAAGAGACAAATCAGCTCCTATCGTAGTCATTACAGTTGAAGAGATTTAAAAATGGAAGGCAATAACTGATTGTGTTAAGTCGATTTCTATCAAGGTTATCATAGTTGAAAGATCATAAAAAATGGAAGGCAATAACTGAGTACACGCCGTGTTTCATACTTTCCGAGTATATCATGATCTGGCAACTGTAGTTCCCGTGTATGCATTCTCCTTCCAGGTACCTGCTTCTCTGTGTACTAAGAGACCTAAGTCCACATAAATGACTGTTAATCCATGCAAGGTGAAAATGCAAATGTTATTGGCAATTAGTCTTCCTAAGTTAATACACGTTCAAATGGTAACTGGGGTCAAAAGGTCAGGATCACATTTAAGCGCATGATGACAAGTCTTACACTAATGCAGTTAATTTGAGAATCATTACAGTAACGTGTTCAAAATAACTTAATCCACATCGAGTGCATTAAATTCACAAATGGCCATAGAAAACATTTAAATGATGGGAACATTCGTTTTAAATCCCCGGAGTGCCTGCAGCGTTCCTGTATTTCTCCAACCCCACTGGGCTTCTGTGTTAATAAAGCTTGTTTTGTGGTAATTTGTGTTCATTCACGGCTGGAAGAGAAAGGCTTTTCAAGAAAACATCAGAAAAAAAAAACCACATTTGCTCAGTTCCCTGAAGACTTTTGAAAAATAAGACTCTGCTGTCAGGTGAGGGAGCTATATAAAGGAGGTGCAGGAGCTGGCCGGGCCGGAATCAAGTTTCCCTGAGAAGGTATTTTCGGTTGTGGTGGAGGTGGCCTGTGAGGGAAAAATGAGTTAGAGTGTGGACTGCAGAGAGTAAGGCCGGATTCATGACGAGCGTGACAACACCATCCTCAACCTCTCTGACAACAGACAAGGGCACTGTCCACTTCATGCTCTGAGATTATTCTCTACTTGGTAGTCAGTGGCTAGAAGGCCCCAGGTGTATCTGTGCATAGAAGACCAGAGGTCAAAGTCAGGTGTCTTCTTCAGTTGCTCCCACCCTTATTTTTGACTCTGACGCTCACCGATTGGCTAAGCAGGCTGGCAGTGAGCTTCAGAGCTCCGTGTCTGTGCCCATTTCCCCAGTGCTGAAGTTGCAGGCATTGGATCCTGCCAGACTTTAAAGTGGGTGCGAGGGATCGGAACTTAGGTCCCTTCTGCTCACATGGCAAGACGTTACCTCCAGAGCTCTCTCCCAGTCTTTGTCACTACCTCATACTCATGTTACTTCATGATCAGTGAGGTAAGAAGGTTGCAGCTTTTGTTTGTAAAAGAAAAAACCTATTGAATGATCGAATCAAATTGTAAAGGATACATGGTAAGTGGGTGAAAAGGATGTTTGTCATGCTATGGAAATGAATGGACAGCCATGGTGCAAGGGACAGCCATGCCACAAGAGACAGCTACACTGTAAGGGACAGCTACACTGCAAGGGACAGCTACACTGTACACTGCAAGGGACAGCCATGCTGAAAGGGATGGCCCTGGGCCTAAGTGCACAAGCAGTGACTAAGCCAGATGAGTCTGAGAGGAAGGCGTGAAGTGGGGAGGAGGGCATGGTGAGGGAAATCTAGAAGGAGTTGGAGAGGGATGGAACCAATATGATCAAAATATACTGTCTAGATTTCTGAAATTCCCTAAGAGTAAACAATTAAATTGAACTACACACAGGAAAAAAGTCCTGGTCTGCAGGCTTTCTGCAGTAGACCCGAGACAAAGGCTTGGTTTCAATCATTAAAAAGAAACAGTTTCCCCTCCAAGATCCATACTTTACTAGCCATGGGTAGCTGGCTAGGTTTCCAGTGCCGGCATGATTTCCCTCCTGTGGAGTGGGTCTGAAGCACAACTGACATTTTCCTACACTAGTACAACCCCTAACTGCATTCTGAATATCTGTCCTTATACCCACAGGTAAGTATAGCCCTCGCCCTTCAAAGGACGATCTTGTACCACTGAGACCATTACAGAAGTCACACGTGGTGGAAATGTAGAGAACAAGCACCGTGTGATGTCCCAACTGATTCCTTTACAACACAACTCCCACACCAGGGCTCAGGAACCACTGTAGAGGGAGTAGACAGAATGGAAGAGCTAAAGCCATGGTTTTCAACCATGGGTCATGGCCTGTTGGGGTTTAAAATGACCTTTGCACAGAGTCACCTGAGACCACCTAAACTGTAGTTATGAATAGCAACAAAAATATTTTTATGGATGTGGGTCACCACAACATAAGGAACTGTATTAAAGGGTCACAGCACTGGGAATTAGGAGTTTGTCGTGAGACTGTGTCTCCTACATAGAAGCTACATCTATGAAGTCTGATCAGCGTGACTGCCTAAATATGACCTGAATAAGGATGACATCAATATACATGCTACATGGAGGAGAAGGCTCATGAAGCCTCAATGTTACATAAAGAACTACAGGCAACTAAAGGAATGCTCAGAAATAGATTTCTCCAGGGAAGAATACAGGAATTGGTTATGTAACACCAAATGGTCAGCCCTGAAATCACATATACACGTAACATTATACAGGGTGCAGAGTCTGTATTTATATCTTTAGGTACAGATAGAGATAGACACACACACACACAGAACAACGACAACAACAACATTAAAGAAAAAGAGAACATGAATTTAAACAAGAGTGGGGCATGAGTATATAGGAGAGGAAAGGAAAGGCAAAAATAATTAAAATCTCAAAAGCATAAAAAATTTCAAAATCTAAAGTAAACAGGACAATAGAACACTTACTAATTAACGTATGTGAAGCTCTGAGTTCTATCCTTATACCAAAACATAAAGGAGGGAGGAAGGGAGGGAGGGAGGGAGGGAAGGAGGGAAAAAAGAAGAAAGCAAAAAAGAAAACCAGAGAGGGAGTGGGAATGGGGAGGAAGAGGGACAGGGATAAAATCTAACATAATACTTTATTGGAGGCAACGTGGAGTGGAGGCAGTGAGCAGTGTGTGACACAATGGAGATGGTGAGCAGTGTGTGACACAATGGAGAAGGTGAGCACTGTGTGACACAATGGAGATGGTGAGCAGTGTGTGACACAGTGGAGATGGTGAGCAGTGTGTGACACAGTGGAGATGGTGAGCAGTGTGTGACACAATGGAGAAGGTGAGCACGTGTGACACAGTGGAGATGGTGAGCACGTGTGACACAATGGAGAAGGTGAGCAGTGTGTGACACAGTGGAGATGGTGAGCACGTGTGACACAGTGGAGAAGGTGAGCACGTGTGACACAGTGGAGAAGGTGAGCACTGTGTGACACAGTGGAGATGGTGAGCACTGTGTGACACAATGGAGATGGTGAGCACGTGTGACACAGTGGAGAAGGTGAGCAGTGTGTGACACAGTGGAGAAGGTGAGCAGTGTGTGACACAATGGAGAAGGTGAGCAGTGTGTGACACAGTGGAGATGGTGAGCAGTGTGTGACACAGTGGAGATGGTGAGCAGTGTGTGACACAGTGGAGATGGTGAGCAGTGTGTGACACAATGGAGAAGGTGAGCACGTGTGACACAGTGGAGATGGTGAGCACGTGTGACACAATGGAGAAGGTGAGCAGTGTGTGACACAGTGGAGATGGTGAGCAGTGTGTGACACAGTGGAGAAGGTGAGCACGTGTGACACAGTGGAGAAGGTGAGCAGTGTGTGACACAGTGGAGAAGGTGAGCACGTGTGACACAATGGAGAAGGTGAGCAGTGTGTGACACAGTGGAGAAGGTGAGCACGTGTGACACAGTGGAGAAGGTGAGCAGTGTGTGACACAGTGGAGATGGTGAGCAGTGTGTGACACAGTGGAGAAGGTGAGCACGTGTGACACAGTGGAGATGGTGAGCAGTGTGTGACACAGTGGAGAAAGTGAGCACGTGTGACACAGTGGAGATGGTGAGCAGTGTGTGACACAGTGGAGAAGGTGAGCACGTGTGACACAGTGGAGATGGTGAGCACGTGTGACACAATGGAGATGGTGAGCAGTGTATGACACAGTGGAGAAGGTGAGCAGTGTGTGACACAATGGAGAAGGTGAGCAGTGTGTGACACAGTGGAGATGGTGAGCAGTGTGTGACACAGTGGAGAAGGTGAGCACGTGTGACACAGTGGAGATGGTGAGCAGTGTGTGACACAGTGGAGATGGTGAGCAGTGTGTGACACAGTGGAGATGGTGAGCAGTGTGTGACACAGTGGAGAAGGTGAGCAGTGTGTGACACAGTGGAGAAGGTGAGCAGTGTGTGACACAGTGGAGATGGTGAGCACTGTGTGACACAGTGGAGATGGTGAGCACGTGTGACTCAGTGGAGATGGTGAGCAGTGTGTGACACAGTGGAGATGGTGAGCACTGTGTGACACAGTGGAGATGGTGAGTAGTGTGTGACACAGTGGAGATGGTGAGCACGTGTGACTCAGTGGAGATGGTGAGCACGTGTGTGACACAGTGGAGAAGGTGAGCAGTGTGTGACACAATGGAGATGGTGAGCACGTGTGACACAGTGGAGATGGTGAGCACGTGTGACTCAGTGGAGATGGTGAGCACGTGTGTGACACAGTGGAGATGGTGAGCACTGTGTGACACAGTGGAGATGGTGAGTAGTGTGTGACACAGTGGAGATGGTGAGCACGTGTGACTCAGTGGAGATGGTGAGCACGTGTGTGACACAGTGGAGAAGGTGAGCAGTGTGTGACACAGTGGAGAAGGTGAGCAGTGTGTGACACAGTGGAGATGGTGAGCAGTGTGTGACTCAGTGGAGATGGTGAGCAGTGTGTGACACAGTGGAGATGGTGAGCAGTGTGTGACACAGTGGAGATGGTGAGCACGTGTGACACAGTGGAGAAGGTGAGCACGTGTGACACAGTGGAGATGGTGAGCAGTGTGTGACACAGTGGAGAAGGTGAGCAGTGTGTGACACAGTGGAGATGGTGAGCAGTGTGTGACACAGTGGAGATGGCGAGCAGTGTGTGACACAGTGGAGAAGGTGAGCAGTGTGTGACTCAGTGGCGATGGTGAGCACATGTGACCTAAGAGAGAAGGTGAGCAAATGTGACATAAAGGCAGAAGCAGGGAATTATAGAGATGGAAAGGTTCAGTCAAGGGTAAGGGCAGAGGAAGGGATCAGTGGAAAGAGTTAATCCAAGTCATGGTTGGATAAAAAGAACCCTAAGGAAAGTACTACTTTATAAGCTTCTTTAGAATTATACTGCAAAGACAGAAACAGTTAATGGAAGTAGCCTAGCATGATGGACCAACTAGATCCACTCATTCATTGCTAGAACCCACAGTTATTACACAGAAACACTCCAGTGCCAGGTAGAGGCTGCTTACTACAAACTGTTGATGGGAGGCCCAAGAGGCCTTCAAAGCAATGTAAGTTACTGCCATTGCTCTTGGTCGCCCACCAGAACAAAATGATAAAACCATACTGGTGAAGGCAACACACACCGAAGTTACAGAACACAGATAAACTAGCTAGACCAGAACTGGGACCTTCGCTCCTGCTAGGTACCTTCTGCATTGCTGGAGTGTTTTGCGGACTCCTGGTGGAGAAAAGCAATCAACAGTCTTTCCCACCCAGAGACCCTGCAATAGCACAGCATAAACCTGCTGGGCGAGAGGTGCCTACTGAATCAACAGTGTCCCATAGGGGTAACCAGCTGCTTTCTAAACAGACAGAACTCACGTTTCCCACTCCAAACCTGGTCAGACTTTGTCTAAGAGTCGGAGACCCTAGTGGGAAAACTACTGCTTCTGCTGTGTTAAATGGTCACACCGCCTGACTGCCCACCAAAGAGTTCTACCTATACCCAAATGCTGCTCTCTGCCTTGGTCAGAAAAACTTCCCTTCAGTGAGTACTGGAGAAAGCCGACACTCCACCCAGTTGGCCGGAGTGCTGAGATTATGTGACTACTGCGTACCCTGAACGGGACAGCTATGGAAGTCTGAGAACTGGAGGCTATAAAATCTTGTCTCCTGGAGGTGATGTGGCTCTTCCACACCAGAACTTGCTGACCTGAAGGTTACCCAGAAAAGAGCTGCCCAGGAATAAGCCCTAGACCTAGGCCCCCTACATATATAGCAGATAAGCAGCTTGGTCTTCATGCGGGCCCTAACAACTGGAGCAGGACTTGTCCCTACGCCTGTTGCCTGCCTGTGGATCCGGTGCCCCTAAATGCACTGCCTTGTCTGGCTTCAAAAGAGAAAGGGAAGGTGGAATGGGGGGAAGATTTGCGTGGGGGGAAGACTGCACTGATTTGGGTTGCAAAGAAAATAAATAATTTTTTTAGAAAGAATAAGCCCATCCTATCGGCGTCCTATCATGTATGTGGGAGTAATTCACGGTATCTAACCCCGCCCTCAGGAGCAATAGGAGCTACAAGTTCCTGGGGGCAGACTGATCCTGTTCCTCAGCTGTTAAATACTTTCCATTTTACTACTGTCTTACTTCACTATATTTCTCTTTTTTTTTAATTTAAAAAACTACGGGTAGATTTTGGGTGGGACTGGAGAGAAGGCTCGGCAGTTAAGAACAACTGCTGCTCTTTCAGGAGACCTAGTTTCTGCTCCCAGTATCCGGATGGTGGCTCACAGCCATCTGTAAGTCCAGGTCCAGGGGATCTGACATCCCTTCCGGCCTCTGTGAGTACTAACACACACGGTGCACATGCATGCATGTGGGCAAACACCACACAAAAAACACGATAAATGTAAGTGTTTTTAAATTATGGGCATCAAATCAGTACTTAACATGATGCGAGCTCTGTGTTTACACAGAAGACTGAAACTCGTATCCCTCATATAGTACCCAACCTGACATTTAAACAAGCCATTGTATCTGCACCCACCCATCTCAATACTGAGACTCTAACCTGTGGTCACCCTGACCTACCTCTGCATGGACCTTGGTACCCCTCCCGCCCACACCACAGTAGAGCGAGCACTGTCTGGGAAATACCTCTGCTCACACAGTTCTCTCTTTATGCTCAGTAGGATTCCAAGGCGCTCGTCCCAGAGAGTAAGTTATACCTGCAGAACCTACAGAACACTACCCCATGACTGGGACGTAGAGAACTCTGGAGTGGGAGAGTCAGATACATTTCCTATGACAAAGTGCAGGACCACAGTTCATGTGTCCTTTAAATTTTGCATTTGGGCTATTAGCTTCAGTTCTGATGTTTTTAAATTCTAGAATCTACATTTTAAAAAAAAAGTTTCTAGTCCTGTACTGAAATTGTCAATTGGGACCATTAACATGATCAGAATTATTCTAAGACCAATGTCTGATGATTGTTAAAAACAACAACAAAAAAAAAAAAACCCTCTGATTCTCTTTTTACGATGTATGATTTAGTTTTAGTCATAATTTCTATATTCCAACCTGGCTCTTCTGTGTAGAAATCAATTAGGTAGAGGACAACTCTGGTCCTGGGTCTCCAAAAAAAGCCTGGGAAGTTTGTCTCGGGACTTCCCCTGGCTAGAACTATACTTAAGCCTCATCTGCCCTCTGAGCTCCTTGAAAGTTCTCAACCCCCTAGTTCTTCACTTGAAATCAGGACAAGTAGGTTCATCAGTAACAGAAAAGTCTTCCCCACAGCCAGTCATCTGTAAACGTCCTTCTGCTTTTGGCTCTGGCTGCATGGCCCCGCCTCCTCCTCAGTTTTTCCTATCTAAGCACATACATCCTACTACTGAGCTTCTCTACTAGTCTCTGGGAAAGCAGGCACAACCCACCCATTTTTCTACACTCAGTATTTTAAAGGCCCTTGATTCTGAATTATCTACACACCAAAAGCTACATAAGGTAACAGTTTAACTCAGATTTCTTCAGGATTTCTCTCTGGCATTGTACAAACATAACAATATTCATATAAAAGGTCTTTAAGGTCTTCCTGGTTGCTGCCGCTGCAGAGAGCCCCTGGGCAGCACCCCACGAGCGAACCTGAGCCTCGGGACCACAGGTAAGACCAAATTTTCTGCTGCAAGAAAGCTGCCTGGTGAACTCAAGACACAGGCCCACAGGAACAGCTGAAGACCTGTAGAGAGGAAAAACTACACGCCCGAAAGCAGAACACTCTGTCCCCATAACTGACTGAAAGAGAGGAAAACAGGTCTACAGCACTCCTGACACACAGGCTTATAGGACAGTCTAGCCACTGTCAGAAATAGCAGAACAAAGTAACACTAGAGATAATCTGATGGTGAGAGGCAAGCGCAGGAACCCAAGCAACAGAAACCAAGACTACATGCCATCATCGGAGCCCAATTCTCCCACCAAAACAAACATGGAATATCCAAACACACCAGAAAAGCAAGATCTAGTTTCAAAATCATATTTGATCATGATGCTGGAGGACTTCAAGAAAGACATGAACACACTTAGGGAAGCACAGGACAACATTAATAAACAAGTAAAAGCCTACAGAGAGGAATCGCAAAAATCCCTGAAAGAATTCCAGGAAAACACAATCAAACAGTTGAAGGAGTTAAAAATGGAAATAGAAGCAATCAAGAAAGAACACATGGAAACAACCCTGGATATAGAAAACCAAAAGAAGAGACAAGGAGCTGTAGATACAAGCTTCACCAACAGAATACAAGAGATGGAAGAGAGAATCTCAGGAGCAGAAGATTCCATAGAAATCATTGACTCAACTGTCAAAGATAATGTAAAGCGGAAAAAGCTACTGGTCCAAAACATACAGGAAATCCAGGACTCAATGAGAAGATCAAACCTAAGGATAATAGGTATAGAAGAGAGTGAAGACTACCAGCTCAAAGGACCAGTAAATATCTTCAACAAAATCATAGAAGAAAACTTCCCTAACCTAAAAAAAGAGATACCCATAGACATACAAGAAGCCTACAGAACTCCAAATAGATTGGACCAGAAAAGAAACACCTCCCGTCACATAATTGTCAAAACACCAAACGCACAAAATAAAGAAAGAATATTAAAAGCAGTAAGGGAAAAAGGTCAAGTAACATATAAAGGGAGACCTATCAGAATCACACCAGACTTCTCGCCAGAAACTATGAAGGCCAGAAGATCCTGGACTGATGTTATACAGACCCTAAGAGAACATAAATGCCAGCCCAGGTTACTGTATCCAGCAAAACTCTCAATTAACATTGATGGAGAAACCAAGATATTCCATGACAAAACCAAATTTACACAATATCTTTCTACAAATCCAGCACTACAAAGGATAATAAAGGGTAAAGCCCAACATAAGGAGGCAAGCTATACCCTAGAAGAAGCAAGAAACTAATCGTCTTGGCAACAAAACAAAGAGAATGAAAGCACACAAACATAACCTCACATCCAAATATGAATATAACGGGAAGCAATAATCACTATTCCTTAATATCTCTCAATATCAATGGCCTCAACTCCCCAATAAAAAGACATAGATTAACAAACTGGATACGCAACGAGGACCCTGCATTCTGCTGCCTACAGGAAACACACCTCACAGACAAAGACAGACACTACCTCAGAGTGAAAGGCTGGAAAACAACTTTCCAAGCAAATGGTCAGAAGAAGCAAGCTGGAGTAGCCATTCTAATATCAAATAAAATCAATTTCCAACTAAAAGTCATCAAAAAAGATAAGGAAGGACACTTCATATTCATCAAAGGAAAAATCCACCAAGATGAACTCTCAATCCTAAATATCTATGCCCCAAATACAAGGGCACCTACATACGTAAAAGAAACCTTACTAAAGCTCAAAACACACATTGCACCTCACACAATAATAGTGGGAGATTTCAACACCCCACTCTCATCAATGGACAGATCATGGAAACAGAAATTAAACAGTGATGTCGACAGACTAAGAGAAGTCATGAGCCAAACGGACTTAACGGATATTTATAGAACATTCTATCCTAAAGCAAAAGGATATACCTTCTTCTCAGCTCCTCATGGTACTTTCTCCAAAATTGACCATATAATTGGTCAAAAAACGGGCCTCAACAGGTACAGAAAGATAGAAATAATCCCATGCGTGCTATCGGACCACCACGGCCTAAAACTGGTCTTCAATAACAATAAGGGAAGAATGCCCACATATACGTGGAAATTGAACAATGCTCTACTCAATGATAACCTGGTCAAGGAAGAAATAAAGAAAGAAATTAAAAACTTTTTAGAATTTAATGAAAATGAAGATACAACATACTCAAACTTATGGGACACAATGAAAGCTGTGCTAAGAGGAAAACTCATAGCGCTGAGTGCCTGCAGAAAGAAACAGGAAAGAGCATATGTCAGCAGCTTGACAGCACACCTAAAAGCTCTAGAACAAAAAGAAGCAAATACACCCAGGAGGAGTAGAAGGCAGGAAATAATCAAACTCAGAGCTGAAATCAACCAAGTAGAAACAAAAAGGACCATAGAAAGAATCAACAGAACCAAAAGTTGGTTCTTTGAGAAAATCAACAAGATAGATAAACCCTTAGCCAGACTAACGAGAGGACACAGAGAGTGTGTCCAAATTAACAAAATCAGAAATGAAAAGGGAGACATAACTACAGATTCGGAGGAAATTCAAAAAATCATCAGATCTTACTATAAAAACCTATATTCAACAAAATTTGAAAATCTTCAGGAAATGGACAATTTCCTAGACAGATACCAGGTATCGAGGTTAAATCAGGAACAGATAAACCAGTTAAACAACCCCATAACTCCTAAGGAAATAGAAGCAGTCATTAAAGGTCTCCCAACCAAAAAGAGCCCAGGTCCAGACGGGTTTAGTGCAGAATTCTATCAAACCTTCATAGAAGACTTCATACCAATATTATCCAAACTATTCCACAAAATTGAAACAGATGGAGCCCTACCGAATTCCTTCTACGAAGCCACAATTACTCTTATACCTAAACCATACAAAGACACAACAAAGAAAGAGAACTTCAGACCAATTTCCCTTATGAATATTGACGCAAAAATACTCAATAAAATTCTGGCAAACCGAATTCAAGAGCACATCAAAACAATCATCCACCATGATCAAGTAGGCTTCATCCCAGGCATGCAGGGATGGTTTAATATACGGAAAACCATCAACGTGATCCATCATATAAACAAACTGAAAGAACAGAACCACATGATCATTTCATTAGATGCTGAGAAAGCATTTGACAAAATTCAACACCCCTTCATGATAAAAGTCCTGGAAAGAATAGGAATTCAAGGCCCATACCTAAACATAGTAAAAGCCATATACAGCAAACCAGTTGCTAACATTAAACTAAATGGAGAGAAACTTGAAGCAATCCCACTAAAATCAGGTACTAGACAAGGCTGCCCACTCTCTCCCTACTTATTCAATATAGTTCTTGAAGTTCTAGCCAGAGCAATCAGACAACAAAAGGAGATCAAAGGGATACAGATCGGAAAAGAAGAGGTCAAAATATCACTATTTGCAGATGATATGATAGTATATTTAAGTGATCCCAAAAGTTCCACCAGAGAACTACTAAAGCTGATAAACAACTTCAGCAAAGTGGCTGGGTATAAAATTAACTCAAATAAATCAGTTGCCTTCCTCTATACAAAAGAGAAACAAGCCGAGAAAGAAATTAGGGAAACGACACCCTTCATAATAGACCCAAATAATATAAAGTACCTCGGTGTGACTTTAACCAAGCAAGTAAAAGATCTGTACAATAAGAACTTCAAGACACTGAGGAAAGAAATTGAAGAAGACCTCAGAAGATGGAAAGATCTCCCATGCTCATGGATTGGCAGGATTAATATAGTAAAAATGGCCATTTTACCAAAAGCAATCTACAGATTCAATGCAATCCCCATCAAAATACCAATCCAATTCTTCAAAGAGTTAGACAGAACAATTTGCAAATTCATCTGGAATAACAAAAAACCCAGGATAGCTAAAGCTATCCTCAACAATAAAAGAACTTCAGGGGGAATCACTATCCCTGAACTCAAGCAGTATTACAGAGCAATAGTGATAAAAACTGCATGGTATTGGTACAGAGACAGACAGATAGACCAATGGAATAGAATTGAAGACCCAGAAATGAACCCACACACCTATGGTCACTTGATTTTTGACAAAGGAGCCAAAACCATCCAATGGAAAAAAGATAGCATTTTCAGCAAATGGTGCTGGTTCAACTGGAGGGCAACATGTAGAAGAATGCAGATCGATCCATGCTTATCACCCTGTACAAAGCTTAAGTCCAAGTGGATCAAGGACCTCCACATCAAACCAGACACACTCAAACTAATAGAAGAAAAACTAGGGAAGCATCTGGAACACATGGGCACTGGAAAAAATTTCCTGAACAAAACACCAATGGCTTATGCTCTAAGATCAAGAATCGACAAATGGGATCTCATAAAACTGCAAAGCTTCTGTAAGGCAAAGGACACTGTGCTTAGGACAAAACGGCAACCAACAGATTGGGAAAAGATCTTTACCAATCCTACAACAGATAGAGGCCTTATATCCAAAATATACAAAGAACTCAAGAAGTTAGACCGCAGGGAAACAAATAACCCTATTAAAAAATGGGGTTCAGAGCTAAACAAAGAATTCACAGCTGAGGAATGCCGAATGGCTGAGAAACACCTAAAGAAATGTTCAACATCTTTAGTCATAAGGGAAATGCAAATCAAAACAACCCTGAGATTTCACCTCACACCAGTGCGACTGGCTAAGATCAAAAACTCAGGTGACAGCAGATGCTGGCGAGGATGTGGAGAAAGAGGAACACTCCTCCATTGTTGGTGGGATTGCAGACTGGTAAAACCATTCTGGAAATCAGTCTGGAGGTTCCTCAGAAAATTGGACATTGAACTGCCTGAGGATCCAGCTATACCTCTCTTGGGCATATACCCAAAAGATGCCTCAACATATAAAAGAGACACGTGCTCCACTATGTTCATCGCAGCCTTATTTATAATAGCCAGAAAATGGAAAGAACCCAGATGCCCTTCAACAGAGGAATGGATACAGAAAATGTGGTACATCTACACAATGGAATATTACTCAGCTATCAAAAACAACGAGTTTATGAAATTCGTAGGCAAATGGTTGGAACTGGAAAATATCATCCTGAGTGAGCTAACCCAATCACAGAAAGACATACATGGTATGCACTCATTGATAAGTGGCTATTAGCCCAAATGCTTGAATTACCCTAGATCCCTAGAACAAACGAAACTCAAGACGGATGATCAAAATGTGAATGCTTCACTCCTTCTTTAAATGAGGAAAAAGAATACCCTTGGCAGGGAAGGGAGAGGCAAAGATTAAAACAGAGACTGAAGGAACACCCATTCAGAGCCTGCCCCACATGTGGCCCATACATATACAGCCTCCCAATTAGACAAGATGGATGAAGCAAAGAAGTGCAGACCGACAGGAGCCGGATGTAGATCGCTCCTGAGAGACACAGCCAGAATACAGCAAATATAGAGGCGAATGCCAGCAGCAAACCACTGAACTGAGAGTAGGTCCCCTATTGAAGGAATCAGAGAAAGAACTGGAAGAGCTTGAAGGGGCTCGAGACCCCAAAAGTACAACAATGCCAAGCAACCAGAGCTTCCAGGGACTAAGCCACTACCTAAAGACTATACATGGACTGACCCTGGACTCTGACCCCATAGGTAGCAATGAATATCCTAGTAAGAGCACCAGTGGAAGGGGAAGCCCTGGGTCCTGCTAAGACTGAACCCCCAGTGAACTAGTCTATGGGGGGAGGGCGGCAATGGGGGGAGGGTTGGGAGGGGAACACCCATAAGGAAGGGGAGGGGGGAGGGGGATGTTTGCCCGGAAACCGGGAAAGGGAATAACACTCGAAATGTATATAAGAAATACTCAAGTTAATAAAAAAAAAAAAAAAAAATTCTTTAAAAGCTTTCCTTACAAATTCTGTTCTATCCAAACTTGTTCCCAGTTAAATTACCTAAATACCTTGCCCTAAGTCAACACTAAGTGGGAATTGTAAGGCATTGACTCTTGACTTCTAACACGGTCCAGTCATCTAAACCCACTTCCTGCCAACCTTGATGGAAACTGTGGTGGCTGCTTGATGGCATAGGTTGGTACTGGGAATCTGTTTCCATGCACGGGCTGAAAAGAAAAGAAAACACAGTTATTGCTACAGTATGTTTACAAATCTGTATTAGGTACAAATCTATTTTCTGTATAATTAGTATATTTATGAGGCTACTGACAGTGCTGATGTTCTAACCTATTTTGGTTAAAAAGGCCAAGAGTGCGACTCAGAGGCAGAGTGCTTTTCTAGCACGTATAAAGCTCCAAGCTTGATCTCCTGGACAACAAATGAAAAAAATATTTTCCTGTTTAACTCATCTTTACTACTAAATGTTATACTTCTTTATTTTAAGGCTATATTTTTAAATTCAATAATCCTAAGGTATAATAATATTGAATTAAATTAACTAAATAACAGCAATGCATTTTAAATAAAATACGCTGACATTTTATTAGGAAGCCTATGAAGTAACTAATGAGTATCATGAAACCTGGTAACCTATTACCCTTAATATTAGAATTCATGATACTCTTCCTTGATGAGGGAACCAAAATACAGCAAATATTAATCAATCTGCAGTAGGGAGTCGCAAAACAAGTTCAGTGTCTTATTTTCACATCTGTAAATTGTGCAGGCAGAAAAATCAGTAAGGAGACACGAGACATGAACTAGAGACCTAACAGGCAGCGTCCATGCTCCAGAGGCAAATGCTCGTTGCTCTACAGCGTCCTGGGCACTCTCCAGAGGCAGCATTTGTGCAGCCATGAAGCAAGTGTCAGAAAATGTGAGTGCAGACATCATATCAGGTATCCCAACCACAATGGTATGACAAGAATAAATATGAGAGGGATTTAAGAAAACTCCAAAATACACACAAATTAAACAGTATGTTTCTGAACAATCATTGGGTCAAGAAATGAAAAGAAATACAGAAGTACCTCTTGAGACAAAAACATAAACAAAAAGGTAACAACACTTGAAAGATCCATCTGAGGGGAATCTGAAGATAGTTCATAGAAAACGTATAGCAATAAATGCCTTTATCAGGAGGAGGATATGCCATTTCCAAAGGAGAAAGACTATCAAATAACAACCTAATGTAACAGTTTAAAACCTGGGAAAATAAGGATAAACTAACCATAAAAGTTTGTAAGAGGGAAATTATATAATAAAGCTAACAGAAGGAAAGGAAGAATAAAGATAGAGGGAAATAAATGAAATAGAAACATCTGTCAAGGGGTTAGGGATTTAGCTCAGTGGTAGAGCGCTTGCCTAGCAAGCGCAAGGCCCTAGGTTCGGTCCCCAGCTCCAAAAAAAAAAAAAAAAAAGAAAGAAAGAAAGAAAAAGAAAAAAAGAAAAAAAAAGAAACATCTGTCAAAATAAGAACTGAGGTTCTGAAAAGATAAACAAGATCAAAATACTATTATCCAGATGTGACGGTTAATACTGGCTTTCAGCTTGACAGGACCTGGAGTTCCCTGAGAGACGAGCCTCCAGCTTGCCTGCTGAGGGTTATCATGATTACTGGAGCTGGAAGACCCAGTGTGATGGAGGGTGGTACAGTCCTTGGGCTTGAGTTGCGGGCTACTTAAGAGGAGTGCTCACATTGCTCTCTTCTGACTGGGTGGAACCAGCTCTCTCGAGATCCAACTGCCTTTGCTTTCCTAACACATCAGTCTGTACCCTGGATCTGTGAGCCAAAAGAAACTATCCCTTCGCATTGTCAGGGTATTTTATCATAGCAAAAGGAGAAGCAACTAACGCTCAAATACAGGACAAATTCGGAACTGCAGGAATATAAGTGATCTTAAGCTGCTGCTATGAATAGTAACAGGGCAACAAGCTGAAAAACCCGGAGAAAGTAATATGGTTGTAGAAACATACAACCTGTCATGAGCAATTGGTGGGGAGAAACAGATTGGTGGGTTAAATGGGTGATTCACAAGCAAGGAGATTGGGATCACCAAGAACTCACACAGTGAAATGTTCATAGAACCAAGGCAACCTACAGTCAGTACAATCCCTGTCAAAACTCCAGTGACATGGGTTAAGTAACCCCACACACCTGAGGTCAACTGTGTGTGTGGTGTATGTGATGTGTATATGTATGTGTATGTATGCCATAGTACATATGTGAGAGTCAGAGGCATCTTTGGGTACGGGGCCTTGCCTTTCCCTGTCTGGAAACCAAGCGTCTGTTGTTCCCATTGGGTGCACCAGGCTGGCTGGTGCAAATGACTGCTTCCGCCCCCATCCAGTCTCACCTTGGGGGCACAGAGGTTACAGGCCTGTGCTTTCATGCCCAGTGTTACATGTTGGCATTCAGACTCAGGGCCCAAAACCTTTCGAGGCACACACTAGACTTACTGAATCATTGCTCAGGCTGGGTCAATGGGTTTTGGTTGGGCTTTACATTTTAAATCTTTCCCTCTATGCATGTTTTGCCTGCATGTATGTAAGCACACCCTGTGTATGCAGGTGCCCACGGAGCCAGAGTGTATTGGATGTCCTGGAATGGAGATTGAGGATGGTTCTGCCAAGAGGGTGCTGGGAACTGAGCCCAGGACTTCTGAACAAGCAGTTGGTGCTCTTAACATCTGCACTGTCCATCCAGGCCCTGGGGCTATTGATTTTTTTTTTTTTTTTTTTTTAGCAAAAGTGTTAAGAAAACACACTGCAGATACAACAACCTTTTCAGTACATGAGTTATAAAGCAAAGTGTCCCAGTGCAGTGAATATATTAAAATGGCCTACTGTACCCTTCAGATAGCTACAAAGGAGGCCCGCTGGCATAGGTGTGTAATCTCAGATACTCAAGGGGCTGGAGTAGGAGGACCATAAGTTCAAGACCAGTCTGGGAAACTTGATGAAAACCCTGTTTCAAAGAGTGAGTGAGATGGCTCAGTGCCATCTCCAGCCTCCACAAATATCTTCTTAAACAGCTATCATTTCTTTTCAAATTTTTTTATTTATTTTACTTTATATGCATGACCGTTTTGCCTGTATGCATCTGTGTATTCACATGTGGTTAACACATCCCCTGGAACTGAGGTTATAGATGTTTGTAAGCCACCATGTAAGGACCTGGGTCTTCTAAAAGAGAAGTCATCTCTCCAGGCCCCAACATTGCCAAGTATCATTTCTTTGTGGAAGAAACATGAAAATTCTTTCCTTTTGAGCTTCTTTTTTTCTTGCCTATTTGGTTGGCCAAGATACAATTGAATGTCTATAGATGCACGCACGAAGAGAGCATCCTGACTTAACGTGAAGCCCACAGGCCCCTGCCCAGCTGGAAGCGCTTGCTATTGAGATGTTCTATGTAAATTACCAACAGTGCAAGCCAATGACGTACAAGCATGGCAACCTCTGGGATAAGGGACAAAGTAGTGAAAAGTACAGCAGATTTGTGTGTAAATACCGGAATGGTCTTAAAAGTCCAAAAGAAGGTAAGATTTGTATTACATATTGCTTATCAGTGAGCCCACACGTTTTCCTACCACCCTATCATACACAGGCAGAAGTGTGCTGAAACGATGAGGCTCACCCATGAGCTCAGCACCCAATCTTTGCTAGCACGGCCTAGGGACACCAGCTACTGAAACCACACAGGACTGGCAGGAAGAAAAAGAGCAGAACCTGGTGCTCACTCCCCAGCTTTAGGCAAAATGTCCCGAGTGCCTCCATACCTTTTCTCACATCCGCTGACCAGGCCTCGGCTGGTCCCTTCAATCTGAGGACCACCTTCAATATTCCCCAACATATAGTTATCTAGGTTTAAACTATGCAACCATTTTTGAATCTTTCTTTTTTGTATTTGGAACTGAAGGTCAAACCTACAATTGTAAGCACAATAGGGATGGGTGTCACCACGAGACACCCTCCTAGCTCCCGTTTGTGTCTTTAAATGTACAACACTTGAACACAATAGCAGACAATTTTTTATGAAACGTATGGCATCTCTAGATGGGGTGACTGGAGAAACATGATGAGGACTCACTGGTGGTCTGGAGACACTCGGGCCCCCTGGTGGTCTGGAGACATTTGGGCCCCCTGGTGGTCTGGAGACATTTGGGCCCCCTGGTGGTCTGGAGACACTTGGACCCCCTGGTGGTCTGGAGACACTGGGGTCCCCTGGCGGTCTAGAGGCATTTGCTTGATTTCTGCCATCTGACCTGAAAGACATGGTCACTTTTAGTTAATTCACGATAAAACATTTGTACAGGATACATTATATACTCTTTCAATTTTCCTTAATGCAAAATAAAAAAGTCGATGATGGTGACAACCAGAGAGGTAGCCGAGGTCTCTGTAATTTTAATAGTGTTCACACAAATCTTGCCCTTGTGGGAATAGAGGATTCCTAATCCCATATCAGTATTCAATAACCTGAAAATTCTAAGAAACTATGAAATTCAAATAACTAGGTCAGTAATCTCTAACTCAGATTTTCTTAAAAATCACAGAAAATTAAAAGCAAGTTCTCAGAATACATGAACGTTCGGGCACTCTAAAACTCAAGATGTGCAGTGGCTAGAGTGACACCAGCTGAGCAGTTTACCCACTGAGGAACCAGCGAGTCTGCCAGGCAGGGAGGAGAGGCAGACTGCTCTCACTGTATGAAGAAAGCCACAGACGCAGACTCAGAAGTCTGCAGGGACTGGCCAATTAGAACTCTGATGGCCATCGAGGAAGAGAAAGTAGGGAAGGAGGAGGAGGAAGAAGAGGAGGGAAGAGGAGGAGAAGAGGGGAGAGACAGAGAAGGGAGAAGAGGGGGGAGAGGCAGAGAAGGGAGAAGAGGGGGGAGAGGGAGAGAAGGGAGAAGAGGGGGGAGAGGGAGAGAAGGGAGAAGAGGGGGGAGAGGCAGAGAAGGGAGAAGAGGGGGGAGAGGGAGAGGAAGAGAAGGGAGAAGAAGAGGAAGAGGAAGAGAAGGGAGAAGAGGGGGGAGAGGCAGAGAAGGGAGAAGAGGGGGGAGAGGCAGAGGAGGGAGAAGAGGGGGGAGAGGGAGAGAAGGGAGAAGAGGGGGGAGAGGGAGAGAAGGGAGAAGAGGGGGGAGAGGGAGAGAAGGGAGAAGAGGGGGGAGAGGCAGAGAAGGGAGAAGAGGGGGGAGAGGCAGAGAAGGGAGAAGAGGGGGGAGAGGCAGAGAAGGGAGAAGAGGGGGGAGAGGCAGAGAAGGGAGAAGAGGGGGGAGGCAGAGAAGGGAGAAGAGGGGGGAGAGGGAGAGAAGGGAGAAGAGGGGGGAGAGGCAGAGAAGGGAGAAGAGGGGGGAGAGGGAGAGGAAGAGAAGGGAGAAGAGGGGGGAGAGGAAGAGGAAGAGAAGGGAGAAGAGGGGGGAGAGGAAGAGAAGGGAGAAGAGGGGGAGAGGGAGAGGAAGAGAAGGGAGAAGAGGGGGAGAGGGAGAGGAAGAGAAGGGAGAAGAGGGGGGAGAGGAAGAGGAAGAGAAGGGAGAAGAGGAGGAAGAGGAAGAGAAGGGGAAGGGAGAAGAGGAGGAAGAGGAGGAAGAGGAGAAGGGAGAGGAAGAGGAGTGTAGAATACTTCTGACTCTGAGGCTTACATCAGCACACTTGAAAGTGTAACACAGTGAGGGACAAGCAGGGTCCTAAAGTCTGCATGGACATCTAGAATCATTATTATTACAGCTATAAGAGAACCCATGCTTGACTGGGCTTTGCTGACATTTCTTCATTTACTAAATTAATTACTAAATTAAATTTAAGTACTAAATAACTGAAAACTTTAGTTTCTATGTAGCTAAAAACCACATAGTAGGTAATATTATTCTCATTTTATATGAAATAAACCCAGATTCAGCATTATGTCAATTTCAGTCTATATTTTTTACCAAACTACAACAAAGAACTTGAACTTTGGTCGAGTTATAATGTCCTCTATAATAAACCCTGATTCAGTATGCTAAAATTGAGTTTTGACATGGATTTCTCTGAAAACTCAACATACTGACTGAAAAGTATCAGGTATCTGAATTATATAAACCTTATCCCATCAAAAGTTATTTCTTAAAATCTGGTTTCAAAACTGAGAGTTCAAACTTCCTATGCAGGAATGGATAGGGAAGGAAGACATGGAAATTCCCAACACATGTCTTCCCTATATCCCATGTTTTAAATTCTAGTTAGAAAACCTAAGTCAAATGCCAAGCCCTCAATCCCACTTGCATCTATCAGAAACCAGTGTAAGGCAAAATGAGCCCTAAGGGTCACTGCTTACAGCACAGACTCCTCACAGCCCTTCCCCTGCCTGGTCTAAGAGCTAAGCCACCAGTCCTTCTTTACACGTGTGTGTGTGTGTGTGTGTGTGTGTGTGTGTGTGTGTGTGCATGTGTGTGTGCATGTGTGTGTGTGCGTGTGTGTGTGCGCGCGTGTGTGTGTGCGTGTGTGTGTGTGTGTGTGTGTGTGTGTGTGTGTGTGTGAGAGAGAGAGAGAGAGAGATAAGGCCTCAGTAGGTAGTCCAATAGGTAGTCCAGACAAGCCCTGAACTTAAAATCCTCCTGCCTCAGCCTTCCAAGTGCTTTACACAAGCCTATGCCATCATGGCTGGCTCCCCACTACATGTTTATCATAGTAAAAGAACACTAAGATTCACAGAACCCTTTTTTTAAGATTGCCACCTTCTATGCTAGATCATTAACAATTAATTTAATTATCTAAGACCCATTAAAAAAGAAAGGGCTAAGCACTCATACATTTGTGATCTCTTCTTCCTGAAGGTTTTCCTCAGTTCATCTCTCTTGATGAAGAGGAAAAAGGCAGCCGCAACCAGGGGGATGATTAGGAAGAAGAAGACCAGAAGTCCATCCCTCAGGGCCGTGCTCTTTGCTAGAAAGACAGAATTGACAGTGATGGACAGTTACGTTAGCATCAAACCCTCTCTCTCCACACAGAGCACACCAGGTGATCGTACATGGTTCGCATCAGCATCTTTCTTATTTAATCTGCTGGGGTTTCTGCATGCGAATATAGAAAGGACAAAATACATCTCTTGGTCATCCTTTGTCACATTAAGAGGCCACATCCTACCAACAGACGCTACTGGCACATGAATTTGTCCTCCTGATCCTGTCCTTCCTCTCTCTCAATACAGCTTATAAATAAACAGCGAGGGTTCTCCTATGTGCTGCTACTTGTTCAACATCTCAGGACTGAAGAAATGCTACAATGTGTAACCAGCCACTGTGACTACAGAATGGTTTCCCCAAGAGATTTGTTCTACGTCAAGGAAACACATTCATCCTTTAGTACATGTTATAAAGCTGTCCTCCACAGTGATGGTTAAAGTTTGGTACACTCCCAAACAACCACATAAAAATTCCCCACAGCCTAACCTGCTAGGCCGGAACTCTGGCTCTCCTCCTGACATGGAGGGTAATAAAAATGGTATCAGATGTGATTTCAAATTAACTGTCATTCTATCAGTTGAACGGTTTTCCATGTTTATACTGAATATCTGGTTTGCTTCTTTTCCATTGTTCTGACCTCACTGTATATCAGAGATTTAGCCCCATCGCACAGCTGAGAACTACCAGACGTCTAAAGGCAGTGGGACAGTGATGGCCATCACGCTGGGACAGTGGTGGCCGTCACACTGCTCCACCCACTACAATGGGAAAGAAAGCCTCAAGCATCACTCGGCAAAGCTAGTGTTACCCTTATTCAGAATTCAATAAAGATGCAGCAAAAAAAGAAAACAAGTGAGGTGGGGGAGGATTATAGATGAATATCCTTCATAAAAACAGACACAAAATCCTCAATAAAATTAAATCTAAAAACATGCTTTAAAAATTGTGCACCATGATTAATTAAGATGGTTTCATTCCAGGATATAAGGATGGCTCAGTATATAAGGATGGCTCAGATATCAATAAAATATCAGCACATGAACAGAAAACCATGGAATCATCTCAAGGTGCAGAGAAAGCCTAAGGAAAACTCAACATCCTGTCATGAAAACCCACTAGATAAACTGTGTGTGGAAAAATCATATGTCATCACAAGTGATAGATTGACCATAGCCAGTATTATATTAAAGTATTAGATTACTATAATACATTATATTGGATTATAGTGTATGTATTGTATACAATACATTATATTTTATTATAATACTCTATAACACAGTACTATATTATATTACTTTACTTCCCTGTGATCACATGACCTCTCATGCAGGTGTATGAGCTGATACAACGTCCTTTTGCTGAGAATGTGATGTTTACAGTGGCATGCTACCTGACAATGAGTCAGAACATGGTCACCTACTTCCCTGGAGAAACGAACCACAGTGACTGTCCACACTGATCGTGAGTAACAAAGAACCACAGCATGTGTCGCAGACAGACAGCGTGAGACTGCTACAGTCGCCGTGGAAAGATGCGGCAGACTCTGACAATACTAAACCCGTGAGCCAGTTACTCCACCCAGGGCTCGCCGGGGAGGAGACAGTCCATCTTCTCACCAGGAACCTGGACTGTAGCGGGGAATGAAAACGAGGTGTTTTTAAAAAGCAACCCCAGTGCCGGGGCTGTGTAGCAGTCCTAGGAGAACAGAGAGAAGGAGCAGACTCACTGAGAGAGGGCAGGTAAGGAAGAACACATGTACAAGAAAAACAGAGGAGACTGCAGTGTGACTCAGAGATGATGAAGGATTACTTCTTGCTTGAGGCACAGTGAGCTGCCCTGGAAACTGAGTTGTGGGAATTCCTGCGGGACACGTTAAGTCACGCAGAGGCCTTGGGCATCATCCTAATAGCTGTGGGTAGACACTCAGCTGAGCGCAGGACATATAGCAAGAGCTCAAGAAGAGACCAGAGACCGACAGTGTTATCTGCACACACACGGCAGGAAACAGGGTGCTTCCAAGCTATAGACCAGGCTCATTGGTAAGGACAGGCAGAAACCTGAAAGAAACAGAGCAAAACAAAACCCCAGAAATGTCTGCAAGCCATGCAGGAGGCACAGCGAGCAGCTTCAGTGCACCGCTCCGTGGCAAGGGAATAAAGTAATAAGGATGCCAGCTTACAACCAGGGCAGCGCCAAGGCCCACAAACGCCCTCCAGTGTACTTGCCATTGTACGTCGGCCCACTGTCCACACTCCCTCCATATCCTTTGGTGTCACAGTGTGGGGGAGCCCAGCCATCTTCACAGTGACAATTCTTATTGCTGTTACATACCTTTAAAACAAGCAAATTACCACTTGTTAGCTGTGAGTATGCTCTGAACCAACTCCAGAATGGAAGCTAAAAAGTTCACACAAAACCACGAGTCTCCCGAGAGTATGTGTGTGTGTGGGGGGGGGGGGGGGAGGAAGGGGTTGTGTCTCTGGGTCTGTCTGTCTGTCTGTCTGTCTCTGTCTCTCTTCCCTGGCTAGACTGTACTGTAACTCACTCTGTGGACATGCACCACTATATCCATCAATTAAGTCTGGGGAGGGGAGTGTAAATGAAATGTCTGCCAACAGGAACCAATTCTCCCAACATCTACCCAGAAACTTAGGAACTCTCACCAACCTCCCCTGGACTATCGGCTCCACACTACCACTAAGAACAAACTAAAGGGAAGGCTGCTTACCCCATGGCCGTGACATTTTCCCTGAATGTCACAGTCATAATTCAGGACAGAAGCATTTACACACTGAAAATTCCTACAAATCTGGAAAAATAAGCAAAGAATTAAGTGACATACAGAAAAACTGGAACATTAAAAAGATCAGCAAACAGGACCAAGATCAATGTCATGACCGTTTCACTGAGGGATTATTGTTTTTACTTTATCACATTCTGATTTGGTGTGTGGAGTATGTGGGTAGATATATGTGTATGCATGTGTACATGTGTCTACATACATGCCAACATACACGCAGGCACATGCACACATGTGAGTGTGTGTACATACATGCCACAATGTGTGTGTATAAGTCAAAGCAGACTTTTGAGCGCTGGTTCTGTCCTAGGGATGGAATCCCGGGCATGGGCACTGGGAGTAGACATCTTTACCCACTGGGTCATCCTGCCCCTGGGACCTATTGTTGGGGAATTTTTCAAATTTTCAAGGCATGGTTAATTCCAACCTTATATTCTTTTAATGAAGGGAATGAGTGACACTAACTAAATAAAGTATAATTCATGATTAAAAAGACAAAGATTATATGAAGGCAAAAAAGAAAGATTAAATTATAACCCTTTGATATGAGTATATAAATAAAGACCTTAGGAAAATATTCAGAGAATCTTTTTTTTTCAAATCAAAAGAAACCGCATGCTGGTTATGACAGTGCACATCCATAGTCCTAGCATTTGGGAAACTGAGGCAGGACGTCATAAGTCTGAGGCCAGAACAGGCTCTACAGACAGACCATGTCTCCAGAGAGACCTGCCCATCTGTCACTGCTCCTCTCTCCACGACAGTCAGGAAATGGAAACAGCCTAGAAGTCTACAAACTGATAACTGAATAATGAAAGTAACACACGTTTACATAGTGGAACCTTATTCAGTTGTTAAGAAAAATGAAGTTATGAAGTTTGCAGGTAAACAGATGGGGGCAGAAGCAATCACCCTGGGGTAGGTAACCAAGACCCAGACAAAGATCATGTCATCTCTCATGTGGATTCTGGCTTTGACTCTTTAGACAGGTGTATTTAATGTAGAATACCCATAAATACCAGGAAATCGGTGAGAAGATATGGTAGGGTGGGTTGTGTCTCAAGGGAAGGGAACTAGAATGGCGTGATCCGATGTGGGAAGAGGGAACAAGGGATCAGGAAGGACTAATAGGATGTGGGATGGGGAGGCAGGATAAAGAGTACAGTGAGGGATCACTAACTCCAAAGACTGGCTGAAAAAAGTCATGAGCCACTTAGACGGATATATATAGAGAGAGTTTAAATAGTTACTCTGTAAAGGGCAACAGCGACTCTACTAAACACCACAGGCCAACAAGAATGGGGTTCTGTTTAGCTGTAAAGAGAAAGGAAATAAGTGGAAGAATGGATGGAACTGGAAAACACTCTTTGCATGTGACACTGACCCTAAGACAAATGCCATCTGTACTGCTATGTACATCAGACCATCAAAGTTTTAGATTTGTCTGGGAAGGAAAGGAACCATAGCAAGAAGGGAAGATGCCTTAAGGCGGGGAGGGTAGAATACCTGTGATGTGAAACTAAAGAAAGGAAAACAGGTGGGCAAGGCTAGACAGGGATGGAGGTGGGCAAGGCTCGGACAGGGGCAGGGGGTATGCCTTGGGCATCCATTTTTGTTTTGCACAATATTTTTGATTAATAAAATGTAATACTTTTATATACACAAAATTCCAATAAAGAAAAAACTTAGAAAAGTAACATCTAGCTGTTGGAGGTGCACTTGAAACAAAATGCCAGGGAAGAGTTTGATTTTATAGTTTTAACCTATTACGCAATTTACCCATGAACTACAGAAGCAACAATATCAAGTAAAGGAAAATTTGGCATAAAAACATTAAAGTAGAACAAAGGTGCACTTAAATTAATAAAAGATGTCGGGGCTGGGGATTTAGCTCAGTGGTAGAGCGCTTACCTAGGAAGCGCAAGGCCCTGGGTTCGGTCCCCAGCTCCGAAAAAAAGAACTAAAATATAATTTCCAAGAAACTGATACAAATGTAGCATTCCTGGTGCAAAAGAGATTTCTGTGAGAAGCAAAAATAGGAGACAGTACTAAGGACTGAACTTTTTCTGTCTCTAAGGCTTTAATGCATTAAAAATTTGAAAGGCCAGAGTGTATAGTTATGAAATACTACATGCTACAAGGTTATATTCCTTGCAAACACATTCAGATTATCATCTGAAGTGTCACATACTCAGCTCATTAACCACGGCTGCTGCATTTCAAACACTTGAAGAGGTATGCGCAAATTTTCAAACAGAAATATTCCCTCCCCCCCAACTCACACACTCACTCTCTCTCTCTCTCTCTCTCTCTCTCTCTCTCTCTCTCTCTCTCTCACACACACACACACACACACACACACACACACACACACACACACTGCCATTTCTTTTGCTGACTCTTGACAAAAGAGTGTGTGTTTAAAACTGGATAGCCAGCACCTTTTTCTGTCACAGCAATCACTCTAGAGGGAAAATGCCCCTGATCATGCATGCATGTGGAAGCATGGTTGGATGCCATGGCCCGCCAAACCGTGGCTAGACAAGCACCATGATATTACTGACCCAGAGGCTCCAACAAATACACAAATTCCAGGAACTCCAGCTCCCAAGAATTGCAGAAGTCACCTCAGTTTCCAGTAAGAGTATCTGGGTAACAGATTCTAGCCCGTTCATAGGCAAAGAAACATATGCAGCGCATTCCAAAATGGAAGACACCAGAGAATCCCAGTGAAGAAACACAGGTGGGACAATTACTGATAGCTATCAAGTTTCTTCCCAGTGGCTTTGGATTTTCTAAAATTGCTTCCATAAATACACTTTTCCCCCAGGAAGAGGCCAGCCACCAACTTAGTGTAATGATTTTTACCGTTGTTTGTAAGTAGAAAATATTTAGGTTACCTTCCCAGCATCACATTTTGTGCCTTCATTCACCATCCCTGGGTCTGGGACATCGGAACCAAGCTGGAAATCCACACCCCAACATTTGGTGCCTCGGCTGGGTGTCTGAATGATAGCTGGCACGATTCCGAACACCGGCATCTCCTGCACGTTCTCACACTGAAGCTTTCCACACAACGCGTTCCTACCGGGCAAGACAAACAATGTAAATACAAAACGGATCCAGACAGGACGTTCTCTGTAGGCATGAAGGCTGTATCTTGGCTGGAGGGAATCCCAAGGGACAGATGAAGCATATCTCCTTAAATGCAGCAGGGAGAGGAGAGGGAGCTGTGGCTATCAGCAGTCACCAGGTGGGGTGGCAAACAAAGCAAAGGGGTTTCCCTCCCCGCTGCCTGCCCGTGGCTCAGGGTAGTCTAATGAATCAAGTTGTTAACAAATTCGGAGTTATATAAGTAGGACTGCACAGGAAATATGACATAAATGCCAAGTAAATAAACAAATACCAAGTAAATAAACAAGTCTTAAAGGAATACATCCCATGTGCTGAAAGAGCAAGCATGCAGCTTATGTTTGTGAATGTCCACATATACACGTGTGCAAGCATACACACGTGTGCAAGCACACACAGAAAGGAAAAGTGAAGACTGAACCTCTGGATGAGAGGACAGCAAGAACGAATGCTACAAATGACAAGCATCACAGCCCGCCAACTAGCACACCACCGTCAGCATACTCGGTCTCACTGCAACACTGAGCAATGCCTCAGCTCTCACAGGGGAGGGAAGGGGGTGAAGGAGAGGTACTTGGTCCAGAGTCAAAGCCCTAAAGTGGCTGAACCAGGATTCAAACTCACAGACTAACTTTGAATTCGCACTCAATCCTTCAGCTAGCTTTGCAGGACTGCCAGTGTCCTCAGTAAGCTCCTTGGGAATGTTAAGCAAGACATACTTTGAACATCTTCATCAAGGTAGTCAGGAAGCTATGAAACTAAACAGGGCTAAAAACAAGGATGTGTGTCAGGCTGGATGGAGTATGCCTATGTGTCAGTAATCTGAGCAAGCCTAGGCCATAAGCAAGACCACAAAACCAAAGCCAGACAGGAGCAGTTCAGTCCACCAACCTGCCCCAAGCTCCCTTCCATCTCCCACACCACGTGAACTCACGTTCAGCCTACTAACACGCTCCTGACCCATCTGTGCTTGCACTCATGCGTCCAACACATACTGGTCACCGTGGTCCAGGGGTTACACTAACCACGAGGGAGAAATATGTGACCAAGCCTCATCTGTACGGAGGTGATAAGCAAGTGATAGGAAGTGACACTGTGGTAAACACTACGGAAGAATATTCCAGAAGGATGAAAACCTGATAACAACAAGGGGAGGACAGTCATTAAGAAGACTTAATCCTAAAGTGATCAGAGCCCAGTAACTGACAATACGTTAACAATGTTTACATACAGCACTAAAGAGGAAACAGACTGACAACCCTTCAGGGAGTCTTTGCCTCTCTCAGTGAAGAAGCAAGGACATTACACAGCCCCAATGCCATGGAGACATTTGATTACAACACTTAACCAGCAGCAAATACAGCTATGACATGCAACAACTGCAGATGACACTCGGTGAGGCAAAGCAGCCTCGCAGACAAGCCAGTGCCAGGTCATGAAGGGCAACAGCGGCTAGGCACACAGACTATGTCCTTTCTAAACCACCTTAGAATTTATCTGTTACGTGTGCATATGTGCTGTTGAACACGTACATACGGTGCATATACTGCGTATGTACAAATGTGGAAGCTGAAGGTCAACACTTGATCTTCTCAATTCTCTGTCCTCCCCGCCCCCCTTTCTTCTTGAGAAAGGGTTTCTTGCTAAATCTGGACTCGCTGATTGACCACACTGGAAGGCCGATGAGCCCTAGGGTCTGTATCTGTGTCCCCAGCTCTGGGACTGTTGATATACACTGCTGTGCCTGCTGTTTATATATGTGCTGGAGATAAAACCTCAGGTATGCACAGGAAGGACTTTAAAGACAGAGCATCTCCCATTCCCAAGTTTTCTTGGTAAAATTAAACAAGAAAGCAGTTTTGGAAATTAAACAATTAACTTTTAGTAACTCATGAGTCAATAGAGAAATCATAGCCTCCCAGAGATGGCTAATGAGAGGAGAAGGGGGTGTGAGGAAGCAGAACATTAGAAAATGGCATTGTGTGGTCTTATTGAATAAGACCAGACCCCAGAGGCTCAGATGCTCAAAACCCACCCCTAGTAACACTTTCTCCAGCAAGGCCACACCTATTAATCCTTCTAATCCTTTCAAACAGTGGCCTTCCTTGGTGACTAGCATTTGAGCATCTGAGCCCACTGAGTAACGCAGCAGTGTGGGTACATGCATAGTGCAAACACAAACCAGGGGACAATGGGATTGATTATGTGTTCTCACTTATTATAGTACATTGGTTTATTATTAACCACTTTACCTATTTTATATGTGTTTATGTGTTTATAAGCATGTATTCCCTGTACACACATCTTTATACAAGTAGGTTAGAGGACAGCTTGCTAGAATCAGGAGATCAAACTCAGGTTGTCAGGCTTGGTTATAAGTACTTTAACCTGTAAGCCATCCCACCAGCCTACAAAATAAAAAAATAAGAGTTTTACTTCCTCCTTTTAAATTCATGTAAGGCTGACAAAGAAATGAGAGGCAGGTGCTCTGGATGTGACTGAGTCAGAGACTGTTTCACTGAAGAAAGAGTGTATGAAGAAACGAGGGTGTGTTCACTCAGGAACCTTCTGCAGATCATGGATAAACAAAAAAAGGTTCTAATCCACTAGATCCACAATGTACATGCGAGGAGATGAATCGCTTCCCCAGACTTGTTCCCAGCACATCCCTCGGAGGCCTGCTGTGCGTGCTACATGTGAGACGGAAAGCACTTGAAGCAGGAGAAAGGCTGAAGTCACAGGAGCCAGTACAGAGGACTTCAGAGACCCCAGCTCCCTTGCTTAGGACCTTCCACACCCTTGTCATAGTAGCACACACAGGAGACTTCAGGGGCCCTGGCTCCCTCGCTCAGGCCATTGGCCCCACTTACCCTGTGGCACACGTTTTGTAATTACTGCCGGAGACACCACAGTTGCCAAATCTGTCACCTTTAGAATTCACTTCAATGAAGCAATCTCTTGGGGCAGCCTTAGCTTCTGCAATATTCAACATTTAAGAGAAAAAAGTGATGGTAACTTTAGTCAGGAACAGAAGTATTCCATACGATCCCTCACACACCTTAGGAACTACCTGCACATTCTAAATGTTCCACACTCCACACACAGCAGAGACATGTAAACTCAGATTGCACATAAAGTCCAGATCTAAGCACTCAGATTCTCTACCACATACCATTGCATGGCTATCACTATTACGACCCACCACAGTCGGACAGTTAGCGGGTTGACCTGATTGCACTGAGAAAGACACAGATTATAAAGCCTACCTGAGAGTGTCTGAGGTGTGCCCAGGGATCCAATCTTCTAGATGCATTCACAATATGACAGGATTATTAACAGGAAATAGGGAAATGAAAGGGACAGAATCTAGTTGGAGGACAGGTCACTGGGAGGTGGGGAAGGGGTTAACGTGCCCTGAAAGCTGTATCTTGCCTCAGCCCTCTCCTGAGCCCTTTTCTTCCTGTCTAGCTGATGTGAGGTAGAAAAACCTCTCTACCACAGAACCATCGCTATGGTGGTCCCCATGTGTTCACGGGGCCAGCAAACATGAACTGAACCTCTCCAAAACCAGAAGCCAATGTGTATCTCCTTTTGACTCTTCTCCCGGGGAACTGTCACAGCCATGCAACAGTAGCTCTCTCATGCATTAAGTCACAGCTCACACTCACAGGCATTCACTGTCCACTCTCACACACCCAGCACTCTCTCCAGTTACAGCAGAGACCACCACATGGCTTTATTTTACATGGATGCATACATTAGATAAATGGAGTGAGACCTACACCGTGTGACAAAGGATTAGCCCACTCGCGTTTTCTTACATTATGGTATCACTTACTTTCATTTTCCCTCCCCAAGTGCACTCTGTTTCCAAGTCAAATCATCAGTCCTTCCTCCCTCCTGAATCAGATTCCCTTACCTAGCCCACATGACTGATGTGAGGTTAAGTTAGCTTTAAAGAAGGTGGGTGTGGGTGAAAGGAGGCAGGGCAGCAGGAGGGAAGCAGTGAGCACGAGGAGAGATGTCGACAATTCTGGCCAGGAAAAACGCCAGTGTTCCCCCCCAAGTCAGAGGAACAGGGAAAGTTACAGATTTCCTGGACGATATACGGGAAGGGACTGAGTCAAATGTGTTTGCTGCTCCTGCTGACTCAAATATAAAGGAGAGAAGGGTGGGAAGGCAGGGTTCTAGGAAGGCTTTTTATAGAAATCCTCAAGTGTCAATCATCAGCCACTGCAATCTGAGAAATGTGCTGAAGACAGGACTGTCACACAGCCGATTCCAAAACGTAAGGGTGTAGGGGACAGAACCCACGAGCACCATGACAACCAAAATGTAGGCAGCTGAGGCACCACAGTCCGCGTCCAGTGTTCCAAGCCCTTGCCTAGCATCTATGAGCACTCTGGGAGTCCTACCAAGAACTGACACAGGAAGAGAGAAACAAAGCATTTCACAGACGGTTCTGAGCACCGTGGAAGCATCACCGAAAAGTGAACAGCTGCAAGGTCTTTCTAGAACATCCCTGTAGTACATTTTGTGGTTCGTTTTGCTTGGAAGGAGAAATGGATGAGTTCAGGATTATGATCAGTTGAGGTGCTTAGGCCAAAACAATCAACAAAAAGGAAAACCCATTCTGGGAACTGCACGCAGCCTCTTTTCCCAGCCACCTCTGTCGTCACCGAAACCCACTGGGTCTCTGATATGGCACTCTTTCCTGAGCACCAGCCAGTATCTGGGCACCAGGGTAGCTACGCTATTCTCTTTCCCTCACAGAAGGGACAGCACTTTGTGCCCAGGCACATATACACCACTTCTTCAAGCACTGCTGCCTGAGGCCTGTACACACTAGGCAGGTGCTCAACCACTGAGCGATCTCCTAACACTTGTTTACTGTTTGAGACAAGGTTTCACAAAGTTGCACAGGCTGGCTCTCTGTAGCCTAGTCAGGCCTTAAACTGGCAATCCTCCTGTCTCCGCTCCACAGTGGCTGGGATTACAGGCCTATCTGTATCACTGAGCACAGTGTTTATTTTCACTAGAATGGCTTGTTAGAGTGGTGGATGTGCAGAGAATACCAGTTACAATGCCAGTCGCAGGCGCTAATTGGATGGACTGGAGCATCGTTTCTTCAAAAAGCCGTATACTCTCCAAGTTAGGTCTAACAAATGACAACCTCAACTCAGTGTGCAGATCTTAAGGGGTGCGAATGGGAGTGGTAACACTCAGCGATATGACTCACTAGCAAAAACAGGCTTCCTAGACCTATGACTTCATGCTCTAATAGCTTAGAGGTCTGAGTGTCCAGAGAAGAAATTCCTCCACTAGATGCCACAATAGTGACTCCACTGCACTGGGACAAGCACTACATGCTCAGTTGTGCTGGGCTCTTTGTGCTCTGAACTAACAGAGAAAGGCTTTGGCAAGCGGCTGATCACAGATCCATAACCCTACATGGAATCAAGAGGAGCAGGCCTGGAATACTGGAGTTTTCTAAGTATTTACCTCATCCTATTAACAACCAAATCCAGCAAAGCTATGCATGGCCCAGGTCCTTCAGGAATGAACGTTTGGGTCACCCCACCAGGCTGGGAGCTATAACTATCTAAGGAACTCACTGATGGCAAAGAGAATACAGAACGGGCAGTGTAACAACGTAATGTGGACTAGAAGCAGCTGAAGTGTGAGATATGACCACAGAGCAGTTACAAACTGAGGTCTACAACTACTGTCGATATCTTACTTCATTATGACTACACCTGTGACGAAATGTGCGCATCTTCTTCCCTCTCTCACCCCCTCGCCATGTGATGTAAGACATACTTGACTCTGAACTTGTAAGAGCGCTCTGAGATGAGGCTGATATGGGTGCTTTAAACAACCAATTTCATATTCGAACAGAACAAACCACAACCAGGAGGAGGGAATTTTCCCCAACAGACACCAAGCTGAGACACCTGTAATGTTCCTACTACTAGAACCGACCTGGGACACCAGCTCCTCCTGGGTCCTGATGTGTGTGTGTGTGTGTGTGTGTGTGTGTGTGTGTGTGTGTCCTGATGTGTGTGTATGTGTGTGTGTGTGTGTGTGTGTGTGTGTGTGTGTGTGTGTGTGTGTCCCAGTATCTGAGAGTCTCTAGAGAGCATAAACAAGTAAAAACTGAAGACAAGGGGCTGGAGAGATGGCTCAGCGGTTAAGAGCACCCGACTGCTCTTCCAGAGGTCATGAGTTCAATTCCCAGCAACCACATGGTGGCTCACAACCATCTGTAAAGAGATCCGATGCCCTCTTCTGGTCTGAAGACAGCTACAGTGTATATAATAAATAAATAAATCAAAAAAAAAAAAAAAACTGAAGACAAACAGAGACATTCTGTTTAGAGTTCTTTAAACAGATTGAAATCAGTAGAACAGCTGATGCCTTTATCCACTTCAAGACAATATCAGAATAGACACTGTTTGCAATTTTGCAAATTACTTTGCAATAATGGTAAGTATTAAGCAAACTCATTGAAAGGGGACAGATCTAGAGGAAGGAAGTCAGACAGGGAGGGAGAGAGGGGGAAGGAAGGAAAAAGGGAGAATGAGGATCTTTCATTCTAGAGAAAGAAGATGGTAGGAAATCTATTGTACCTTACTATGCAGCTGAGAGAATAGCATTAACATGGCCGCTATGCAATGTGGCCAGCACTGCTGTGAACACTACAATTATCCTACAATGAGGAAAGAAGACTAGAAAATGATCATGTGTATGTACATGAGCAGTCAGGGTTGAATGAAGAGTGAAAATTAATTAGCATCCATAAAAATAAAACCAGTAGGGGCTGGAGAGATGGGTCAGTGGTTAGGCACACTTGTTGCTCTTGCAGAGGACCTGGGTTTGATTCCCAGCACCCACATGGTGGTTCACAACCATCTGTATCTCTAGTTCCTAGGAATCCAATGCCTTCTTCCGACTTCCAAAGGCACTAGGCCTGCACATGGTACACATGCATACTTGCAGGCAAAACCCAAACGCATAAAATAAATCTAAAAGAATAAAAACAGTAATAGCACTACAAAAAGCTATCTAAAGACCTGGGTTGGCGAACATGGTAACCCAGACCCAGCACTTGGAAGGCTGAGACAGGGGATTGTGATTCAAGGCCAGCTGGACAAACATAGCAAGACCCTGTCTCAAATATAAATGAATAAATACACATATAAATACTTAGAATAAGTAATAAAAGATCAGCTACAAAAGTAAGTTATTATTCAAAGGATGAAAGTATGGAGCAGCAATTGACTTTAATTTTCACTTTTGTTCACCTTTTGATCCACAGAACACTTTTCATAAAGATGAGAAGTTTAAAGAAAACAAAACCCTGAGAGCTTAAGCTACAACCTCATCAGCACAGCAACTGAAACTAGCAGCTGGGAAGATGGCTTAGCAGGTGACATGTTTTGTCACACAAGTGCTAGGAACTGAGTTCAAATCCCCAGAGCCTACATAAAACAGTTCGTATCTATAAGTCCAGTACTCCTGGGAAGAAAGAGAGGCAACGACAGAAGGATACCAAACGCTCAAGGGTCAACGAGCCTGCATCCACACTTACACACACTAAGACACATGAACTCCCGTGCATAAAGACATACTTCATACATACACAAATGAGAAACTAATCAGGGTCCACTTAACTAGTGAATACCCTAATATACTGTGATAGAAATGTATCAATAATCATAAGGACATTTCTAAATGTTAAAGCTATACAGCCAGCCTTTATCAAAACAAGAAACCTGGAGGGTGAGGACACAGCAAAGCAAGTGTGCTTGCCTAGTGTATGTGAGGTGCTAGGTGCAGTCCTCAGTGCCTAAACCTCTGTGTATGTGCATATACGTATACACTGTGTGTGACGTTTGAATATGCTTGGCCCAAGAAGCGGCACTATCAGGAGGTGTGGCCTTGGGGTAGGTGTGGCCTTGTTGGGGGAAGTATGTCATTGTGGGTATGGCTTTAAGGCCCTTATTCTAGGTCCCTAGAAGCTAGTCTTTTGTTTGCCTTCAGAACAAGATGTAGAACTCTCAGCTCCTTCTCTAGCACCATGTCTGCCTGGGTGCTGTCATGCTTCCTGCCATGATAATGGACTGAACCTCTGAACCTGTCAGCCAGCCCCAATTAAATATTGTCTCATATAAGGATTTTTGGTCATAGTGTGTTTTCACAGCAATGAAAACCCTAAGATGCTGTGTGTTATACAAAGCGGAAAGAGGGAGAGGGACCACACAAAACATGAACTGATTCACCAAATTAGACATAAAAATTCCTGACCATGACTACTACAGGAGGAGGGAGAATAGAGATACAAGAACCTCATCAATGTTTGCTTCCTTCTTTAAAAACTTAACACAAACAGACGATAAAATCAAATCGATTGCTTATAAATATCTTACTTGAACCAAAGATGACCTGGCACTGAGCGTCATAATACTGGCACACGCCATTGTAACAGTAGGCTTTGCTATTCCAACAAGGATAGCCGTTCTGAATGAAGACATCGGGTGGGCAGAACTGAGAGGAGCCATTGCAGTACTCAGGGACATCACACTCACTGGTCTTCCCTCTGCACATAGAGCCTCCTGGAAGGAACTAAGGTAATGAGATTCAAGTTAGACAGGAATATCAGGAGAATCTCCACAAAGCCATCAGATTTGTACCACAGTGCATACATAAAGGTTCCAACCACAAACATTAACCCACCCAACACAACATGAAGAAAGCCCAAACCATCAATTCATACATATTATAAAACGAAAAGCAAACCTCATAAGTAGCCAAAGGAAACGCAAATCAAATGCAAACACAAGAAGCGCTGCAGAAGAAGTGTGATAAGGAGGACAACAGCACTCCTGGAATCAGTGTTCACAGGATGAACGAGTTTGGGGACGGGGAGATGGCCAACATGGCCGAGCATGGGAGAGGAGGCCAGAAACGCACTGCAGTCAGGGAGCCAGTCAGGGCGGCAGGCTGAGAGCTCCAGGTTCTGTGCTGGGATCAGAGCCACAAGCCACCATGGTTATTGGTTTGGGGTAGAGGGGTGTCTCTGAAGGGTTCTGGGGATCTAATTCAGATCCTTTTAATCAGTTAACTACCAACCCTAATTTTCTGCAGTCTATACTCTGGTATCCTTTAATTTTCCCAAGCAGATATATGTTACTTGAAAAGGAGAATCAAGACAATGGAAGATGGAAACATAGCCCTTGGCAGAGTGTTTACCTGTAAGCACGGAGCCGCCGCAGCCTTAGGTTTACTCCCCAGCACCCAAACCAACTAACTCAGTAGGCCCCGTCATAAAGAGGGCCGTTTAAATGCACAGAAGTGGGATGAAATATAAAATGACCATATGATAAGAATAGTATGTAGAGATCTCAGAGGGTGCAATTCCAGAGATCCATTTTCCTTCTCTGATTTGCTCCTGATAGGGAGAAGTCCTTGCCTGGCAATCTTTACAACAGTCGCCATATGCACACTCAGCAAATGACTTGAGCTTACAAGTGCTTCCTTCACAGCATGGATCCAACTCACATTCCTGCAAACAGAAAATGACCACTGATAAATAAATGAGTAGCAGCATTAATAAAGCTCTTTTTCTGCTTTTTTTCTTTTTCTATGATTTCACTCTGACCTAGTGTCGCCTCCTCTCTCCTAGCTGTCCTTTAGGACACACCAATCTCCCCCCACCGGACTCCCCAGGCACCCTCCTTCCCAGGGGCATACATAAAATAATTAATTTAAAAAATTAATAATAAAAAAAGACACTGGTCTCTAGTGCAAGTACTTAAGTCCCAACGTATTTCACAAGGCAGCTGGAAATTCCATAATAAAATACCAAAGACTGAGGACTTAAGAAGGGACATTTATTTTCTCCCAGTTCTGGAAGGTAGAAAAGCAAGGTGATAGTTCTCACAGAGAACTCCAGGCACCCTGCCCTCTCCTGCTGGCTGACAGACTCAGCCAATCTCTTAGTTGGCACTGGAGAGAACACTTCTAAAGACAGCGATCCTAGAGAACCTCAGCTCCATCCCCGGTGCTCACTTAATCTTGTTTCCTCAGAGACCCCATTGCCAAATGCAGTATCACCGCAGGTTACAGCTTTGACACATGAATCCTGAGGGACCACAGAGAAGTACAGATCCACTGAGGCCTTTCTCTCCCTGCTCAGGGCCTTTTCTCTGGATAGGCAAACTACTGCTTTTCTTACAGGTAGGAGGTGAGGACTGGCCTCAGTGCCCTCTACATGCTAAGCACACATGCTAAGCACACACTATACTATGCAGCATTTTCCTTGTTTCTGTCACCATGCTCTGCTCCATGACACATTTTTACTCCAGCCTCCCACCCCCAGACACCTATATGAATATAGCAATCTTAACGTCCCACAAACGTATCATAACTTTGTAAGCTATCACTGTTAGGGGAGACTGGCAGAGGAGTAAATGGAGTTCTATGCACTATTCTGCAACCTCTTGTCTGCCTACAATTATTTCAAAGTAAAGTTCTAAAATTAACTTCTCTTCTTAATTAACATGTAATAAATGTACATATCTATGAGACAATGTAATATTCATATAGTCAGGCACATTAATCAAATCAGGGTCATTATCATTTCTATCACATAGCAAAAATGATAACTAATGAACTACAACCTACACTTCCACACAGTCGCATGTGTGTGTGCACGTGCACACACACACACACCACTAGGTCAAGTTGGCTCATGGACCTAAATGTAAAGTCTAAAACTATAAAACTCCCACAGGAGCATCTGTACAAAGTGGGAGTAGACAAAGCAACAGCCATAAAAGGAAAAAATGACAAATGGCTTTCATCAGAATCAAAGCTGTGTGCTTCTAAGACTGTACACTACTGAAGAACTATTAAGATGACATTTACAAATCAAGTTTCTAACAAATGATATATATCTAAGATAAAGACGATAGGAGTCAGCAGAAAATACCACAATTTTCTACATAAAGCTAAAGAGCTGAACATGGACCACAAGACACACACATGGCAAGTACGTGCCCAGAAGTCTTCCCCACAGCCTTAGACACCAGGGACATGTGCAGAGAAAAGGCAAGGAAATGGGTGGGTTGCAAAGACAGCATGGGGAAGGTCAGAGAGGAGAGGGAGGGAATGGGAGATATACACACTGAGGGTATTTGAGAAAGGCATACAGGATATACTGTTGTATGCTTACCTAAAGTTACACATAGCATTTATGTGTTATAAATGTTTAAATGAAGTGACAACTCTTGAGGTGATAATGGTTCCTCCAAGAGCCATAAACTACCTAACAAAGCCCAGCTCTAAGCATGAGACACTTCCTCTCTAGTTGTTGGTCAGGAGACTCCAAAGGGCTTAAGAGAAGTCGTGGAATACATCGATCACATAAGACAAGGAAGCAATTTTCTCTTAAGATACGAGGCAGGCAAGGAAAAACAGTGAGAATAACACAGTGGATCTTACATCTGAACAAGTATGTCCCAGAGCTGATGGCAGCCCAAGGGGAGGAGGGTCAATGGGCATACTGAGAGGAAGGTGGCTGGGCAGCAGTGACAATGCAGGTGGACACAGCTGGGGGCCATGCAGGTAGGGAGCCACAGGTGAAAGACACACGTGCTTAGAGGAGGAAGTGCAGACGCTGAGGATGCCGGAGGATGAACCAGCTGTGGTTCACTTAGTAAATGAGTCCAACTTAACAAGTATGTCTTTAATAGCAGACCAGACTGCAGAGCACGAAAAGGAACTGAACAATTGTGTAATGCCAATAATAAATAATCCAATGAAAATAAAAGATGGATTGGTAAAATTTAAAAGAAGGGACCATCGTGCTTGCCTGAAGTCACAGAGTCATGACCAGGCCTGTGACACAAGAGCAAGCCTCATTTTACCACAAAAGCTCAGAGTCGCTCCTCTGAAGCCGTGACTGACCTTTGGTGTGCCACAGTCACACTCCTCCCCGGGGTCCACCAGCTTGTTACCACAGGAGGGCGCGCTGTAGGCCTCGTCAGGCTTCGGGATGTTGAGCAGGCAGCTTCCTCCCTTGTTCAAAGTTAATTTCTCAAAGTCCTCTGCACTGCAACTGCTGAAGTTCCTGGACCCTCTACAATGAACAGAGAAAGAGACCTCACATCACAGTCACTGCATACCTGAAAGTTCTTAGTCAGATCTTTAACCAATAAGAAGTAAAGACTGAAAAAAAAAAAAAAAAAAAAAAACAGAAAATCAAGAAAAGTAGGGGAAATGAGATCATCTATCTCTAATAAATATAGGAATCACTTACTAACCACATCGTTCACCATTAAAGCTACCCTGTGCTGTGCCCCCATGAGAATATCTTCCAAGCACATCACCTGTTAATACACTGAACCAAAATCAGAATCCCTTCAATCTACAGAGACCTTAAAATTTTACCTACTCTCATTCAGAATTGAGCTTCTCTAAAATGCAACACCTTAAATGCTGGAAGCTGCTGTGTCTTTCCTAATCCTGTTATCTGCCATATGACCCATTTGTCTTCCCTCCCCCAACTCATATACTGGGAACCATGAGAAAACCATAAATGGGTGATTCCGGACTGTCCACAGTCACGGTGTGGTTTGAATGAGAATGGCCCTTATCAGCTCATATATTTGAATAGTTTTTCTCTCTTTGTCTGTCTGTCTGTCTGTCTGTCTCTCTCTCTCTCTCTCTCTCTCTCTCTCTTTCTCTCTCTCTCTGTGCGTGTGTGGGTGTATGTGTGTGTCCCTCCGTCTCTGGCTTTCTGTCTCTGTCTGTGCTTGTGTCTCTGTCTCTCTTGGTATGTCTCTCTGTCTCCATCTGTCTGTCTGTCTCTATTTCTCTCTGTATCCCCCCCAAAATCTTATAAGTGAATATCCACCATAAACACCAAATGGAACACACAAATACTATTTGATAAACAGTGATATTTGTAATACTGTTTTTATCTGGGGTCAGTGACTTTATCCCTTGTAAAACTCTGTTACAGATTTCTATAAAGTATCCTTCCCTCATGTGATACTTTCTGTGCTGTTCAATAAACACAGAGCAAATCCTTTGTTAGGGACAAACATATGTGCACACACTTGTACACACACACACACACACACACACACACACACACACACACATTCAGACAGCCACACAAGGACAGAGACAGGGACATGTTCACAAGACAGCATTCAGGCAGACACAGATTTAGATTCATGCAATCTACATATAGACAGCAATGTAAGAAGACACCATGAAGTAGAGAATTCAAATCTGGGCTCACTCAGTAAAAAGGCATCTAAGAGAAATGTTTTGTTTGCTTTTCTTACTATGACACCACCCTAATACTGCTGACTCCAAATTTATTATTAAAGCATTCAACCAACCACATTCTGTTCCTGTGTGAGATATGTATGAGGAACACATGAGGAGCAGCCAGGACACGGAAGGAACATCTGAGCTCACAGGAGGTCTCCTCGGTGCACTTAACCCACATGTGTAATAATTACATGTTACCTGATGATCATCTTTTGGAAATTTGTAGAAAATATAACTATAAGCCAGGAATTGTTGACAAACCCATATCTGTTAAAATTTTACCTGGGATAGTCATCTACCTGTCTACCTACCAATCTCTCTACCTGCTAACCTAAACTTTGGGTATGATGTCATTGCTAAGGTCAGTATCAAGGAATTTCCCCAGATGGTTTTGTCTTGTGTGCCCAGGTCTTTTACCCATTTTGGCATCATGTGCACAAAACATAAAAATCTAATTTTATTCTTTAGTATGTGGGGAAAAGTCCTTCTTAGGAAGTATTTGCAAACCATATATTTGACAAAGGGTTAATAATTAAATGTATAAGGAAAAGTCAATATTAGAAAATACCTCAAAAATGAGAACATGGTCTTGAATACACAGTTTCAGATGGAGACCAGAAATGCCTAAGAGCTTACGTGAAGACGGTGGACAGCGTCACTAATCCCACGGAAATGCAAAGCATTTCCACAAACCATCATCCCTTGGCCCTGTTTGGTGGCTGTTACAAACCCTAAAAGGGAAGTCCAGGTAGGGCTGTGAACAAGAGCAAACCCAGCAGAAACAGCATGGTATTCCTAAAGAAATTAACCGACATATCAAAAGGCCCAGAAATCCATCCTCTGCTGCAAAGCCAAGAGATTCAAGGTCTCCATCATAAAGACATCTGGACTCTCTTGTCCAGCATTAGTCACTGAGCCCAACAGCCTGAACACTCATCAATGGATAAACGCACTACAGTATGTGTGCATTTCATTACACATGTGTGCTTCTACTGTGTGTTTGTGCATGCATATACATGTATGTACACATTTGTGCTTCACCCTCAGAAGAGGAGACCCACAGTCTGCCACAGGATGAACAAACCTCAGGGGTCTGTGTCTGGAAAATAAGTCAGACGCCAAAAAGAAAAATATCACACGATCTTGATCATACATGAAATTGTGAAAGAAAAGAAAAAGATTAGCAAAGGTTAGAAAGTAAGACAGCTGGAGGGAGCAAATGGGGAGATGGAGGTGAGAGGTGATGTCAACAGATGTGCAGGATTGACCATCGCAGAGGCCATGCACTACGTGAGCACAGACATCACCACTACAGAATACATGGGGGTTTTGCTACAGCAATAGGTTCTAGGCTCTTCTGACAAGGGAAGTCTGGGTAGCTGTGCAGGACAGTGGATAGCTAATCCGCCGACAACGGTAACGTTTCACCACCCATGTACAATGTAAACTGTCCCAGCACTCAGGAAGCTGAGCAAGACTGTCTCAAAAACAGTAAATATCTACTTCATCTTTTAATACAGAGTCTTATTGTGTAGCTCTGGTTGACTTAAACTTAAAGATCTACCTGTCTCTGCCTCCTGAGTACTGAAATTGAAGCCATATGCCAACCCTATCCAGCCACATTACAGATTTTAATTACATATAAATTACAGATTTTAAGTTACCTATATATATAAATATAATGTACATAGAATACCTGTGTTATCTATAATATACATGTATGTGTCATATAATGTATGCATATATACCATGTATCATTTGTCCACTATGTACATGTATCTATAACTGATAACATATATGTAATGATAGGCATGCATATACAAACACATATAATAAAAAAATAATGCAAAGGCGAAACTGACTTGTGGGGAAGGAAATTCTCCCACAAGTTCTGGACAATAGAACCCGGTTTGCATTTCCCCACTACTCTTGAAGCTATCATGGGCCCCGCTGAGCCTATCACACGTGTACTCATCCACCAGCACACGCTGGATACCTGTGTGCATAAGGAGCTCTCCTCAGTTCAGTGGTCAGAGCCAGGAACATGGCAGAAACCCTTTCTGTAAAGTGAATGCAGCAGACTATAAACTTTGGTGGATAATTTAGTTGGAGTGAGAGAAGGTGGTGATAGTCTGGAGAAAAGGAAGCAAAGAATTCCAGGAGGCTGGGGGTAGGCAGGCCAAAGGACAGCCAGTCCAAAGACTTCATACATCATGACACTTCAGTCCAAACTGGAAACCTGGGGGAAGTGCATCACAGACAGAAAGAGAAGCATGGACAAACACTCTAAGGTGCAGTAGCATGTCCTAGGATTGACAAGGAAGCCAGTGGTCCTTCAGGGGAGTAGCAAAGGTGGAAGAGACCATGGTGAACTCTGACTCCCGAGTGAAACATCGTCACTGTGAATAGGCATGAGGCCAAACAAAGCACACGCCCTTTGACTCACATCAGCAGGCTCACCACTGCTGCTGTGCCAAACAGAAAGACTGAAACAGGGATCTCCCAGAATCCCCTCCTCAGACGATGAGTCAGAATGTCAGCCCTAGGATCCAGGAAGTGCATAAGAATAAAAGAGAAGTCAAGGTAGAGGAAACTTAGCCCCAGTGAACATGGGGACGTATGGAGATAACCAGGTGCGAAAAGGCTAGCCAGCAAGTAAAAGAGGCTTGCCATTGCTGATTTCCTCTCTCTGATTGTGGCTTCCATACAGCCCGTGGGTGGGAAGATGCTGTCTGTAGAATGTATTCATCAGACAACCATGGTAGCTACACCAGCGTGCGTTTATCCTACACACCAGTCCCTAACTGCAGCCTGCAGTGTCCAGCCATAGCAAAGGCTCCTGAAGAGGCTTCCTATTCAGCACTTGAACCCCATTTTTCTCATAAACAGTGTTTGGAAATGTGACCCTAGAGCAAGGTACAAAATAAAAAAATAAAAAAATAAAAAAAACAAAAATGGTTCCAACTATAAGAAATTAATATAGTGCTGAAAAATCTTAACAAAATCACAGGCATGTGTGGCTATTTATAGCAGATAGGAGCTGGGATTTAGAAACATGACCTACTGTAGGCCACCACAAATGCCATAAGAGGACTTTGAGGCAAGAGAGGAAGGATAATCCTCTATAACTGTCACAGGATGGCACACAGCAGAAAGGAAGGTTTCTCCACCCTCTGCCTGTTACTCTAGATGATACAAGAATTGAGATTTAAAACATCTCCCCCCCCTCCCTGTCACTCAGTGAGTGCTGAAGTTACTCCAAAATGAATTGGCAATGAAGGAGGTGGCCTACCAGGACAAAGATGGTGCTTGTTTCTGTGAACAATCCAGACTTGAGCAGAACATGTCTTCCTCATGACCATCCTAGTCTCAAAGGCTTATGACTAAGGAATCCAGGAAGGAGACTAAAGTGCAGGAGAAGGGAGGCACTCACTATGGAGGAGGTGGGGCAGACTTAACAGAACAGGTGGGGGCCAAGGTTAGCCATGCTCCCACTCTCACAGCACCTAAGCACTCGACTTAGCACAGTTGCCTTTGGCACCCACCCCAGAGGGCGCTGGTCCAAATCTGGCCCTCCAGGACTGAACTGGAGTTGCAGACTGCACCTACTATCAACGCAGTCGCTCTATGACACATCTCAGATAAGAGCTCAAAACCCAGCCCACCAGTGAAGAAACGCTGACTGATGGGTACTAAGTCTAATGAACATTTATTATACTTTTCATAATTTGACTTTTTTTCATTTACTTTTCTGTATGTTAGGTGTGAATCCTCACTCCAGCACACACATCACTCAATGTTGTTGCTTAGTCGGCTGGGCTATCTGGATGTCCATCCACCCAGTCAACTACTGGGCACCCTAGTGTTTGTCTTGTGCACGGACCTCATGCTTCTTCTCTCACTTTCTCTTTCTCCCTTTCCTTCCTCTCTGCATACTTAACTATACCCGTCTACAACCTTCTGCAGTGGTGTGAAAGAGAGGCTCAGGGAGAGGACCTGTTTGGGAAGGATTGGGAGGTGTGTCACCGGGAGAAAGCTTCAAAAGCCTACACCAAGCTACACCCATAAAGTCTTACGAGGGCCCAAAATGTGCAGAACAAAGACAGCAACAACGAACATGCCAAAGCGAACACAGAGAAGCCCATGACGTCTCAGCCCTCCACAAAGAACTACACGGCGCTGAGAGAATCGGGGTGCATGGAAGTGGTCCTCCCTGGGAAAAGCACACCAAGCAATTGTCCAATGCCAAAATTATACATAGAAATAACATGATACAGAATGAACAGGGTATACTTAGGAATATAGATGTATATGCAATATAGACACATGCATGCAGTGTAACAATGAAAGGAGAAGTCATAAATTTGAAGGATTAAAAAACAGCATATGGAAGGGATTGGAGGGAGGAAGGAGAAGGGGAATTTGCTGTGATTATAATCTCACAAATAAAGATTAAAGAATGAGAAAAAAGGGCTGGAGAGATGGCTCAGTGGTTAAGAGCACCAACTGCTCTTCCCAAGGTCCTGAGTTCAAATCCCAGCAACCACATGGTGGCTCACAACCATCTGAAATGAGTCTGATGCGCTCTTCTGGTGTGTCTGAAGATAGCGACAGTGTAATCATAATATATAATAAATAAATAAAATATTTTAAAGAATGAGAAAAAATAGATATCAAACCAAAACTAGTCAGAAGGGATAAGAAGACTTTCGTGCTGATTAAGGAAACAACCTATCAGATTCCAAGAGCTTTATGAAAAAGTCATAAAGAGAACACAAAAGCATTGTGCTTGTGCAGTGGTACACGGCTGCTCGGAATGCTGACACAGGAGCAGCGTGAGTTCAAGGCAAGCCTGGTTCAGATGCTGGGTCTGAGCAAGGCTGGGGATACCTGGCAAGACTCTGGCTGAAAAACGGAGTCGTTCTTACAGTTCGCAAAAAACTAATATATCAGATTACATTCACTGGACAAATAAAATATAAGCAAAACTAAGAATCCAATGGATAGGTTTAACAGACTAAATATATATGATTAAAGGATCATTGAGTCGAAAGATAGTAAAGAAATTGCCCAGAAATAAACAGGACAGTAAGAGAGATGGCCACAGTGGAAATGCCGGGAGAGTCCTTACAGCCTCCCTTGCCCGTACTCTGGAAGCCTAGAGACGCTGACCCTGCAGAGGCATGGCTCCCACCTTTGCTCCCATACAGGTCACCTCAAGGTCTACACTAGAGCCAGGGGGTCTGAAAGCCTCACCTCTCCCATTAGCGCAGCACAGCCCTGCCAGCCTTTCGCTACAAAGGCATTCCTTTATTTCTCCTTTTCTGTCATTCGGATCTCAGGGCTTTGCACCTGCCTGCACACTGCAGATGGACTTAGCATCACTGCCTTTGTTCCTCCTCCTCAACCACCCGCCCGTGCCTGTCCTCTCTTGTTCCTGTGTCTTCATTCTCTCATTTAGCCCCGCCCCCTTACTTCTTACTTGTAACCTCCCAGGTTTTTTTTTTTTTTTTTTTGGTTCTTTTTTTTTTTTTTCGGAGCTGGGGACCGAACCCAGGGCCTTGTGCTTCCTAGGCAAGCGCTCTACCACTGAGCTAAATCCCCAACCCCAACCTCCCAGGTTTTTAACAGTGTCTAAAATCTGGGAATTCTAACAGCATCCCAACTTTCCCCTCCCAGCTATTTTACCAACCTGGAATTCCGGTTTTGAAGCTGATCTAATACTTGATCCTTGTCCTTAACCACCTTCCTCCCCTCCTTTCTCCTGACCTTACAAACTAAACCCTGAGCAAAGTCCGTGGTAACTTTGGTTGTTCATCCTTCCACAATTATTGAAGTCAGAGGGGCCACTATTATAAATGCACACACTAGCACTTGAATAGTGGCAATATTCAACATCGGTGGTTGTCCTGACAGTCAATACTCTCTCCAGGGCTAATATAGAATTTCTCCCAGGCACCCTGAGCTCCTGCACTGAGGAAGTATTTTCTTAACTATATGCTCAACTCTATATATCCAACTCCCACTTGAAGAATAGAAATATTTCAACTCAAAGAATAGAGCTGCTAAAAATAAGTGAACCAAGCAATAAAATAATCCCAGGTACACAAATCCCCATGCAGTAACATAATAAACATGAAAAATTCAAAACAGTAACTCCTCTGAAACTCTGCACTTGAATGATGGTGCCTGAGAGAGTTGGGAATGTGAAACCCCATAAAGAGAAATCAACAGAATGACTGCATATTTAAAGAGACAAAGGATGAAATAATAAAAGCAATGGATATCAGGAAAGAATTCAACCAAGAAGTAGAAATCCTGAAGGAAACGTCTCCGACATGCTGGAATAGAAAGCATATTAAGTCAAACGGGGAAACAACAGCAAAGCTTCCGGACAGTCTCAGAAGACAGGTGTAGGAACCGAAACACTCCACAAAGACAAAATCTACACAGGTAGGTAGCAGTGGGAATCCCAAATATACACATGTCACCGCACAGGGACACAGACAAGGGAGGAGAATCTTGTTCTGCAGGAATAAAAATGAAGGAGGAATGAATGGGAAGAAGGAAATTTGGAGAAATGAAAGGAAAGGGATAAATGTTGTAATTATGCTATAAATTCAAAAAATAACATTTAAAAAAAAAAGTGTGCCAAATAAGCCATGAGGAGCACTCCTCTGTGTCAGCTCCTGCCTCCAACTTCCCACCCTGATTTCCCTCAGTGATGGACTGTGGTATGGAATTGTAAGCCAAAATAAGCCCTTTCTTCCCATGGTCATGGTGTTTTATTACAGTAATAGAAACCCTAGCCAAGACAATCAGAGAGGCAAGTAAAAGAGATGCAAACAGGAAAGGAGAAAAAAATCAAAGAATTCCTTTTTGCAGATGTTATGCTTTTATGACAAGAGACCCTCAGGACTCCCTCTGGAAACTCTTTAAACTGATAATAAACCCTTTCAGTCAAGTAGCAGGATACAAAATAAGTATATAAAAATCAGCGGCCTTCATATATACCAGTAACAACCATACTGAGAAAAAAAATCAGGGAAACGATCTCATTAACAATAGCCTCGAAAAATAAAATACATTAGAATAACCCTAACCAGTGATGTGAAGTTGTCCATAATGAAAACTTTAAAACACTGAAGAAAGAAATTGAAACCCCTGGAAGATGAAACGCCCTCTCGTGCATGAATTGGAAGGATCATGCTGTGAAAATAGCCTGCCAAAATCAAGCTAGAGATTCAATGTGATCCCAAGCAAAGTTCCAGTGACAGAAACAGAAGTCAATCTTAAAAACCATGTGAAAGCACAAAAAATACCAGACAGTCAAAGCAATCCTTAGCAAAAAGAACACTTGTGGAGACTCAACATGCTTGACTTCAGGCTACACTGCAGAGCCACAGTAGTAAGAATCGCATAGGACAGACAAAAAAGCAGAATGGAGATTAATAGACAAGCCCAGGCACAGACTACAGACACAATAAGGCTGGCTGATTTTCTCCACATTGGAGAAAACATAGCATCTTCAACACATGGTGCTGGGGAAATTAAATTGCTACATGCAGAGGAAAGAAACCGAATCTTGTGTGGTTCAGGAGTCTGATGGAGGGTAGAGGAGAAGTGGCGGAAGGTAGAAGTCCCCCTGGGATAGCAGGCTGCTCAGGGCTGCTTGGCTTGGCCCAGGGGCCTCAGCCAGCAGGGAAGGTGGGTGGGGGAAGGAAAGCTAACCTTGTGGTTCAGGAGTCTCAGGTCTGATTTGGGGGGGGGGGCAGCAGGAAAATAGAGGTCCCCCTGGGATAGCAGGCTGGTCAAGATAACCTTAGCTGTGACCCGCTACACTGGGGATACCGAACCTGAAATGGCCAGCCTCCTGTAGCCGAGCAGGAACTCCAGTGGATAATAGAGAGACCAACCCACTCACCAAACTTTCAACCCAAAATGTATCCTGTGTGCAAGAAATCTAGGCCCAGGGGATGGAGCAGAGGCTGAGGGAATGGCCAACCAATAACCAGCCCAACTGGAGACCCATCCCATGGCAAGCACAGATCCCTGATGCTATTAATGAGGCTCTGCTGTTTACAGACAGGAACAAATTGTCCTGAGAGGCTCCACCCAGCAGCTGACTCAGAAAGATACAGACACCCACAGCCTAACAGTGGATGAAGCTTGGGGATTCTTATGGAAGAACAGAAGGAAGGACTGCAGGACCAAAGGGAATGGAAACTCCACAGGAAGACCAACAGAGTCAAGTAACCAGGACTCTTGGGGCTCTTAGAATCTGAACCACGAACCAAAGAACATACACAGTTGGGACCTAGGTCTCCCACACATATGTAGCAGACATGTAGCTTGGTGTTCATGTGAGTCCCAAACAACTGGAAGAGAGCTATCCCAAAAGCTGTTGCCTGTTCATAAAATATGTTCTTCTAGCTGGGCTGGCTGCCTTGTCTGACCTCAGTGGGAGAGGAAGTGTCTAGCCTCAAAGAGACTTGAAGTGCCAGGGTGGAGGGATACACAAGGGGATCCCACACAATCAAAGGAGAGGGGAGAGGGGGGGAGGTGGTTATGAGGGAAGGATTGTCGGAAAGGGTAAACAGGAGGGGGGCAGTGATCAGAATGTAAAGTGAATAAGTAAAAATAATAAAATTTAATTTTAAAAAAAAAAGGAAAGAAACTGAATCTTACCACTAACCTTTCAGGAGCCTGCCTGTCCCACACCTGTACCTCACAGGAGCCTGCCTGTCCCACACCTGTACCTCACAGGAGGCTGCCTGTCCCACACCTGTACCTCACAGGAGGCTGCCTGTCCCACACCTGTACCTCACAGGAGGCTGCCTATCCTGTGTTTTCTTCTAGCAGTTTCAGGTTCCACATTTAATCAGCAGTCCCACGAAGACATGATGCATATGACCCACAACAATGGCCAATACCAAAAATATCCCTGACGGTACAATACTGCTATTATATTTTAGTGGTAACCAACAGACTAATTGGACTTGGCTTGGCCAAGTAGAAAGAAAGCACGCCTGGTACTATAAACATCTTCGATTGCTTATATGCATACCGGTTACTGTTGCAAGGAGAGAAAGTTGGTACAGGGACTATGGAAATCAGTTGCTGGAGCAGGGTCAGACACTGAAATAGAAGTTCTGTATCCAATTATCCCACTCGTGGGCAAGCACACAGAAGATTTCTATTCTCCTACAGAATATTTGTACATCAGTACTCACTGCAACTTCACTCACAATAGCAAGGAAATGCTATTTCTGAACAGATCATGAAAACAAGGTTCACATAAACAATAGAACTCAGGTCTGAAGAGAATAAAATCATGAAATTTACAGAAGAATTGATGGCACTAGACAATACATCAAGTGAGTTATCCCAAGCTCAAAAGACAAACGTCACTTCCTCTAAACTTTGAAGTTATATTTCTGTTTAACCTGGAGTGTCTATAAAGGTAAGAAATCTAAAGCATGCCCCTGAGAAAGGGAGGAGAGACGTCGTAATGGAAGATGATATAAGAACACATGTAATGGAAGGGGTGGATATACTGAGACAAAGGCTTAAGTGGTGGAGATGGCAGAGAGGAGGAAATGAGGAGTGTGTGAACCAGATAAGGATGTAGGAAACACTGGTGGAAACTCACTATTTTGTAAGCTATTTTTAAATTATATTCAAAGGGGGGGGGGTGTTTGAATGCAAGAGTGATCTGTGCTATTCTGGGAGGACATAGGTTATCAAATCTCAGTGCTAGACACTGGCTACTTCACAACAAGTAATTGGTCAGAAAAGTCCACGAGGCCTCAAGACCAGACAAACTGTTACCATCACTCTTGGATGCCCACCACAACCTACTTCTGAAGACGCCATACATTTTTGATTGCGGGACACAGGGAAACCAATCTGCAACTGGACTAAAAACTTTCTCCCGGTGGATAACCTTCATAGTACTAGAAAGTGCTCTGGAAGCTGCAGGCAGACAAAAAGTACCAAGGTTCTTACTCAGCCTCGCACATTACATGCTGTAATAAGCCACCTGCCAGTCAACATGTGCCCACTAGTACAGCAGTGGCAGGACCATTATGGGAGTCATCCACTACTTTCTCTGAAGGGCGGTGGACCATGAGGGGAAGCCTCCTAAGGTCGAGTCAAAGGCTTGAAGCCCAAGAGACCCTGAAGGGATGGCAGAAGCTTTGCCTACTCCCAGCACCAGGCCTCTGTCACATAGCCCCTCCATAGATTTGTGGTCATCAGTCCCATAAGGGCAATGCCCCAAGCCCTTCCACATGTAAATGAAGCATCTCTAACATCTCAGACCAAGACAACAGGTAAAGAGATGCGACCACAGTCAAATAGGCTCAAAAGAGCTCTCCATGCTAATAAGTTACCAATAGGCCTGTAGGACGTTGCCAATAAGCCTGTAGAAGGCCTCACTGAATTTCCAGCCACAACCACCACCAACTCTGCCGTCAAGCCCGGGACTCTCCCTGGTGGGACCAGTCAGAGCTCCCCTTTCTCCCTCCGCACCCCCTCCCCCGAACCGGGCTAGACGCAGGCCAATGGCCCCCAACTCCATTCTCTGCTCTTCTGTGACTCCCAGCAGCGCATGAATGTCTAAGAGCCTGAGAATCCCACAGCCTCAGGTCCAGAGACGGGAGCCAGTTGTGACTTTCCTAGTCTTCATACTGTGCTTCCCCACCCCTGGGGTGATGCCTCAGCGCTCCCTATATTTCTGGCGGGTGTGAGGCTTACTGTAAAGAAAGGAATCCATGCCTAACACTATAAACCTGGTCAAAGCTATTTACGGGAAGGTTTTTAGGTCACAGGTGCAAGTGTCTTCACAGATTTGTGCTGCCCTCAATCTTGTCAGAGGACTCTTCTTTTTGTAGAAGGCAGCATTGAATACAAAGTTATAACTGGTCAAAGTGTTGAGAATAGGCAATCACGATACAAACCTAACAGCAGCAATGTATCACCCTGCTCCCAGTCTCAGGCTGACAAAGACTGTAGAAGTTGGGGGAAGAAATGTGGAACCCTGAAAGGCAGCCTGGTTCCTGGCTGAGGAGGCTTGAGACCCCAGTGGCCCTAAAGGGACAGTAGGTCTTTCCCCTGACTCCCAGGAAACCAGGTATGTCACTAGCCCGAAGCCCTCCACAGATTTGTGACCTTCAGTCACATAAGGGCAATGCCCCAAACCCCACCACAGGTGGAGGACATGACCACAGGTCACGAAGGCTCAAGACAGATCTCCATTGATGAGGTACCTAAAGGCCTGGAGGCCTAGCTAATCGCCTTTCCTTCACAGACACTCCTCCTTGCAAAAGGTATTTAATCTCAGGTCCATCTTGAGAAGTGGGGTATGGTTTTCTTCATCTACTTTCTGCCATGATAATGAATGCCTTAAAGCCATGGACGGCCTCTTTTCATCAGGATCTGCTGAGGGGAGCCATAGAGAAGCCCTTCTCCTACAGAGTTCTAATCTCCTGTAGAAGGCCTCTCTGGGCTCCCAGCCACAGCCACCACCAAGCCTTCAGCCTACATTCATCAAGCCAAGGACTATCCTCGAGATACCAGCCAGAGTTCCCCCTTCCCCCTCGGCCCTGGGCCAGATCCAACCCACTCCATTCTCAGCTCTTCCAAGGCATCCAGCGGTGCCTGGCTGCCCAAAAGCCTGAGAACCAGATGGCCCCAGCCTCCTTGCAGACCCGGGGATCCCCGAGCCAGCTCCAGCTGTGTCCTGTGCTCAGACCGGGCTTCCCCACCCCTGGAGCAGTGTCCCACAGCTTCCCTACAGCCCAACAGCCTGGCTTGGGGTAAGTACAGTCAACTTCCTGCATCCCGCCTCCCTGAGCAGCTGAGCCCTGTGGCAGAGCATATGTGGGACCCAAACCCTACAAGGAAACAACGCGCATGAGAGGCAGAGAAGAGAAAGAGTACTGTGAAACACTGACCTGGATATGACGTGGGTATCAATCTCATGAACTAATAACAGCTGCATTCATGCACACACATACACAAGCACACATACACTCACACACTCTCACACACACACACAAACTCACACACACTCACATACACACACATACACTCACCCACTCTCTCTCACACACACACACACACACACACACACACACACAAACTCACACACACTCACATACACACACATACACTCACCCACTCTCACACACACACACTCACACACACACACACTCACAATCACACTAAGGGACAGAAAAGGCTCAGTTACTCACGATGCTCCTGAATTCATGATACAGCTCTTTGCTGCACAGAAACACTCTCTCCCATCATCATGATTCATCCCAAGGTTATGTCCCAGTTCATGAGCAACAATGGACGCAAATGTCTCCACGGTGATTTGCCCAAACTGTACAAACACAGGAAGGTGCAATTAGAAAATGGTTTCTGGGTCAGATTTTTTTTTCAAAAGGGGACATATCTACTACAATGCTGACTGTAGGTCGGTCTAAGTGTCCAGTGCCAGCCCTGTATGTACACACTCTGATAAGAAACCATAGTGACTCATGTGCTGATAATAAGGCTTCAACAGACCATTCCCTGGAGCTTTAAAATGGAGCCCATTTCCTCATCCATAAAGACACTATCCTGACTAATTTCTTTGTCATTCTGACACTCCTGGGAAGAGAGACCCTTCAATTGAAGAACTGTTTGGATTGCACATGTCTAGGAGGCATTTCCTTGTTTGTCAAGGGATCTACGAGACCCAGTCCCTACGGGTAGTTCCTGGCATGGGGTCCTGGCATGAGAAAGCTGCCTGAGCATGAGCCAGAGAGCCAGGGCCCATCAATCCTGTAGTTTCTGCTTCAAACCCAAGCTCAGTCTGCGCCCTAACTTCCCTGAGTGATGAAGCTGAAGTGTAAGCCCAATAAACCCTTTCCTCCTCTGAGCTGCTTTTGGTCACGGTATTTATCACAGCAACATAAAAGAACTAGAATAGATAATAACACATAATAAGTATTAAAACCTTGACCTAGGGGGCTGGGGATTTAGCTCAGTGGTAGAGCGCTTACCTAGGAAGCGCAAGGCCCTGGGTTCGGTCCCCAGCTCCGAAAAAAAAAAAAAAAAAAAAAAAAAAGAACCAAAAAAAAAAAAAAACCTTGACCTAGTCTCTAGGGAACAGAACACATATACTACTATTACTGTGTCCTTCACAGTGTCCGAACTACTGCTGTAAGGATCTGGGGGAGGGGCCCTACTGAGTCAACAGATGCTGCAGACTGACTATCCCAGTGTCTATACCCAAAACTACTTAAAGAACAACATACCACATTAATCCCACCTGCGTGGCTCCTTGAACATACTGTTCCTACAAATGCCATTCCTGCAGTTCCACCAAAGCCTTTCTTCCTAAATGAAAATGTAAATAAGTTGTAGTTGGAGGAAAGAGAAACATATTAGCCCTGGTTCTATAGGTAATCTTAACCATATTGACAAAACCTATAGAAACTAGAAGAAAAATGACAAAAATAAATAAAATTGTATTTTGAGGGCATGAGGTTAGTATTACAAACATAATCTTTTAAAATTTTTCATAAAAATGATGATACCTTTGCATACACAAGCCACATTTGGCTTTTTCCTTGGTGGTGGTGATCTTCTGAGTTAAAAATATTTCTAAAAATGTATTATACATACTCATTCAACAAATGTTAGTGAGGAAAGACAGCAACACTAATATATTCACAAGGGATTAACTTCAAATTTGTACAAAGAAACTTCTGTGCGCAGAATTTTATACCTAGCCAAACAGTCAAAGATTGTTACGAAACACTAGGAGAAAAACCAACTCAGATGTGAGTTAGAATAAGCAAAGCTCAAAGTGAGATGATCTTTAAACTCTGTGCTGATTCTGTGAAAATGTCTTCAGCGGGAAATCAAATATTTTTCCTTCCATATAATCCTTCACAAAAAATAACTGTAAAACATGCTGGTAACAAGGTGAGAGAAGAAGAAAGACATGGGGTAATGACAAGGATAAGTCAGACACAAATGCTTCTACATGTAATAGAATATAAAACCACTGCAATAAAATTAGCAAGAGTCATTTTTCTGATCTCTTCATTCATAGCATTTTCTTAAAGCCACTTACAAAACCAACTGTGCACTGTCATGTCTCCGACGTGTTATAAGAAACTTTTCCCGCCACTGTACAAAGTTGCCCAATACATCTCCAGCTCCTCCAATTATATTGATAGGATTTCTATCTGTCCAAATTTCTAGTCCAACTAGCACAATTCGAATGTTTAACATGATGTACATCTGGGGAGAAAAGAGAAATAAGATAAATACATAAACTATATTAAGAATGTGAGACAACATGGGGAATTGGCTACGAAAGGCCCTGTGTCCAAGCTGCCCTTGAATTCTCTGTGTTCCTAAGGATGACACTGGACCCCTGTCAGTCACTTGAGTCCTGGGATTACAGATGTGTATCACCACAACCCGTGAAGAAAAATACTTTAAAATATTTAAGAAGGAATATAGCCAATAAAATTAAAAACAGGATCCCCTTCCCCAGAAAGAAAAACTATCCTTCATCCATCAAGGACAGAGAACTAAGATTCAAACTCCGTCTTATCCCACTGTAAAATCTGACAAAGAAGTTAAAAGTTTTGAGTAAATTTTATGACAAGACTTTCCTTTTTCATAGTCTGCTTCTGTGTCTGTGTCTCTGTGTCTCTGTCTCTGATCTCTCTAACACACACACACGCGCGCGCGCACACACACACACACACACACACAGCACACACACACACACACACACACACACACACACACACACACACACACACACCACCACCACCACCACCACCACCACCACCAGCAGCAGCAGCAGCAGCAGCAGCATTAAACCCTATTCTTTCCTCTGAGGAAAGCAGAGGTGCATTATAACCACCAGCGTACCTTCCCTGATGTACTCCGAAGATACGGCAGACATTGACTGACATGAAATCTATGAAATCTCTTGCTCTTCTCATTTTGTCTACATCTCTGATTTTTTTTAAACATTATTTGAAAACTTACAGAACAAATATATATATATACATCTGACAGAGCTCAAAAATGACACGTTTTGAATTCTGCTCTGCGACTGGGCGAGGACAGCACAGAAGAGAAATACAACTCACGCTATCCAGGTAGTTTGCTAAGCGAATCATCTCTTCTCTCACAGCAGTCTGGTTCCTTCCCATCATGTTGTACTGAAAAGACGGAGGAGGAAAGCATGATGATGGAAAAGCAACAACACAGTAGACGCCTGCAGTGCCTACACTGAAGAGCAAATCCCAGGGATTTCCTCTGAACCAGAAAAGGAGGCCTCTCACCCACCATTTCAAATGAGCCGTTCAGTGTGGCGATTTGAATGAGAAATGTCTCCCACAGTCTCGGGCATTTGAACACTGGGTCCCCAGGCAATGGGACGGTGTGGAGGGTTAGGAAGTGGGGACTTGCTGAAGGAAGTCACTGGAGGCGGACGGGGTGGCCTCTGTAAGTAAAATCCTCCCCCCATTTCCAGTTTGCTCTCTCTGCTTTGAGTTCCCGATAGAGCCGTGAGCTCTGGGCTCTGAGCTCCAGCCACCATGCCAGCTACCTGCTACCAGGCTGTCCCCACCATTATGGATCTAACCATCAACCAGAATACACTCCCTCCTTCTGTAAGGTGCCTCAGCCCAACAACAGCAAGTAATTAGCACACTGAGGGAAAGAACAACAATGCGTTCAAGTCCTACTTCAAATGCATGTAACTTTAGAATAAGTTTTCTTCTCAATGTTATGTTTACTGATGTTACTGCAAAGTAATCTCAAATTTTCACAAAGGTATAATCTTAAACAAAAAGCTTAGATAAGAGAATGAAAAACTAATAAATTTCCTAATCTTTTATCTCTTAGGCTAATGACATCAACGATAACCTACTTCTAGACCCTACTCTAAAGTAATAATGAGAGATTAGCTCAGGGTCACTAGTTCAAAACTTATGTGGTCAGAAAAAGAGAGGCATACAGAAACTTTACCATGTTAAACCAAACACTTTATGCACCCTGTCTTTATATCTGGCTAAATTAGCATGTCTGTTTTAATGTTATTTGAAACAACCTACTTGCTAACAAAAAGAAAATCTTACAGAGTTTGTGACTTCACTCCGTGACAAGGGTCTTAACAACAGAATCTGCGGTTGTATCTGTTCAGCAAGATCCTGGATTTAACAGAGCTCGAAGGAAATGAGACCACTTTTATTGTGAACCCTTTCACATATGAATATAAGCAGTCTCTCTGGAGAGAGGAACAGAGAAGAACGCTTTAATCTACTTTTGCCACTTGTCCAAGGCATTCTACCGAGCTCTGCAGCCACAGAGGCCCTGGTTCACACTGCCTCTCCCTTACCACCGGGACCCTGACACTGAGCATATGTGCAGCCCTGGTAACCAAGGCCTCCTCTGCCACCCTACACAGTACGGGACTTGTAAACCAGGAAACAGTCTTCAAAATGTTCCCCACAGCTCACGAGAAAATACCTGCCAAGCAAGTCGTTCCTATAAATAGTTTTTCATACAAACAAAAAAGATAAAAGTCACCCAGGGTGTTTCCAGTGTGTTAAATTATTTAGGAGCCACATCAGAAACTGATGATCCTGTAGTAGTTGGAGACGCAACGTCCCTAAATAAAACAAGAAGCTTGGTCTTTAAGGACAAATATAGAAAGTGCTGTTGCTCTCCTGTACCCTGAAAATACTAAGTGCTTCTAAAGCGTGCCAGGCCCCAGACCCAGCCTCACAGGGTGAGGAAGATGTGCTCTGAAGCGCAAAGAGCAAACCCACCACATGAGGCAGCAGCCAACTGTCCAGGGTTTGCAGCCGCAGCCTGTTAAGTAATCTGAAAGCTCTCAAGGCCCGAAGTGACTGTGTGACAAATCCAGCATTACACAGTCACCACAAAGAGCAGAGGAGCGCTGTCCCCTTTAGGTTTATGAAAAAAGCTACGGGGACATGAGTGCACGCCCATAATTCTAGCACTCAGGCTAGGAGACCAAGGGAGGTAGATTAGGAGCCCAAGACATAGCAAGACCCTGTCGATAAATTAAGTAAGTAATGCACAATTTTAGTCGACATGACTGTCGTGTTTTGTATTTCCTTCATAAGTTACTTCTCAACTGCTTTTTCATGAGAACAGAAAAATGTCAGCAGTTCCTACCCTTTCCTTGTCTACAACAATGAACAGCTCCACGTAGCGGGTCTGCGGGAGAACAGCTCTTCTTCTCTGTTAAAACACAAGCAGTGTAAAGCAGGAATTATTGTGGGACCAGACACATTCTGTATGGCTAATGGTCAGACTGAAGAGCTAGTCATGTGACTTCACGTCTGTAAACAGTATAAACTGTTTTACTTAGCATACCTATGTCAATAAAACAAAAAGTTAGTTGATATTTTAAAGGCTCTAAAGATAAAATGAGTTATCTATGTCTTCAAAGCTGGGTTGTTTCATTTTTAATTAAACTACATACACGCACAAATTTTAATGGAAACGTGACTGCCATGGTAATACAGAAAGAAAGACGCCTACTGAAGCCTGAGAGGAAAAGATGGAGAAGGGTCACCAACATGGCTTCCTTCTGTCCTTTTACAGCCCTTCATACAAAACACACACCTAACATAAGCAAACACCTAACAGCTTTCCAACTGTTAACGAGTTTGGGGAAGAAAAGGTGATGAGGTAATGTCATGGTCAGGTGATGCCATGGTCAGGTGATGCCATGGTCAGGTGATGCCATGGTCAGGTGTCAGCTGATTTAAAATGTGCCTTAAACCAGCAGTGTGGTGCAGGCCTCTTAATCTCAAAACAAAACAAAACAAAACAAAACAAAACAAAAGAAAAACAAAAACTGCTTCATCCAGCATGTCAGCTATGGTGGAGAACCCTGCAGCTGAGTTAAGCTGGCCTGGGGAACCATAACAGGCCTACATCCTGAGCATTCAGGGTATCTGCAGGGGCCTGGGTATCCTTGAATGGTATCTAAGGTAATAATTACCTTAAATTCAAATAGCTACCTCTCTCTCCCTCTCTCCTTCCTCCTTTGCTCCCTCCTCCCTCCCTGTCATGTGTGTGTGTGTGTATGTGTGTGTTGTGTGTCTGGCCCTTCCTCCTTTTCTCCTTCCTTCCCTCCCTCCCCTGCCTCTATCTTTATCTTTCTCTCCCTCCCTCTTTCTGTCCCCAGCCTAGAGCCTGAGGTATCTGAGTAAACCTCCCTGCTCTGAGCCAAAGAAACACCTAACAGGATCAATGCCTAAGAGTTAAGTTAAAATTCAGACTGCCCGGGCTGGAGAGGTGGCCTAGCAGTTATGACTGCTCTTCCAGAGGTCCTGAGTTCAATTCCCAGCAACCACATGGTGGCTCACAACCATCTGTAATGATGTCCTCTTCTGGTGTATCTGATGAGAACAACAGTGTACTCACATACATAAAAGAAATAAATAAATCTTTTTTTTTTTTTAATTCAGACTGCCCTCTTCTTGGTCGCCAGAACTATCCCATTGCTCATCATTTCACACCCTGGTTCCGATCACAATGGATGGAGCTGGGAAGTGACAACAACGTTTTAGGGTGAAATGAATGAATTCTTAAAAACAGCCTGAGCCCAGAAGAGTGCTACTGCCCCTCCTTACTCGCAGCAGCTGAGTCACGCTCGGGTGCTCTTCCTCTTCCCCCTGGGTGGCTTCCTGCTCTGTGTCCCTGTTAGAGACGCCACATCTCAGAGGCTCCTGGTGGACATCATCCATTGGGTAAAACACGTGCTCAAAGTGTGAGCTGTTGTGCAGAGGTTCGATTCCAAAACTGGCATTCTCCAAATGCAGCAATCCTCTAAACGTTGGGTGACACAAACCATTGTTAAGGAAAAAGAAATACAGGACAAGAATCAGAAACTGAACTTGGGTCCTAGTTTCTAACATAGAAAGAGGCTCTAGCTCAGTAGTGAGTCCAGCAAACACAAATGGTAACTTTTGACCCTCCGCTTACTTAGCTCTGACAGGAAGCTGCAGAGCAGCTGAGACAGAAGGCTGGCACCTGGCACTGGAATCCACGCCCGGAGGACACTGTCTACTACCCCAGAGACTCTTAGCACATCACTTATCCCTTGCCTTAGTGCACAATCTACACTGAATTGTTCTCATTAAATTATTTAAGATGCATAAAAGACTACTGCCTGCCACACAATCGCCATTTAGGAGTTGCTTCTTAAGTGAAGACAGTGGGAGCCGTCAGGCAGAGCTGATTTGAGATGAAAAGTTGTATCTATTAGTTCAATAGACCTAGCAAGCAACCAACCAACCAGCACAGTTCTATGACAACACTACTGTGACTTCAACTGGCATGGGACAGGACTTCTCTAAACCTCGTTTTCTTATCTGAATATGATAACAGTAAGACTTTTTTATGTCACCGTGAGAACTGCATGAAATAATATAGGAGAAAAATTTACAAAGTGCTATGGAAATTTAAAATATATTTTGTTTCAAACAGCAAATTTTCATAGTCTCAAATAAAAAAAAAAAAAGATCATCTACCATTGGATCTTATAATTGGTCAATTACTAGGTTTTCCTAAACAAATATCCCAAGAATATCTGAAGCGTGGCTGGAAAGGTCTTTAGTAACATCAAAGTAAAATCCAACTTTGTTAAACACCAAATGACTCAGCTTGGGACAGAGAGGAGATGGAAGGGCAGGAGTAAGGAAGGGAAAACAGGAGAGTCCTTACCTGAGTCCAAAGCAGGCACTCACAGCAACGGTGGAATTGGGCACTCCCTCCACATAGCCTCGGTAATGGCAATGACTCTAATGAAAAGTACACACGCTCTTCAAATACTGCTGCACTGCTCTAAACCATCAAGACACTGCACCCCTGAATCTGATAACCTACAAAGCACCACCGAAGGCATGCTTCGGACTATCTGGAGACGATCTGCTGTCACCTGAACAAGTACACAGAGGACACCAGTGAGGAACAGCCCTCCTGTGACCTTTTGGCCCAGAAACAGCATATTTGACATTTTAAGTCACAGTTGGCCCAGGGAAAGTTGACAGACAACTGAGTAAAGACCTTGTTGAGGACTGAGAAGGCTCCATGGGGAGCAAACCAGGGGAGGGCTGTCAGCATGGAGTAAGTTTCTCTCTTCTCCCAAGGGCACCTTAGGTATATTAACATATTATGTTATATGCTATCTTATAAAGTTTAAGTGCCTTTACCCTTAATTTGGGGCAAGAAAATAACTAGCTAAAGATTCAAAAGTCAGTATCACTCAACAGAAATACTCTTGAGCACCATGACATTTTATCACCTGTAAGAGACTCAAAACCCCATGTTAGAAAAGTCACGGCATAGGAATTCCTACCCTACCAGACATGAAGAAGTACATCAGGCCCGGTGATTAAACAGGAGGGCACTGACACCCGGGCCAACAAGCAAGTCTCTCAACAGACCCAGGTACATATACGGCTTCACCTACCAGTGCATTCGAGCACACTGGGCAAAGACACACTTTTCAAAATAAATCCTGCTATCCACTAAACAGCCATGTGGAAAAGAGTAACATTTGTATCATATAAGAACAAATTCCAGATGCATCAGAAGTCAGAATGTGAAAACTGAAAGCATAAGAAATGTTCAAGACAATGTGAATAAGAGTCTCTTTAACCTAGGCGGATGGATGCAGAGAAAACCTCCCTGCCTGACACTCAAAACCTAGATGGACCATGTATGGCGGTACACCACTGTGATCAATCCCGCAAGAGACGGAGGCGGGAGTTCCAGGCCACATAGTTAGACTCTGTTCCCAAAGTAACAACAGTAAAAAAAAAAATCTAGGTGCGATTAAAGAAAAAAACTAAATACTTTAAATGCATTTACTATATTAAAAAATGCAAGCTTCTACATGAAAAGATACACATAAACATATGGTCCAGAGAGAGAGAGAGAGAGAGAGAGACAGAAGGAGGAGGAGGGGGAGGGGGAGTGCTGCGTCAGCTCCAGTGGAGCCTGTCTGACATGAAGCAGAGATATGTGTTCCTCAGAACTTGGTCTCCTGGAGACACTTGGCCACTTCCTCCTAGACTTTCTGCCTAGCTGATTTGAGTAGGGGTGATTGGGAGTTACATATTTGCTCTTTTGTTTCTTTTTCTACTAATAGGAACATCGAGACCTGATTTGGTCTTTATGGACCATGCCTCTTTTGAAAGCACTAGCAAAGATTAAGTAGAATCAGAATGAAAACTCTAAGAGATGTGATCAATAACTTACAGCAGGAAGAATTAACTGTGGAAAACCCAGACCTCCTAGATAGTGAAAGAATTAAGGCGCTAGCTATTAGAGGAAGGTGGTGGGCCCCTCCTTTAGGTAAAAACAGTCTGAGTAGATACAGGACCACTGCCGAGCCATTGCCCTACCCAGGGACATATGATGAAGGTAATAGAGGGGTTAATATTGATGGAAAGAGAGTACTATATTATTCTTTAAATTTTATAGAACACTTGGCCAGATCACGTCCCCGTGCTTGCCTATTATCAAGAGGAACTTTCCTATCTTTAAAAAGACAATTACATGAATTTTGGCTAAGAGAGAGTAAAAGACTAAAGATTCCTTACAGCTGTCTGCCCTGTTGTTATCCGAGAGATATTTAGAGATTGAGGTAAATGAGGTTTATGACCACCGTCTGGTACCACTCTGATTCTCAGGAAAATTTATTTCCTGTCTTGCTTTCTGTTCTGAACTTCATGTAAACTATTAAACTTTTTCTTGGTTATTGTTTGAGTGTACCCTGGCAAAGGGCCAAAAAATTAGTTCCTATTCAAGCATTGTATGTAACCACAAAGCAGATTTCAGTAAAATCGCAGCAGATTTAAACCACCCTGAGTGTGTCTGTCTGTCATTGCACCGAACCTGTGCCTTCCTGAGTACCAGAGCCCTGCTTCTCCCACGGTGTCCTCCGTCTGAGTGGTCCGTGGCAGAGGAGGAGGAGGAAGAGGAGGAGGAGGAGGAGGAGGAGGAGGAGGAGGAGGAGGAGGAGGAAGAGGAGGAGGAGGAGGAGGAGGAGGAGGAAGAGGAGGAGGAGGAAGGAGAAAGGGAAGAAGGGAGGGAGGGGGAGAAGGGGAGGGAGGGAGGAAGGAAGAGGGGGAGGGAGGGGATATGAAGGAAACATCTCTGACTTACATAACAAAGAGACAAAGAGTTACTTCCTTTACATATAAAGATCTCTTAAATCAGCCATTCTCAGCCTGTAGGCCACAACCACTTTGGAGATCAAACAACCCTTTACAGGGATCCTATATCAAATATCCTGCATATTGGATATTTACATTAACATTCATACCAGTAGCAAACTTACAATTATGCAGTAGCAATGAAATAACTTCATGGTGGGAGGAGGGGGGATTACCATAACATGAGGTTCTGGATTAAAGGATTGCAGCATTAGGAAAATTGAAAACCAATGTCTTAATACTGAGTAGGAAATCTGACAAAAGCAGAAGGTCTACAAATGTTCTTACATGCATAGAAAGAAAGAACCCCTGAATCTATACCGATAAACATAAAGCAAGCATGATCACATGAGGACCCTCACAGTAACAACAGATCTGAAGCAAACGCTAAATCCTGGAACTCAATACAAAAATCTGACAGTGGAGGGATTTCCACGGCTCTAAATCTAAAGGTAAAAATAGTACCTTTTTCAGCAGTAACTTTCCAGAGGAGAAACCCAGGAGCCAAATCCTTAACCAGTTATTGAGCTGTTGACAATTGCTCAGCAGGATTCTGGGTGCAGTGTCCCTGATGGGACACACTGAGAAACAGTAAAGCTGGCCAGGCATGACAGGTGAACTTGCAGTCTACCAGCCTGATGACATTTGCTTAATAACTTGCCTTTGTGAGGTATTTCCACAGCACCTAATTTAACTCTGCTGTAGTTACCTTATCTACAGGACCAGATCTGCCAAGAAAGACCCAATACCTTCAGTTTTACTAAGACTTCATTACCCAGAGAAGATGTATGGGATGAAAACCTGCAGTCTGTCAACACGTGTGCTTAGGCAGACTTTGTTGTTACACACCATTGCCCTCATCCACAGAGGAACATTACCAAACTACCATTGGTTCTAAGGCCAAGCGGACTTTGTCCCAGGTCACTGCATGTTCTCCAAGCCTGAACGGTTCTCCCAGACATTATTTACTGCTCCCACGATGCTCCCACGATGCTCCCACGATGCTCCCCAATGTGGTTTCAAGAGCATGTTAAACTAGTTGTGACCACACTGATTTTCTGTAGTCCTTCCCCTTTTGTGTGTTAATAAATCTGTATTTGTTAAATCTCTGTCAGATCATTCCAGCAAACTTTCAAAGAACATGAGCGTTAGTTCTCCAAAACACAAGTCATGTTTGTAAGTTTACAAGAGTGGTAGTCAGACTGTGAGGCTACCGTAAGGAAATGCCCAGTGTGCGCCATGTTGAAGCACATAACTGGAAACGCAGGAGCACAGCAAACCAGAGCGACCACAGACCATGCCACTAGCTAGGGCCAGGGAGCCCTGGGCGATCTGTTCAGAGAGGAGTTAGAGCATCCGTGCATAGGAGCGAGCTGTGAGCCCCAAGACAACCCAAATCCTCAGACATCACGACTTGGGGGCGTATTTCACACAGCAACTCATGTGCTCGTTCTTATTATTAAAAGTGGCCTTGTGAGAATCAGAGAACAGCTTTATGAATGTCTTCAATCTTAAGAAGTAGAATCCTAAAGGAAACCACTTAAAGCTTATGAATGTATATGTCAACTAATAGCACACTGTAAATGATGGTATGTCGTCATGACAAAGACGATTTAGCTACATGGGAAGAAATGGGAACAACAGTTTTACTTTGCATTCCAAATCTACAGACACATTTTCACTTTCCTGAACAATATTAAATAACCAAGAAATAGCTGAAATACCTCATATTCATACCTGATATTTTCCAAACATCTACCAAAATACTGCCATTCTATAAAGCTCAAATTATTGAAGTTTCTATACAGTTGAGATCTATTTTTGCAATTTTAAGTAGACAGTATCTCAGTAATGAATAACAGTTACATTTATTCATAAACTGCCAGACTATCTCTTGCAAACACTCCTCAAGTATTAATTTATTCAAGTTTCCTAGTAACTCTGAGAAGTCATAATACTGTTTCCATGTTAGAGTGAAGAGAGATACCGAAGTGCAAACAGGTTGATACAACTCCACCTGGCAATAAATCAAAGCCAGAACTCAGCTTAAACAGTATCTGTATAGAGAGAAGACTCCAAGAAGGAACAATAATGGCTCGAGTGGCATCATCTGTGGACTGTGACTTCTTACCAGAGAAATCTCTGGATGGTTGAAAAAAATAGATTATCTTTTTTTTTTCTTTTTTTCGGAGCTGGGGACCGAACCCAGGGCCTTGCGCTTGCTAGGCAAGCGCTCTACCACTGAGCTAAATCCCCAACCCCATAGATTATCTTTTATCTGGTATATACTATAATGTAAATTTAATCTCTTCTACGAGCTGCCTATTAAACAATGCTCACATAGTAAGATAAAGGAATCAGAGAGTGGACTAGAAATAGATCGGGTGAAGTCAGCATTTCCTTATGGTTTTGTATAGTGCAAACTAAAGAATTTGCATCCTGTTCATGTGAATAATTTCACTGACACACATAATTCCATCTAGCAAGGCAGTACAAAGTTCAAGTGAACTAATACAGTTGATGGGAATAAAGACTTCTCATAAAAGCTATTGCAAAAAAAAAAAATGTGCAATGTGCAAGTGCCAAGGGGACTATGTGACACTCCTTCCCAGCAAAGCTAGAAATGTTTATGCTCCAAGAAGAAAAAGCACTACAAGGCCAAGCTCAGCTGCCAATATTCAGAGATTCCAGTCCAGCTCTGTTTCTGAGTGTTGTGTTGCCTGATACAGAGAGGACCACACCTCTTAGGAATGTCAGCAAAAACATCAGAACATCAGACTACAGAACAACAACTAAATGTGATTTTGCTGGACATGAATAGCAAAGGGAAGTGCTTTTAAATACTAACATTTTACCAAAATATTAGTAAAACCTTCGGCCTTCAAAATATCACCACCACCCCACTACCTCACTCTACCACCACCCTACCCCATGACCCCTGTGTTTAAACACAAATCCTTACTGCTAAACGCAGGAGAGTGACCCAGTAAAGATCAGTCCCTCTAGAGCCATCTTGGAAGGGCATGGAAGGTTCCCTGTGGGGCTGACAACAGGATAGCCTGGGCATCTGACAAGAGCATACCTTATATATGTTGGCTTTAAAGTCTCAAAGTATCAAGAAGAAAAGAAAGTACCTGTACGTTGGGATGGTCAGAGAGTAGGGAGCCCTCCTCGTCGTAGGTATAAACTACAAAGTCGTTAGGTAAAAGGTCTCTGGAGGAGGAATAAAACAAACCATTTAAATGTACTCCGTACCAACAGCCTAGGGCACAGGTCATGTTATTCCCAGAAGAGAGGGACAGAAATAAGTTTTTATAAGATTTTTATGTGATCCATTTTTTTAAAGAAAGAGCTACTATATAACTAAAAGCTAGTCAGCAGACTCAAGCTTGAAACACCAGTTGACTGATGTAAAGATACGACTTGCTCTCTTGGCACAAAACGCCCACTGGTAACAACAGTATTCTTAACTTTTTCTGCTGTAACTCATGAGAAAATAACAACTCGGGCTGCTTGACACTGTCATGTTTATATAAGAAAAGTATTTTCTATTCTTCCCTACCAAGCCCTCTGTAAACTAGAAACATTCACTGTGTGAACCTCCTTATGAAGGCAAATGTCTGCTGTCAACTGGTAAAGAAATGCTTCCCCGCTCGTGCCAAGGGAACAGTTGTGTAACCAGGGCACAGCAAGGGTCTTTCACACTGCTCACAGTAGCTCAGAGGTAATCTCCAGACCTTGTGGAAAGCCAAGGGGTTCAGGGTTTTTGAGCTTGTGAAAGCTCAAAACAGCCAGAGGATGACCAAGACTAACCAATCAGTCCTGTTCGGAGATGAACAGACTGATGGCTTCCCCCCAGTCTCCCGGCTCACCCTGACTGACTTTAGCTGCATGGCCACTGTGGTGAAACCGTTGGTGAAACTGTCTCTGCTCCCTTGAACACAGGAAGCCTCGTGGTAGCAAATCCCTTGTGACCAAGAAAAGACCCTGAAATACTTGAGCCTCTGACTCCAGAGTTTTCTTTATCCCTGTGTGCTGTGTCTTTGCAATGTCTTCTGGGAATAATATTCAGAGGAGCTTAGAGAACTGGGTCTTTCCATGAGCTGACCCCTTTGGGGCACTGACGGCTATAACACACACACACACACACACACACACACACACACCCTACTCCTTTACACACTCACACACATCCTACCCCTTTACACACTCACACGCACCCTACCCCTTTATATACTCACACACATACCCTCCGTGCACACACAAACTCACACACACACATACCCTTTACACACACACACACACACACACACACACTCTCATACACACACACCCTTCACACACACACACTCACACTCACTCATCCACACTTCACTTTCCCTAAAGGTGTATTTAGAAAGAATTAAGCTATAGGTATTTGCCCTGCACGTTTCTATGGAAGTCCCAGCCTGCCAGCCCTAGCATAATCCTCCTGGACTTAGCTGCAGGACTAGCACTGTGCAGCAGCCTCAGCAAAAACTGAATCTGCTGATTCCGGAGCTCAGACTCCACTAGGCCACATCTACCTAGAGAAGAAATCAATATACTGTTGACGGGAAAACATAATTAAAAGGGCAAAGTAAATGAACTTTCTTACGTGTTTCTTTCCAAGTGAATAATATGCTGTTTTCCTTGGGCCTGGATGACATAAGAGATCTAAATGCACAGAGAAGGAAAAAGCAAAAATAAAACACAACCTCTTAACTTCCTCTTGAACAGATCATGAGAGGCAGGAAAGTTCATCCTAAACTAAAACAGCTTGGCACTGGCTACAACTGTCTACAGACTGTACTCTTAAGGAATAAATGTTCTGTTCATCTCTGTCCTTTAACCCTGATCATGGACACCTGCCCACACACGTATCTACTCTATTTTCATTTGTTTTAGATTTGTTTATTTTATCTTGTGTTAGTCTCTGCAAACACCACAGCCAACAGAATGTCAATCTTGACAAGACAAGGAGGGAGTCTGGTCCAACATGGCTGAGGAGCCAGTATTGGCTCAAACTTGCAGTTTGACACCGACTAATGTATTTCAGGCATATTTAAAGACAGCACAGTTTGGGAAAAGGTTTCCTGGTGATAATTAACTCAATCACACATACACACAATAAAGGTTAAGACATGACTATCTCAAAATTCTTTGTAAAGTACATGTGACATCTTTCATGAAGATGGGTTCTATAGATAGGCTACCTGTGCTAGCTTAAGGGCCTATGGGAGGACCTGGTATGGTGTCAGTCATACACAGAGCAAAGGTCACCAGGCCAATGACCACCTGCACGCCCAGCCTCCTAGGCAGAAAACAGGTATCTCCTTGCGTGTCTAATATTCCTGGTTTCCCTGCTACACATCGATGACACAAGGATGTCTGTGCCTCCTACATTATTATACATATATGAGTGCTTTGCCAGCATGTCTGTATGTGTGCCATGTGTGGCAGGTGCCCTTGGAGTTCAGAAGTGGTCGTGTACAAGGGGTTAGTCCCAAGAACAGCATTACTGGGAGATGCAAAGGGCCTACATGTACACAGTAACAATAAACAGGTTAAAACAGAATAAACTTCCTCCAATAAGGAAACAACACCCAACTTCCTCATAGTCAAACAATTTATTCTGTAATGTTTATAAATAAGCATATAAGGCATTTGATATTAAAACTCAATTTTGAGTAAATATTCCCAAGCATTAGCGCACTATATTCAAATATTCTATCGTGAACTAAGTAAAGATTATTCTCAGTGTCAGACAGAAGCCACTCCCATTGGCAGGTCAGCAGCCAGAGTTCCGACTCCACTACAGAATTCCACTCCCTTCACTCTGTAAAGTTTGAGGGTTTTGACCTTAAGAGCATAGACACTGAGGCTCACTCTGTCATTTCTTAGAATAATGTCTGCTGGTACCAAGGCCATAAGGTAATGCATGTAATAACTACTGGCTCCCCCCACCAACCCCTGTGCAAATGTCACCTTTCATTAAGAAAAGCAACTAGAATGTGCTTTATCACACTCAGAGTTCTCAAGAGATAACTTACCTGTTTTGAACTGGGCCTCAGAGCTTCCCTTCTTTCTCTACTTAATCTCCAAGGAGTTACAATTTCATAAGAAGAAAGATGGACGGTCTGTTCAGAGTCTGCAGCGAAAAGAACAACAAATAAAACAAAGTGAACCTCCATGGACCTAAACACCGGAAACAAAAACTGAGTGTTCGCATGGGTGCAAAGGACATGTTAGGGACTCTTTAATGATCCCAGCACTTGGGAGTCAGAGGCAGGAGAATCTCTGTGAGTTCCAGGACAGCCTGGTCTACATAGTGACTTCTAGGACGGTTAGAGCTACATAATGAGACCTCCATCTTAAAAACAAACCTAAGTGTTTAAATCACTGAGAAACCTAATACGCATGTGATTTCTTTATTTTCATATTTGTCATTATTGTTCTATTTTATGAGTATTTTGCCTGCATGTATGTCTGTTTACTACCATGTGCATGCATGTTACCCATAGAGGTCCCAGAGGTCAGAGGAGGCTGTCAGGTCCACTGAAAGTGGAGCTACAGACACTTGTGAACCGCCATGTGGATGTTGGGAGCCAAATCTGGATCCTCTGGAAGAGCAGCCAGTGCTCTTATACAATGAGCCATCTCTCCAGCCCCTCAAATAATGTTAATATATAAGCCTCTTTCATATCTGTATACTCTAGCCCTTCTTCTCAAAAGGCTTATTTGTTTTAAACTCCTTTGGCACAAACAAAAGAACATGAGATTTAGTGGGGGGAGGGGTGTTATGCTAGAGCTCAGGTGCCCTCTCTCCCTCCCTCCTATGCATCTTGAATGACACCCTAAGAGCAGCATGTCTAAACACTGGATGGAGTTGGTAAGAAGGGTAAGATACTTTTACTATCTAATGTATCAGCTCTCGTATACACTAACAAGCACCAACTGTCTCTTCTGAAGTGACTACACGAGTTCATCAGAAGGACATTTTATACAAAAACTATTAACAGTAACTCCAGTCATGCATCCTGAGATTCTAGTCATCAGTAAAACTGAGGGCCAGACCAGGCAATACAAGTTAATCTCAGCGCTTGGCAGGTTGAGACAGGTGGATTGCTCTGAGTTCAAGGCCAATCAGGGATACACAGTAACATATAAGAAGACTCTATCTTAAAAAAACAAAAACAGAAAGCAATAAAAACACCACCACAAACTGAACAATAAGTAATGTGAGAGGTGGAAATAGTCTCTCAAGGAGCCCAACACAAAACAGCCTTCTCTTCCGGTATCATTACTTAAGGGCATAACAATTCTTTTCTGTTGCTGTCTTTAATGTCTGTTGCTTTTGAGACAGGATCTCACTAGTTAATCAAGATGACCTTGAACTCATGTCCTCCTGCCTTCGGTGTTGAGATTACAGGAGCTCACCACAGAACCCACACCCACAGTAAAAAGTACTTTCAGTGAAGTCCAATGAAGTAGATGGTCATTGGTCACCATTGAAGGACCTTCAGAGCTCAGGGCAGAGGGAGGAGCACAGATGCATCTTCTATTAAGGCACAAAAAAAGGAAGTTGGGGATTTCATAAGCTATAAAAGCCTCAGCACCCAATGCAATACATGGGCCTGTTTGGATCCCTGAGAAAACTTGGAGATAATTTGGAAAATTCAGACACTGAGTAAGTATCTGATGAGCTTCAACAACAACAACAACAACAACAACAATTATTATTATTATTATTATTTGTAATGTTTTAGTGATTCATGCTGACTATTCACTGATAAAATATGTCTAGAAATATTAAAATTATACAGTGACTGAGGAAAGATATGCACATAAAACAAGATTAAACCTGGATAGTGCATATACAGGGGTTTATTACTTTTTTCTCTTTTGTGTATGCTTAGAAACTTCTATAATAATGTAATTACTTGATCACCTACAGGGCATGGATGACAAGAAGCCTAAGACTTCTGCTGCATACAACTCTAATTACAAAATACTGTTCCTGAGTTGGCAAGCTGGTTCAGCTGGTAAAAGGCTCGCTGCCCAGCCTGAGTTGAGCCCTGGGACCCACATGGTGTTAGGAGAGAACTGACTTTCAAAAGTCATATATTCTGATCTCCCCTGACCATGCACAGATAAATGAAATACTATATTTACATATTGCAAACGGGACTCTAGAATGTCCTGAACATATAAACAGCATAAATCAACAAACTCACCTGTTTAATACATGTCCCGGGTTGAGTAGAGGTAGGAAGCAGTGAGAAGTATATTTCCTAGTCTGAGTTTGTTTGTGCAGTATGCTGCTTGCCTCCACTGTAAACCTTTTAGCTAAAATAAAAGCAGTGTTTCTTTTGTAAAAGTCACAGTTCCCTGGTCAAGTGCTGTCCCGGATTATCTAGCATCGCCACCGCCGTTCATCCTTCCTAACTTGTTTTCCAGATGCTAGACACCAACCGTGGGAGTTGCGCATGCCAAGCCAAGGCTCTACCAGTGAGCAGCTTCACCACCTCTGACACACCCCCGTCCTCTGACACTGTCCATATTCCATTCACTTAAGGGCCCACGTCCCTCAGCTTTCTCACATATTTGGATAAAGTACTGCACCTAACTTTTCCAAGTTGTCACTGTATTAAAAAAAAAAAAAAAAACAAACTCTAGTCCAGGATTTCAAAGACACCGACAGGAAAATATAACATATAATATATACTAACGGTTTTCCATCGATCTCCCATGCATACCACTCATACCATGATCAACTACCGTCCAGGTACTTTGTCCATGGAGAATCATGTCAGAAAATAGAAAATAAAAAAGTAGAACCTTTGGAAACCCAATTTACTGGGCAGAACTCCCCTCGATCCTAACTTAACCGAGGATGGAGACAGTTGCTTCACCTGAAATGAGCCTTTCAGTGACTCCCAGTCTTTTCAAATCCCTAAGACACAGGTTTAAACAGTTCCCTTAAAAGCTTCTGCAGCAGCCATAACCAGTCCCACTGCTAGAGTGTCACTCTGGGATTGTGGCAAGAGAAACACAATACTGTTGTTGGGCAATGAGTTCCGTGTAAGCCACATCCCAGAAAAATATGGCAAGCAGCTGGAGGAACTGAAAGGTGGGGGTGGATCTGGGAGGAGCTGGGGAGAGAATGTGATCAAAATACATTGTACAGAATTTTCAAATAAAATTGTTTAAATAAAGCAAACTAGCCGGAACCAGGTGTGGTGGGACAAACCTATAAACCCAGCACCCTGGGAAGTAGGTATGTACAGTAAGGGCATGAGTTCAAGGTCAGCTTCAGCCACAAAGTAGTAGCCTGAGTTAGATGCCCTATCATAAAAGGGGGGGGCACATTTTTCTCCAACTTTCTGATGTGACTCGATATTTCAAAGTTCTTCACTACTGACAAGAACATATATGCTGACAGGCCACCGTTACAGGAGAGAGAAGCTAAGCCTCAGGCAAGTAAGTTAAAACATTTTCATTACAATTCTGAAGTGAACTCACAGAGGGAGAAAATGGGACTCTTCAATAGGACAAAATTTCTAATGGGCAGTCAGATACTTCAAGAGCTCTCTGGCTAAAGCAGACCATGTGACTATATTCAGTCCTGGCCCACCAAATGTTCTGTCTTCTGGGGAACCTTTTACCTGAATGGCTCAGGAGATAATAAAAGCTGGATATAAGAATAGATGGTAGACCAGGCATAGGGCTGCACACTTTAGTCCCAGCACTGGGAGGCAGAGTTCTGTGAGTTCAAGGCCAGCCTGGTCTACACAGAGAGTTCTAGGACAGTCAGGGCTCCAGAGTGAGACCCTGATTTTTATTTTGTTTTTGTTTGTTTGTTTGTGTTTGTTTGTTTGTTTGTTTTGGGGGTAGTTTTGTTTGTTCATTTGTTTGTTTTTCTTTTAAAGTAGGATTTTCACTGGTTTCTATTTTAAAAGAAATTTTTGTTCTTGTTTTATAGTTTTGTAAAACAAATGTCACAATCAGCTGGGTTTTGTTTGTTTGTTTGTTTGTTTTGTTTTGTTTTTTTTAAGATTTAAAGATTAAAGTACCCAGAGAGAACCTCTGTGTAGGACTTGTTACTACTCTGACACTGACTCCTATCAAAGACAGAGGACCCACCTTCTGCATCAAACCCACGCACAAAAAGCCACATACAAAGATTCTGAAAGTTATTTTAAAATAATACACACTAACCACTCGGGGATCCTCGCTCCTTTTTTTTTTTTTTTTTTTTTTTTTTTTCAGAATTCCCATCTTATCTCTGGTTTCTTTCTGATCTCCTGTTCATACCCTGCATGGATTTTTCTCTATTTCATGCTTCCTGTGGGGACCAGAACAATTCTCTCCTTTTACTGTAAAGGAAATGCATTTAACCTTCCTAACACTGGCACTGTGGGCTGGAAAATCCTTGGTTGTGGGACATCCTGCGCATCCTGTAGGGTGAACTGTAGCACCCCTGGCTTCTACTCTCCCAAACCCAGCTAGTTCTGACAACCAGAGTGTTCCAGATGCCTTCGGGTGTAGTATGCACTATTGCCTCCAATTAAAAAACAACCCTCTTCAGTTTTTCGTTGTTTTGGTTTTGGTTTTTTATGGGGGGAGGATTTCAAGGGTGGGGAGGTGGGCCTGGGAGGACTGGGAAGGGAGTGTCATGGGGGTAAATGATGTGAAAGTCCCAAATAATCCATAAAAATATTATGTTGGCAAAAAACACTGGAAATACCAGGTGTAGTGGCTTAAGCTTTTAATCCCAGAACTCAGGAGGCAGAAGGAGATGTATCTGTGAGTTCAAGACCAGCCTGGTCTATATAGCAAGTTCCAGAAGGAGCAAGGGCAAGTCAGAGACTGTCTCAAATGGTTTGGCTTTTTAGTTAAAATTAAAACACAGGGAATGAACGTTCACAATGAAAGTAAAGACCTTAATAAACTGTGGGGCATATAAACTTCGATGTTAGAATTTGAAAGGATAAGTATTCTGTTAAAAATAATGACATGAGGGGACACAAACTGAAGACAAAGCAAAGCTGAACCAGAAACTTATGAGACTTAGTAAATGAAAGGGCGTTGGCTGTTCTTAACTCCCCCGACTCCTTAGGTCTTTTCTGCATTTCCAAGGAAGTCTAAGCGACTGGGGCAGTGAGAAATATCTTTTAAAGAATTCCACCTAATTGCAAGACAAACAAACGGGAGTGCCAGGAGCTGTGAGCCTTTCTTCTTTCCTTCCTGCTTATTACCTAGACAAATAGCCACCTTCCCGTACTTTCTCCCCAGAAGACAAACCTCCACATTCAGGGTGAGTGAGATAATCCTTTGCCTCAAGTATGGAACGGAAATGACTGTAATTAAAAAAAAAAAAAAAAAAAAAAAACAGACAAGCTCTACTGTTGGGAGCTTCTTTAAGAACCTAACTGCAATACCCAACTATGCATCCCCATCCTAGTCACAGGGCCAATCCCAGACAAGTGTATTTCCGCCTCTACCTCCTTAAAGCCCAGGGTTGCTGCAGTCTCTGCCACTGTGTTGTATATTGTTACGTGTCTTAAGACGTATGCATCTTTATTTACCTGTCTTTAAAGAGAACGTTCATCCTGAGTTATATAGCACAGATCCTGTCTTCAAATAAGAAAACAAATGCTATTTTTGTCCTGAAAGTACCCCATTGGGAAAAATTCCAACCATTTAGAAAATGTAATGCTCTTAAGAATTAAGTTCCTCCAAAAAGAAATTTAAAGTGCTAAGAAAGAGGAGCTACTCCTTACGAAGAATCTGTAATAAAATGTATCCTCAGTCAATAGCCACAGACTCACACACACACACAGAGAGACAGAGACAGAGACAGAAACAGAGACAGACAGAGACAGACAGAGGGGACTGACTTAAAGTGAACCTGCCTTTTCAGCAATTAACATTTTTCCACAAATCTGCAGGGCCCTCAAACATTTTTATCAGTAACAGCAAATTCCCCTCTCCAAACTAGGATTGGAGATTTCAAGTTAAGTGTATTTGTCACATATCTGACTGTGCCATGCAGGTGCCTGCCTGGGGTTCTACCAAAAGGAAAAGGGAAGAATCATGCTAATGTGAGTTAAACTATGAAAATAAACCTCATTACAGGAACAATGTACCAAAGGGAAAAGAAAAACATATTTAGAAGTGGAGTTTGTCCTACAATAGAACTTGTTTTGTAGTGATTTTTTTAACTTTTAATTTTTTTTTTAACTTACTACTAAGTAAGATAAAAGCAACAAATTCAAACGTAACCGCTCAGTTTAAAATTGACCACTGGCTCTCAGAGGGCAGAGGCAGGGAGAGCTCTAGTGAGCTGGAAGCCAGCCAAAGGTATAAAAAGAAACCTTGTATCAAAAAAAGGGGGGAAAGAGAGCGAGAAAAGAGGCAGAGAGGAGTGTGGTGCTGAACAAGTCATGTGATTTCCTCAGGCTAGGTCCCTTATTTTTTAATTCTATCAATTTGGTGGTTATCATGCAAAGTAACAAGTTTCATCTTGGCACCCTCATAAATGTCATTACAGCCTGGGCTCATCCATTCCTGCCCTCCTTCCTCACTCTTAAAAGATGTATGGCAAGACAGGAAGTCGAGAGGGCAAGGAGACGGGTGAATCTGGGCAGGGTTAGAGGGTGACATGAGGGTAGAGATAGTCAAAATGCATTGTTTGAAATTCTCAAAACTTAAAAAGAGCACAATGTCCCCCATACTATATCCCCATGAGGATGCTCAACTAGAACAGATCACATCTCCCATCACACAATGAAAATGATCTGAGCACACAAACAAGGCAGGGCGATCCAGTCTTAGTTGGGTCCACTTCAGACCCTTCAAAGATAACTGAGTAAGGACAGTTGCAGGGCTAGCAAGAGCCAGTGACTCGGGGACTAGAATCACTCCAAGGCACTAGGGCACACACAGTATTAGGTTAACAGGGAAAAAGAGGTATCATGAGGTTAACTACGTCCCATGTTTAGGTCTCTCCTGTTATATACTTCTTGTTACCATTTATGAAATCATCTAGGACCTTCTATAGTAAACCATAATGTTTAATAACATATAAATAAACATCATAAGCCAACAAGGTGGGGCATACCTTTAATCCCAGCACTCGGGAGGCAGAAGCAGGCCAGCCTGGTCTACATAATAGATTTCAGGGCAACCAGAGCTACATAGCGAGACCCTCTCTTGAAAACACAAAAGAAGAACAGATTTGAAACCAAATTTGGTAAAGTAAAATATAAAACTAGTTTTCAAAGACCAGAAATTTTGTTCTTATCAACTAGGGATGTTTTGATTTTTCTACTTAGAAGTTTGGAAACCAAAATGTCTTTTAAGTCTAAAAGATACCACTTTCTCTTACAACACAGATACATCAATTTTAATCTGTTCTTTCCAAAATATGAAGTTAACCTAGATGTTCATCAACAGAGAAACAAATAAAGAAAAAGGAGTACACATGCACAGGGGAACCCTGCTCAGCCACCAAGAACACAACCTGCCCTCAGGACAGCACTGGCGACTACCATGGTAACTGGAACGTATTTTCTCTCACATATATGTGACATGAAAGTAGAGGCAAGAGGATGGGGGTGGAGAACATGAGAAGAAAATGAACGACATGAAAAAAGTACCATGATGAACACACATGACACTGTCATAAGGAAACCCATGATCTTACATACTGATTTTAAAGTGAATTTTAAAAATCCACAGCCATCTGAAGTTGCAGTTGGTGTAGACCTAAGTTCCTATGATTACATCTACTTCATTTTCCAATTATTCACCGTGAGTGGGCTTTCAAAATCATCTTCTTTAGACTATCAGTGTTTCCGAATCATTTTTAGTCTATGTATTGTATTTATTACCTTACTCAGAAAAAAAAAAATCAAGAGGTTTCAAGTATCTGATTTCCTTATATTCGTTGACCCCAGGGTTCTTTTTTTTTTCTTTCTGTTTGTTTTTTTAATCATTTGAATCCACTACTCAAAATTTATTCTGTACTTCCTCGTGGACGCAATATTACAAACGACAGTTTCAAACCCTACTCAAACCAGCTTAGCTCCCAGCACGGCTAATGTGAGGGTGTTCCAGCTCATGTTTTGAACATCCTGTATTCCAAAAACTCAGCTGATTCTGGAAGATCATTCACTTCAGGAAATTCGAGTTGACTCATGGCACTATTGCTAACACTTCGAAACCTGGCTCTGGCTCTCTCCACTCTCCTAGAGCCCAACTCCCCTTATGTTTTAACTAAAACTCTGATGGTCACACTTTTTAGAAATCTTCATGCCCCAAGCCAACCTACAGGATGAATGTAACTCCCTAGAGTGGTGCCAGTCTACCTGGCTTTCCCTTCCAGGATCATCTTTACACAAGCTACCTAACCCCACATCAACACTTTCACCCTTTCCTAACAAGTTATTCTCCTTCATACCCACTTACTCTTGGAGGGGGGTAAAATAAAACTCCTTATGTTTATAATGGACTCCACTCTAAGTTGAAATTCACATTCTCAAAAAAAAAAAAAAAAAAAGGACCAAAAAAGGAGAAACAGACAAACAGAAAACCTTCAACATTGCCCCTATATCTTAGTCCACACGGTCACCCTTTCGATCCTCCAAAAGCATCAGGGCTGTGTTTCCCTGGAGTCTGATGGACGCTGGATAGATTTAGAAAGTGAATACTCATGGCTGTGAGAGCAAGCAACTGGCCCATCACAGCAGCAGTTGAAGAACATAAGGATATTCCATTCATTTTTAGGCCCATGTGTAAAAACAAACATACACATGCGCTAACGATATAATCTGTTTTTTACTGGCAAACACAAGAAGTTAGAGATTACTAACATTTCAGGTCCTCTCATAGCGATAACGTTAACAACAACAGCACAGAAAAAGGTCATTTTCATCAGAAACGGTTCTGGCTGCATCCCATTAAAAATTTGTCAGTATTATGAATTCCAAGATTTCCACACAGGAGGAAGCTAACTTGAAAGGAGAACGACAAGAAACTGTAATTAGTTTCGTGAAGGTCAGCGATCCTGAACTCAAGATCTACTACCTTTGAAGGCAACAATTTTGCAAAGCCTTCTATTGTCCCTCCGGCGCTAGTAGAGATAACTCAGCCATGCAAACACTAATTTAATACAAAGGATGAAATAAATAACTTATTTCCAGGAAAAAAAAAAACCTAGAGTGTTGATGGTGTGTTCCCATTCAGTTTCCTCATCTGCAATATAAATATCTTACACATTTACGGGAAGTTTCACAATTCAAATGTACTGACCGACAGTAATTTAATTCTTTCCGATAATCCCCTGGGTTAAACAGAGCAGAGATTCTTTGTCCGGATTTAGATCCATTGAACAACGGTCTCTAGAAATGTAGCATTTCGTTCATTTTATTATTTTAAGTCTCCTTACTACAACAAAAACCGCCCAAGGAAAACCCGCCCTCTACTCCATCGGGATCCCTGTGAACCTACTGATGAGTCGTCTAAGACTACGTCAAATCCCAAATCCTGATACACTGAAGCAAAAGTTCAATCTCCCAACCCAGGGCTGGTGACAGCCACTCCACCCGCAAGCACTAGCTGCAGCCTGGGAGCGGCGAGCGCACGGCCACAGTGCAGCCGGCCGCCGGGCTCCGGGTCAGCGCTGACAGGGGCGCCGGAGCCTGGGGTCCGTCTCCCAGCCCGCGCCACCGGGCACTCCCACAGCACCGTCTCCCCGACACCCACCTGGCCGCCCGGCCTCGAGGACTGGGCCCAGCAAGCCACACGCCAGCAGCCACCTTAGTCGCAGAGAGGCGAGGGGCGAGAGCGCGCGCGGCCCCATGGCTAGGGCTTCGGCAGGTTCGGCTCAACGCGCGGCCGCCGCCTCCGCCCCTTCGGTCATCCCTGCAACCCCGCGGGGGCCCCAGGGCTGGCGGGGCGCGCGCCCACGGCGAGCACGCGCGCGGCACTGACGCAGCACCCCCCCACACCCCGCCCCTTTCTCCTGCTCGCGATCCTGCGGCCAGAGGCTGACGTCGGGAAAATACGCGGTGAGAGAGTGGCCTCCTCCGTTACCGCCGCTCCGGCTCGCGCTCGTCCGCCCCGCCCCTCCGCCCGCCCAGCCGGTAGGAGAGAAGGTAGGAGGGGCTGGAGGGCGGGGCTGAGGGAAGCTCCACCCTCAACCCCTCAGCCTCTCGCGCCGCAGAGTGAAGGACCTCCTGGGGGCGGGGGCGAAACTAAGCCACACCCTTCCTCTGGCCGCTTCTGATTGGTCGCAGCGGCGGGCGGAGCGTCGAGCTGCGCACCGGTTGGCTGTGTAGCGGGAGGTTTGCGTGCCGACGTAGAGAGGCCTGACAGCGCCCGGCTTGGGTCGGCCGTGGCGGCCTGGCTGTTTTTAGGCCAGGTCTCTAGGACCGGCCCGGAAGATGGTGCTGGGCGGTTGCCCTGTGAGTTACCTATTGCTATGCGGCCAGGCGGCCTTGCTTTTGGGGAACCTGCTGCTGCTGCACTGTGTCTCTCGGAGCCACTCGTTTAATGCTACGGCCGAACTGGATCTCACCCCCTCAGGCGCCGCTCACCTCGAGGGTCCCGCGGCCTCGAGCTGGGAATACAGTGACCCCAACTCTCCAGTCATCCTTTGCTCTTACCTGTAAGCTGCCGGGACTTGGGGGCGGACCTAGCCGGGATCCGGCCAGGGATAGGTGGTGGTTGTGGGAACGCAAGGCGGCTTCCACCTAAGGGAGGTGATTCCGGAATTAGTGCCTCTCAATTGCTCTGCAGCAGACAGCCCTGTGTGTTAGTGGTAGGTACTGGGCAGGAGTACTGTAGGCTGTAGAACCCTTCCACTTCCTGCACCCTTTCTCTGCCTTGGTTACAGGATTAGTTCAAGGCCACCCAGCCAGGGTAATTTGTCTCAAATTAAAAAAAAAAAATTAAAGGGCTGAGCGTATACAGTTCCCAGTACAGAAGGAGGGACAAGTATAAGGAAGGAAAATAGGGTTGCGTGCGGCCACATAGCAGTCGGCAAAAGGCAATGATGATGGTCTTACTGATTTGCAGACCCGACGAGTTTGTAGATTGCGATGCCCCAGTGGATCACGTTGGAAATGCAACTGCATACCAGGAACTTGGTTATGGTTGTCTCAAGGTGAGGTTTTTGTGTGTTGTACAGGCTTGCTTCATGGGAAGCAAGGCTGGGTGCTGTTACAGAAGATCACATGGGACTACAAAGAGACATTTTTTTAGAACTTTATCCCTAAAACTGTTGCCGGGAACAGGACCAAGGTTTTAAAGGCGGAAGAGCACATTTGCTTTCCTCAGGAACCAATAGTATCTGGGTCCAAGGCTCCCAAGTGCAGAGACCAACATGTATTGGTTCCTTTGGCTGTTGAAACTAACAAATTAAAGCCAAAATGTCAGCCTCAAACCATTTCAAACCAAGCCTCTTCTTAAAAGAGTAACAACACCACCAAAAAGAAAAGGGCATGCACTTGGTGCACTTGGTAAAGCTGGTGCTAAATTGGGCATTCTTGGTTACACACACACACACACTTGGAGCAAGCTCCTCATGCAGGTGACAAGAATGTTGCACCATGTCTGTAGGTAGTAGCTAGCTAGGCTCTGTAAGTTATAATTTTCTTTGAGAATAAAGCATTCCAGAAAAGCATTTGGTAGCAGTGGCCTCTCAGCCTGGAGAGAAGCCATTAATATATCCTTAAAGTGAGTGCACTTAACATGGTCTCTCAAAACCCAATGAGGTTTGGTTTGGTTTGAGTTTTTTTGTGCTTGGTGAGGTTGTTTGTTTGTTTGTTTGTTTGACTGTTTGAAAAGGCCTCACCATAGCCCAAGCCTAAAGTCCTGATTCCCCCGCTTGAGCCTTGATTTACATCACTGGGCCTAGCTCATACTTAAGGAATTAATTCATGAACGACCTTCACACTGTGGACTCAGCACTATGTTATAATGCAGGGTTGAGTTGTGAGAAAACATTATTTTGCTACCTCAGGCACAAAGGAATAAAGTTTATAACACCACAGCTACCAGAACAGCTCTTAACTATGTGTAAAGAGATATTTTAAATACACTGAAATTTTGTTCCATTGGTAATTGGTAAAAGTCGTACTCGCATTACCTAGAGAGAACTTAGTTATGACTATTTTAAAAGCTAAATATATCCTGTCACAAGACTCAGACTCTCCCTCAGCCAGTTGTCCTCAGAGACTGGTAGCGCTCAAGGTATGAGACGTGGGCACCCATGTTCTCCAGTCTCACTCTGAGCAACACAAGGGAAACCATAGGAAAGCAGTCATAAGACAGAAGGGAAACCGTGTAGCTCTGCTTTCTCTGTTGGAAAAGGGCAAGAGTCTGGTTCTAAATATTTTTGCTGGCGCTAACCTTATCCTGGGGCAGACTACACAAACCTATGGCCATGTGTGGCTCAAATCGAGCAGATGATAGTAGTCTGAATTATTTTCTGATCTTATTCATTTATAGTAAATAAGCAACAAAGGTTTTGATACTCACTGACTTGATAATTTCCATTCCAAAACTGCTACGTTATGTGCCTGTTAATACAAGATACCAAGCCACTGTATATGTCTCTGCAGCTTGTTTCTGTTTTACTTTCTACTGAAGAAGCCAGTCAAGAAAAAGAAAGGTTTACTTAAAGCTGTATTCACTTAGGATAGACTACTAAGTCACCTGATGCACCTCTGAATTCCTTGCTTTTGACAGCTTTACCCAATCTTGATAGAATTAGTATAAACTGAAGCAGCTTCTACTTGTGAACATGAACGTATGTTTCTGTTCCTTTCTTCACAGTTTGGGGGTCAGGCCTACAGTGATGTGGAACACACTGCAGTCCAGTGCAGAGCCCTGGAGGGAATCGAGTGTGCCAGCCCCAGGACCTTCCTACGAAAAAATAAGCCTTGTATAAAGTAAGCCTTGCTTTGTTCTTGTACTGTGCATGTGGTGTGATGCTGGGATTTGAACCCAGGGCACATGCTGAGCAAAGGCTCTGATAGTGAGCTACACTCCAGCTCGAACTAAGAGTTACTTTTAAAGAGGTAATGGGTACTTGGCTAGAGGCACCAGCTGCTGTGACTCTGTCTTTGAAGTATTAAAGACTACTTGTGCTTCCTCCCAAGTGCAGCCCACTGACTGAGGTAGTGTGATTGCAGCAACTGGAGGGAAAGCTGTGGGTTCAGCGCTTTCGGTCTGCCCCTGGGCCAAATGATGTAGCTTCAACTCCCAACCGGGCAAGCATCCTCTGAAAACAGCCTTAGGATTTGTGGAACAACGTTTTGCAAAGAAATGGGAGGGTTCGTCAGCTGAAGTCACCTGATCCTAAATAAATGTGTGAATTCTACCAAAAGATTCAGAATCAACGTAGACTGCTGTGGGACGAGAGAGGCCTTGGTGATGTGCAGCTCAGCTAAGTGTTTTCACAGAGACATAAAAATGCTTCAGCAGATAAAGAGGGCAGGTCCCTCCCTCTGCTACTACCGTCTTTTATGCAGTGATCCGTCCAGTCCAACTCTGCAAAAAACTGTTAGGTTGTGTATGTATGTATGTATGCATGTATGTATGTACGTACGTATTTATTATTCATTTATTCATGTGTGTTTGTGAGTTAGGTTTGTGCACGCTGACTGCAGAGCCAATGCAGGGTGCCTATCCAGGCAGTTGTGAGTCACCCGATGTCATTGCTGGTAATCAACCTGGCCCCTCTCTCGGCAAGATTATACCAAACATGCTCTTAACCACTGAGCCGTCTCTCAAGGCCCCTTTTGATTCTTAAAAGTCCCTTCATATCTTAGCAAGTATGTTTTAGAGACCCTAGACCAGTGGTTCTCAACCTATGGATCACAATCTCTGCGGAACGGAAGGGGGTCACACATCAAATATCCTGTATATCAGATAATATCATTACAATTCATAACAGAAGCAAAATCACAGTCATGAAGTAGCAATGAAAGTAATTTTATGGTGGGGGGGGGTCACCACGACATGACATATTAATATGCCAAAGGGTTAGGAAGTGTTGGGCTTTGGTCTTTGTTATGTATTGTAATGCTAAATAGTGGCCCCCAAGGCTTGGTTGCTCCCAGAGAATCCAAATGTAAATGTGACCTTGCTCCTTAATTTAAAACTTGGTTAAGTAAAGATTCCAACAGCCCATAGCTGGGCAGAAGAGACACAGACAGGGACTGGGATTCCCAGACTAGGGGTTGGAGAATCATGAGGAGAGAGAAGATGGAGAGAGAAGACACCATAGGATAAGAATCTTGAAATCATAGCTGTGAGGGCTAGCCAGTTGGAGCTATGAGCAGCTCAGACAGAACATGGCAAATCATATTGTGGGGTTATTGGCAGGGAAGTAAACATAATAGCACAGAGGGTAGATATCTGCCCAGCTCTAATGCTGTTTAAGGCTTATTATAAATAATAAAAGCTATGTCTTTTATCCAGAAACTGAATGACCAAAGGTGGAGTAGAAGTCTCCAATTGAGAATGTTTTGTACAACAGGAAAGTCTAAACCAACTAGAGATAGGGAGGTACCTGTGAGAGTATATTATACTATATTTAACTTTACTGTATGTTTCTAGCTGGGGAAAGATCTGACCATCCCAAAACTAAAAAATTCTAGTGTTATTAAAGGACCCAGTCAGGAGCATGTACTTAATATGCAAATGAATGTCCTGACCCATCTGGTGGTAGTCTACCCCAGGAGGCTACTCCTTTGCCTTAATCATGCCAGGCTCAAGTGTCAGGCCACTGAGGCCCACACTTTAAGCTGTTGAAATTATTCAAGTAGCCAATCTTAAATTGCTTATCTGTCCTGCCTTGGCTTTTCTGCAAATACCTCAGCAAAGCTGTGACTTGGACCTACCCTATACTCCTGTCTTCTGACCATAATGTTCTTCTCAGGCCTCCTCTCTAGGACCCATGAATGCAATTAGCTGTTTGTTTGGCCTCTTTACCTCTCCCCACCACCACCACCATCACCACCCCCAGTAGCCACCCCTGACTGAATGCATCAGGAAAGAACCCAGCCATGATATGAGGCCTTTGTGCCACAGCCAGCCATTGCTGCACCTCCATTAGGTTACATTCAGTAACATCTCCCTCCCGTCCTCCAGGTACACTGGACACTACTTCATAACCACGCTTCTCTACTCCTTCTTCCTGGGATGCTTCGGAGTCGACCGCTTCTGTCTGGGACACACTGGAACAGCGGTTGGGAAGCTGCTAACCCTTGGAGGACTGGGGATCTGGTGGTTCGTCGATCTTATTTTGCTCATCACTGGGGGGCTGATGCCTAGTGACGGCAGCAACTGGTGTACTGTCTACTAAACGTGGCTGCTGCCCTCTGCCGGCAACTGGTGTACTGTCTACTAAGCACGGCTGCTGTCCTCTGCCGGCCAGGGAAGCGAGCATTTGGCTGGCGGGATAATTAGGAGAAGCTCTGAATTCTCTGAACATCACCGTCCTCTTTAGGAGGAAGGACCGACCGAGTTTTTCAACCCAAATCTTAACCTTGCAGACCAGAATGACAAGCAGTATTGTGGGAGCCCAGTCATACCTTGCCTCACATACAAAAGCTCAAAGCTCAAAGACAGTGACTTTTATCCAGAGATCATTTTCAGTGATGTTTCTGTGTGGCTGGATTTCAGTCGTTTGGAGCAGGGGGACCCAGTAGGATAAACCGAGGGAATGTTTAACCACTCACAGCCTTTTGTGACCCTCAGTTTTCATGCACAGATGAGAAGCTGCGCCAGGGAGAAGTCTTGAGAATATAGAAATGACTGGATTTTAATACACACCAAAAGTCTGACTCTGGGAATTTAAATTGCAAAATAAAGTTTTAAAACCTAGCCTGCTGCGTATTTTCAGTAGAGAATGAAACTCAAAAATCATTTTTGCTGAAGAGTAAGCATTTAAAATGAAACAGCTGTGGTCTGAATATGAGGTGCTCCTCCATCACCACCACCACTCCCAGGGTCTCAGGTGTTGGAGGTGACTGCCAGCTGACAGGCTTTTCCAGAGCAAATGGAGCCTGAAGACGATCTCGTCAGTGGATTATGGCACTCACTGGAAGGTGATGAAGGGTAGGATAAGGCCTGGTTGGAGGAAGTAGGGCTACTGGGGAACTGGGTCACCTGGAGGCTCTTCCTGTCCACTTTGAGATGAAAAGTCTAATCCACCCCACACTTAATTCTGCCAAAGCCATGAAGCCAGCCCACCACAGACGGATGAGCCTGCCTTCGTAAGCCAACTCGGGGGGGGGGGGGGGGGCACTTAGTCCTAACAGTGTAAGTCTACTACGGCTACCCCACTGAGCCGGAACGGACTGCCATAGAGATGGTAATTTCTTCTTTCCAGTTATGTTCTGAAAGCCAACAGTGGTAGACACGTATGAGTTAACAGTTATCCTACCTAAAATTAGTATTTCCCAACTTGTGGACCCCTCATTTTAGAGGCTGATTCAAAAAGACTTTGTAAACTAGTGTACACTTCATTAATTCCAGCACTGGGGAGGCAGAGGCAGGGAGATAATCTTGTGAATTAGAAGCCACCTAGTCTACATAGTTAGACCCTATCTTCAAAAAGGAAAAATAAAAAAAGATTTTACACAAGTAACTATTATACTTTCCTGCACAAGTAAAATGAGGGACCCCACCCATCCCCTTAGAAAACTAAGAAAAATGTATGCCTATTTAAAAGATACTACCAGGGTCAAATCAGGATGTTTTAGGGGAGTGAGGAGAAAACACAGTCTCTCCTTATAGGCACGACAGGAAAAGGTTTTGCAGTATTAGAGACAGTCAGGCTTCTGCATTCCCAAACCACTGGGAAGAAAAGGAAATGTTCTAAAGTATCAGTGGCTTTGAAATCTAACGAAAAAGGAAAGAACTATTAAGTATAACATAAATGGCAGACAGACCAAGAGGCCTGTTCTGCATTAGCCACAGGTTCTAGACACAGGGTAGACCTACTCCACGTTCATCCCCACAGTAACTGACAGAGACCAACAGTTCCGGTACAGTAAGACCTGGAAAAGTCTGCCTCCGCATCCCAGGTGACATCACTGTCCTCACGTTACTAGAGATGACAACAACACGTTCAAGAACCACAGAAACCTCAACCCCGCTTATGACAGTAACAGTTGGAAGGCTCAACTCATAATTCCTACACACTTAGGCAATCTCTTTAGATTAATGGTGAAGAAACTCAACCTCCTTGAAAATACACACATCAGGCTTCACATGCGATTTAAGGAGACCTTTGCCTACTATGCACTGGTCTCTAGTTTGATCCCAGCACCCTCTCGACCCCGGAAGATAGTAAACTAAGATAAAAATGTTGCCCAAAATAAACTACTTAAGCCCTTGGCAAGCCCTACCACAGCTTACTAGGTAAAATTTCCCAAGCGTACACAAGCTTCATTAAAAGAAAGAACCTAAGTGAAAAGTCTGTAAATGGTTCAAAAAATTGTTTTAATAGAAGACATTCTCAGAAACACCAGAGGTCCAGGATAGTTTCTACCGCTAAAATGGTCATATTCCTGTGTGGTGGTCTGACGTCATCAGTTGTAATCTATCTTAGAGTTGACGACCTTTCTATCCACAAACCCTGGCCCAAAGTGGATATACCCCGGGAAATTCAGCATACAGAGGGGTGTTATTTAAAACATGATTGCCTCTTTACTCCAGATTCAGATCTAGTAGGTAGATTGTTTGTACATGTGTGTGACATATCAGTTAGTGGCTATATAGACGGTAAGTAAAGCACCCTGTGAAGATTTAGTTAGGAGTCTCCTGTTTTCCCATTCTTACTGTCTTTACTTTTTCTCTGATCACCATAGCTGCGGCCACTTGAGTCACGAAAGTTTTTGTAGTAGAAGAGCATGCTTAATCCCTCAGGATCCATGAGAATGTGTGTGTGTGTGTGTGTGTGTGTGTGTGTGTGTGTGTGTGTATACACGTGTGTACACATGTGCACGAGTGTGTGTATCACACACACATGTACTTATACATTTAAAGCATCCACTTTTCTTGATACCCAGAAGAACCTGCCATCTCTGGTTCGTCTTCGATAGAAACCAGGTAATATAACTGGTTTTGCTAGGCAGTTTCTCAAAGTAAGGTGCTTAATTGATTATTTCAGGTGTGACTGTCAGAAACAAGGTTTGGCTTCCTCGAAGAACAATGATGGAGAGAAAGGCATTGTCCTTAACAGCTTCAATGACATCGGTTGTGGTCGTGACAGGCTGCCCGTTTATGCTGACAATTACATCATGGTCTCTCAACCCCGAGCTGAGAAGGAGAAAGAAAAGATGATGAAGCCAGGAGCAGTGACGCACACCTTTAAACCCAGCATTCAGGAGGCAGAGGCAGGTGAATCTCTCGAGTTCAAGGCTAACCTGGTCTACAGAGTGAGCTCCAGGACGGCCAGGGCTACACTACAAAAAAACAAGAGGAGATAAGGAAAGCATAAGAAGAGTCCTACTCATCCCCATTTGGAGTCAATCTGTCTGTCTGTCTGTCTGTCTGATTCTTCCCTACCCCCATACTCTCCTACTATTTTGCTGACCACTGGAAAAATAATCCAAGAAGGCAGGACCAGCCTGGACCCTTCTAGGTGCAAAGACTATTAAGGATGTGCTATGAAGCCAGCTGGAGGAGAATGATCCTGTGTTTCCAGTAATACTAATGTCTATAGGAAGCTAAGTCCTTTCAAGCGTTGGGTTGTGTTTGGAATGGACACTTTAGCATCTAATGTCTCTTTGTCTCTGGCCTGTGTTAGCCTCCCACATTACTAGATACACCAGCAACAGTGCCAAGCCCAGTGTTTTCCCAGGAAGTTGTGCTTTGATGAGTCTGCCTGGACAGCCCATCCCAGTTTCTGGAACTGCACTGTGACGAGCTGCTGTGTGTCCCAGATGTTATGGTCCCAGTAAAGCAAAAGCCACTCAAGCTTCCAAGTCCAGATGTTTACAGCTCTGACTCGAGGCTATAGCTGTATTCAGTCTTCAACACACTGCCCTCACATAGAATATATATTCCAGATCAGTGGCTCTCAACTGTCCTGACGCTGTGACCCTTCAATACAGTTCCTCAGGTTGTGGTGACCCCAACCATAACATTATTTTTGTTGCTACTTTCTAACTGTAATTTCGCTAGTTATGAATCATAATGGAAATATCTGTTTTCCAATGGTCTTAGGAGACCCGTGAAAGGCCGTTTGCCCCCCCACCCCCGAAAGGGTTGAGAAACTGGTGTTCTAGGTACAAAATCCAACTCCAAAAGCAAAGAGCAATAAATACAGACAAGCTGGTCAATTGAATAAAGATAAAATCCAGGAGATGCCATTTAAGGAAAATGGGGAGCTCAAGAATAAAAGAACAATGAGTGGTTCCCAAGATAGGTGGATTTTGAAGAACGTGAAGGGTCAGGGGCATAGCTGAGTGGTAAAAGGTATGTTTAGCATATACCTGGCCCTTAGCTCAATGGCCAGCACCAAAGGTGGGGCGGGGTGGAAAGGTAATACAGTGGACTGTGAAGAGAAGGAAGGATAAAGCTGCATGCGAGAAATCCTGAGGAACAAGGGCAGTAGCAGGCGATGACTCAGACTCTGCAGAGAAAGACAATAACTCAGCAGCCGTGAGCAGGGAAACGGAACAAGAAAGAAACCGGGCTGGGGCTCGGGGCCTGCTGTGCACTGAATATGAGGAAGTAGGCTCACACAGAATAAGTGGCCTTTGCCGGTGGTGTCTCACAACTTCCAAGTAAAGCGGGATTCAGTGCTGAAAATTCATTTTCTTGCCAGTGACCTCAGTGTAGCTCAACACAGCTGCTTTCCCGTAAAAACAAGGACTGGGTCATGTCATAAGACTCCTCAAACAACTCTGTAAAAACACTCGGGTCCTGGGACATAATAAATGTTCCTGAGTACCAGCTGCTGTCACTGTAATTATTAGCAGTTATTAGATATAAATGGATGGAAGCCAGCGAGGGTGGATGTCGGGCTGTTGGAGGCTTACAGCAGGAATTCTTGCTTCAATCAACATGTGTATAACCTATCTGGGCATCTGTTAAATAGGAAGACTCCTAGAGATGTAGTCTAGTGCTAGGACAGATGTTTAGTACACATAAGGACCTCTATTTGAACCCCAAAAAGCAAGAAGTAAAGTTAAGGGAAGTTGGGGAGAGAGGGAGGGGAGAAAGAGAGGAGGAAGAAAGGCAGGAGATGGGAGGAAGAGAGATTTATCTGCCACAGTTCACACACCTAACCCCAGCACTTGGGAAGTGCAAACAGGAGAATCCAGAGTTCAAGACCAGCACTGAGACAGAGAGAGAAAGAGGGGAGTGGGGAGAAGGCCACCCATTCAGGGGTGGGGCTCCAGCCTGCCTTTCTGACAACATTGCTACTGCTGCCACACTTTGAGAACAACTCACTGAGCTGAGCTCTCTGGCTTTGGAGCAAAAGTTAAAATAAGGAGTTAGGGGAGGCACAGGGTAGGGTAGGGATCCCGAGAGTCTGGGAAATCGTATGGCATGTCATATTTAGGAGCAGGAGACCTGACACTTAGCTATGCACCTGTGATTTCTTCCAGGTCTACAAGAGTTGCCAACTGGTAAACAGACCGCTGAGCTCTTGAGGAACAGTGAGCAGTGATAAAGAAAGGGCAGGGCCCAGGAGAAGAGCATTTGCAGAACAAGCTGCCCCACCCTCACAGTAAATATTCTAAAGCAAAACTGAGGACAGCTGCTAAACCTTCCGTGGGGCTGTTCCAGCCCATGATCTAGTGACACAGGGGTTAGCCACAGCAGTTCCCAGCACCATTCCCACCTCAGAGAAAAGGGTGTTTGAGAAGACCTACTATGCACTAAGACGTCTGACCTGCTGAATCCTCTCTACTTCTACTGACTGAAAATTACTGAACCGTTCAAATTATTTAATTATTTATCATTAGTTAATAGCTATCAATAACTGAATAACAGGGACATTGTGGCACATGACTATAATCCTAGCACTCGGGAGACAGAAGTAAGAGGATTACAAGTTTCAGGCTAGCTTGGGCTGCACAGTGAGGACATGTCTCAAACATTCAAAGGGAAGATCCAGGAAAGGCTCAAAGGGAAACATTCTCGTCAAACATTCTCATCAAACATTCTCATCATACATTCTCGTCAAACATTCTCGTCATACATGCACAAGATCAGTTCGGGTCCCCAACACACATGTTCTTAAAAAGCTGGATGTTAATAGCACATGCCTGAAATCCCAGCACTAGGGAGGCAAAGATAGGCCAATCCCTGGCAGTCTGGGGAGAGCCAGTATAGCCTAATTGACAAGCTCGGGGTTCAGTGAGAAACCCTGCTTCAAATAAGGAGAGGAGTGACTGAAGAAGGCACTCTGTATCTACCTCTGCCTCACACACACATACACACACGTACATACATGCATACATGCATATATATATATATATACACACTCACGTACACACACAAACACATGCATGTATATAACACACACGTGCACACACATGCGTACATACATATATACACACACGCATGCATATACACACACATAAAAGCATATACACACATACACATACATACATGCATATATACACACATAAAAACATGCCAAATACATAAGACATAAGTCATTAATAACTTAATATCATAAATTAGTTATTAAGTATTAAGTACTAATATTGAAGGTGTGTTTAAGGGCTAGCATACAGCTTAGGGGAGAGGCTAATTCCTAGCAAATTAACTTTAACCTAGGCTATGACCCTGAGCCCCATCAGCACTGCTCAATAAATATGCAATACAAGCTGCATGTATCACTTTGAACTTGAAGTAGCCCCCTTTTAAAAAAAAAAATCAGATAAAATTCTTTAATAATACATCTGATTTAAAGCAACACATCTAAAATTTTGTCAATTTTAACACAGAATAACTACTTGGAAATTTCGAAAAATATTTTGCACTTTCCTATAAGCCTTTGAAATCCACATAGCACATGCCCAATCTGTCATTATGCTCTGATTATCTCATCTGATGCAATAATTAACATAACATGTGGGCCTTCTGAAAACGAAAAGGGAAATGGTTTACAGTGTCTGGTGTTTTCATTTTCCCAATTTAAGTCACATAAAATTTAAGTTGAGTGATTGAGTCACACTGGCCAGCTTTCAGGAGCTCAGTGCGCAGTGTGTCTAGGTCATGAGCCAGACACTGGTCCTCAGGTCTAACCGCTCAGAGCTGGGCATGGTGTATGTCCAGAAACTACACAGGAGGCTGGGCAAAGGCTAGTCTTCACTTACCTTGCAGCGGCCGATCCTTGAATCACTTCATATACAAAAACTCCAGAGCTCACATCAGGGAAATCGGGATCTTGCCTCTTCATTTCCTGAAGGAGGCTGGGAACAGTATGGAGGTTAGCAAACACAACGTTCCCCTGAGGCCTGGAAAAAGATTTCCCCAAGGAGGCCCAGAGACTATCTCTTCCCCATCTGTTTAGCTGGAGACTGGCAGGCACCCAAGCAAACCCCATCCAGCCAATCACAATCCATCCCTGCTGTATGCTGCCCCCACCTCCTGTAGGCTAAGGCTTTGCATCTCAGAATGAAAGACTCTGGTACCAGCAGAGTCCCAGGCCCTAGGGAGACACAGCCCTGCAACAAACAAAATCTATGATCGCAAGGGTCCCCAAATGCTTTTGTTTTCTTGGTAAGACTGAGACATAGTTATCCAATGCTTACTTCAGAGTGAGGGGCAACATTCTAAGACCCAGGTATTTCTTCTGCAAGGGAGCCTTTCCTGGAAAGAGAAAGCATGCTGTGTCATTCACAACGTAACTTGTTTCCACTTGGCACAGCTTCAGAGACCACCTAGATCCCGGAACCTCTTGTTGGCACATCTGGTCTTAAATGCTTCAGAGTATCTGAGTAGTCAACACAGACACATCTCCAGCCCATAGGTTCATTTCTAAGCTGTACAACACAAGCCATTTCTGTGTATGTCACGCTCTGAGTTTTGTGCGTAGTCCCCTGGTCACCCAACCCATTACAGATCTGAGAGCCCGTTACTCAACACCATAAAAAGCCATGCTCTAACATCTGGGAGTGCGCATGAAAGGCTGGGATCCTCCCACCCCCTCACCTTTCAACTGGCGCTCATGATAGTCTGCCAGGAACTGTCTGATCCTATCTGAGGGGATTGCAAAAGAGATCCCTGCGGTCACCTTCAGGGTGTTTATACCGATCACATCGCCATCCTAGGAAGAAGAAACTTGGTGTTTCGTCACGGTGCCCTACAAACTGAACCATGCAACATAGGAGCAGAGGAGAACAGGGTCAAAACAGGAGGGGCAAAAGGAAATCCACTTCTTCAATAAGAAGAGGCAGATGTCCTCTTCCAGGGCAGTTAGTGACCAGAGAAGGGAGTGGTGCTTTACAGGTACAAAAGTTATGCTTTCTTCATGTTCAAAAGATCAATGGAGTAGTTTTGTTGGGAACAAGCAAAGTTGTGATAGGCAATACCATTTGGTTTTCAGACATCATTTAAGTGTAGGGAGAAACTAAATTCAAAGTCCCAGGACCCTAGGGGAGCTGGGGACTTCCCAATAACTGAACTGTTTCTGTTGTAAGGAAACACTTATCTGAGTCCAGACATCTCAGGAACAACTTGTAAGGAGACAGTTTGTCTGAGTCCAGACATCTCAAGGACAACTACTCCATCTTGCTGGCAGGGTCAAACTAAGTTCATGTTCCCAGGCCCAGGAACCAACTCCTATCCTGATTGGTGGAAACTCCCTTGCTCAACCTCTTGTCAAAATATGATTGGACAATGCTATAGCCCTTCCAGTTTCCCCTTTCTTTATGGTTCATCCTTTAAATGTGCTCTACAATGTCTCTTCAAGGTCATAGTTCAGCTCCCAAGTCTGCCCTGTGGCCCTGATTGATCAGTAACAGCTTGATTACAATATTTTCTTTCCTTTCATTGACCTCGTGTTTGAATTATTTTTTATGGATTTATGTTGATTTAAGTGGATTGCATGACAGTTTAAATCTCCAGCTCATTTTTACTGTAGTAAATTACATGAATTTTTAGAGGTGACTACAGTTTGCATTTTGATACAAATAAAGAAACACAAGATCCCCGAGTGGCACATACCCCCCAAATCCTAGCACTTGACAGGTAGAGGCAAGAAGATTAGGAGTTCGAGCTTGGTTCTCCTCAGCTACATATCGAGTTCTAAGTGAAACAGGGCTCTGTCTCAAAAAAATTAATTAATTAATTACCCCCTACACAAGAAGCCTCTTTACAACTTAAAGGAAGCTGAAATAAACAGGGAAAAGACAAAAGCTAGTCGGCAATGCTTGGGTAGAACTGTCCATCCAAACCAGGTAACCTTCATGAGCCACGGTCAGCTGAGCCGCTATGGTGACGTGGAAAATACTCTCCTGTTCCTGCTCTTCGCCATCCCTTAGCCATTCTTGTTAGGCAACAAGAGCAATAGAAAAAAAAATACTTCCAGTCATATTAAAATACAGATGGCAACTTAGAAATTCTGGAGTGTGGCCTGAAATTCTATATCCCAGCCCTGCTCTACGAACTTGTTGGGAAGATGGGCAGGCAGACAGACAGACAGATACACGCACACACACACACATGCACACACACACACACACACACACACACATACACAGAGACAAACAGACACACATATGCACACACACACACAAAGACACGCACACACACACAATTGTATATAGTGCAGAGCAGAAATCACTGTTAGAGATGCTGTAGCTCCGTGACAGAGTGCTGGCCTAGCATGTGCAAGGCCCTAGGTTCCATCCCAGGACTACTGCGGGGCAGGGCTACGTTTGAAAAGAAAGCGAAGGTTCAAGGACTTTTCAGAAGCCCAAGGCTAAGAGTGCTGTGCTCGTGTTTTTACATGTAAGTGAGCGTCGCCAGTAGAGACGGTAGTTAAATTAATACAACCCACAGCTCAATGGATTTTGGTGATGGCCTTTCTGTCATCTGTGAGCAGGCTGAAGACTAAAGTTCCAGAATTATATAATCAGTGTGTTTTGTCTTCTGGCTTACGCCTGAGATTAATCTCCTGGATAATTATCCAAGGACAACAGATAGCATGTAAAAGATGGAGACTCTGATGGGAACCCTGGTACTCTCGGTGGGATGAAATCCCCGACCAACAGGATAAACACATCGCAGATTCTAAACTTTTCCCTAGCCATTTACTAAAGACCCCCAAATAAAAGACATCATCCCTTAATCTCTCTAGAGACTGTCACCCAAGTCTACATTTCAGATGTTAAAACATGTTTGAAGTTAGGAAGGTTTATGGAGCAGCAAGGACAACAGGCACTTACCAAGTTCACCAGTGGACCCCCAGAATTTCCGTGCTAAAGGCAAGGCAACAAAGCCATCAGTTAGCAAATCAACATATTCCTCCACATCATTTATACATAGTTTTTAATGAGTTTAAGAAGGCCACAGCAGCCTTCTTCTCCAAGGCAGGCAAAAGCATGCCCCTTACCCTCCCAAACCTAAAGTCGGGGTGGGGACATGACAAAGCAAGAGGACCCCACACTAATGTAGCAGCGACCTCTACAACAAGTCCTGATCGTGGTGCTGGTTATATCAAACCCTCAGCTCCAGAAACAGGGCATCCAGCCACACCCCTGCCTTAGGGTTGACTTCTGAGAGTCCTCAGAAAACCCAAAGGAAAAGAGATCACTCTAAAGCTTTCTTCTTGCTACATCCTGGCAGTATCCTCTGGGCTGTGAACAGTCTCCCAGAGTGACTTACGTTAATGATGGCGTCCGTCTGGATATAGTCTATGTCTGAGTCCTTCAGTCCCAACTCTTTGCCGCCTCTCTGTGTGGTGCTGACAATCCCGGCAGTCACAGTGTTCTGCAGGGAAAATGGGCTACCCAAAGCCACCACAAACTCTCCGGCCCGGAGGTCAGAGGATCTTCCCAGCAACAGTACTGGAAGGTCAGTCTGCACGTGTCCGAGAGGAGCAAAGACGAGAAAGATGGCAACATAAGACTACAGTCAAGCAATATCTGCTGACTGTGACATTGGCCTGACCCGGCACCCCCACCCCGACCACCCCCACCCCCACCCCTACCCCCACACACATAGGTCCTTCCCTTCCTTCTTCCTCAGATTCAGGTCCCACCAAACTCTCCCTTTATTCAAGTAATCGAGATCGTCTCTAAGATTGAAAATTGTAGTTCTAGCTGCTAGGGAGATGGCTTAGAACGGTGGCTCACAACCTGTGGGTCACTACCCCCCACAGGAGTCGCGTATCAGATATCTTACATATCAGACATTTACGTTACAATTTAGAATCATTAGTAAAATTACAGTTTTGAAGTGACAATGAAATGACTTCGTGGTTGTGGGTCACCACAACATGAGGAACTGTATTAAAGGGTGGAAGCATTAGAAAGGTTGAGAGCCTCTGGCTCACAGGTTACGAGCATGATGATCTTCCAGAGGATCCACATTTGGTGCCTTTTACCTCCATGGGGCAGTTCACAACCACCTCTAACTCCAGCTCCAGGGAATACAACTTCCTCTTCTGGCCCCTATGGGCACTTACACTCAACTGCACAAACACATACACAGACATACGTGATTAAAAGTAAAATAAAATTTAAAGCTGAAGTTGTGTAGAAACTACTATAAGTGATCATGAAATGGCTGGCATTAGGAATTCACTTAGCCCCATCCCTGCTCAAACGTTTCTTGTTCAGAGTCATGAGATCACCCAGAATAGCTCTTCTCAAACTGGACTGTGTTCACAAAACTCCTAAGGGTTTATCGGGATGCAGGCTCTGGTAGATCGGGGTGGGTCTGGGATCCAGGATTTCTAATGAGCCCCCAGGTGCAGTCCATGTGTCTACAGCAAGGAGCTCAAAATGTTCTTAGCAGGGTTGAATACATTGCAAATGATTTACATCTGAAGAAGAAATCGTAGAAGGGAAAATGAGGAAAGTGGGGAGCGGGGTTGCTAGACAATTAATAGAGATTATTAAGGATATATTGATGGGTAACAGGAAACAGAACAAAAACCGTGAAGAGGGAGTGAATTCCTTGGCCACGAGGCTCCCAGTTTGGGTTTCCTGCTGGCCGTGGCTGAGCACCTGGCTTCAGACTTCTCATTCCCGCTGTCTGGTGGCAGTGACAGGTCAAAAAGACTGGAGCCTCTCTGGGTGGACCCTTGGACCTGACTGCACTTATAAGGCCCTGTGGATGGGCCTCGGATCAAGCTAGGGGTTGCAAGTACTGGGCATGTACAAGATCTCCCTATTCCCACCAGGGCAGGAGTTCTGTGAAGAGGCGACTACTGTAGACCTCAGCTTAGAGTAGGCCTCAAGACCTTGAAGCCTGAGAGCCAGGCAGGAGCCAGAGTGGAAAGCGACTTGGTGGGCCTTTAGCTGCCCACCCGGGTACCCTGAAGGTTGAGGAGGTGAAATGAAAACCAAACCTCCAGAAGTCCCAGGACATGGAAGCCCTGCACAAAGGCCAGGGACACTCGGTCATGCTGCTAACGCAAATGCAGATAAGACTGAGGTGCACCCAGGCTGAGGTGGGGGAACCACCCGGCCATGGGAAAAGTTTTCAGCCGCTCTGAAGCTCTGCAACTCGGTCTCGGAGTTGTGTGAGCCGTGGCCCCTGCTGCAGAGTTGAGCAGGGAAAACCAAGATTTTTTTTAAAAAGTGAGAACCTTAGGAGAGAGGGGACACAGAGGCCCCGGTACAGGCCCATCCACAAGAGAAAGTACATGAATCTCAAGAGTGGAGGGAAAGGAACCCTGGAGAGTTTGTCCCTGCAGCTCAAGGAGTCCACCCTGCAACAGGTCAGCTCCATCGCAGAGCAGCCTTGGCTGGAGGAGGATGTGGTCCAGCCCAACTCTGTAGCCCATGGCAGAAGGGCAAACAATCAAGCATTGTTCCCAAAGGAAGGAGTGTGAGGCTGCAGGGTCTCCTCTCCTTGGGGACTAGGAGGAGCTGTGTCCTTCCCTCCAAACCAATGGTTCTTAGTTTTCCTAATGCTGACCCTTTAACACAGTTCCTCATGTTGTGCTGACCCCAAACCATAAAATTATGTTCGCTACTTCTTCACAACTGTCATTTTGCTGTTATGAACCATAATGTAAATATCTGATTGATATGCAGGACATCCGATACGTAACCCTTTTGGGGTCGTTAGACCAAAAGAGGTCATGACCTACAGTTTGAGAACCACTGCTGTGTACAGAATCCTGTTGGCGAGCCAAGATAGAGGAGCCCTGACTACTAGGCTGTATCCTGCCATCCCTCTTCATGAGGGTGAGTTTTCCCTTCCATTTCTGTCCTCACGCTGGGCTCTCCTATACATTCCAACTGAGTCATTTGTCCTACCCTGGGATGGGGGCCAGAAAGTGGAAGTAGCTACAGGAAGAAAACCCCGGAGTCTGTACCACTGCAGCTTTGGGGATTAAGTTCTTCATTTACTGAGGTGAGATTGGAAGGGTAGGGGCAGAAGCAATGGGGGGAGGTGCTTGAGGGACGTGAGGGTCAGTGATACTCTAGATTGTAATCTTTACATCACTCATCACCGGGAGGGGAGGGGGAGGGGAGGGAGAGGGGAGGGGGAGGGGAGGGGGAGGGGGAGGGGAGGGGAGGGGGTGGGGAGGAGGGGGAGGGAGAAGAGGAGGAGAGGAGGGGGAGGGGGAAGAGGAGAAGTAATAGTAGCAGCAGCAACACCATATACCCTAGGTACAAAGAAAAGTCACGGTGAAGAAGTACAAAGAATTCCAGCAAACGGAAGCGTGAAACCCCAAATGGGAAGACTCAGACTCTCTCAGGTACTCACATCTGGCTCGATCTTAATCAGTGCAAGGTCCAGTTTATGGTCGATGTCTTTGACAGTGGCTTCATACTGAGCCCCGTTCTGGAGCTCTACCTGGATCTTCTGCTGGTTGGTGAGGACATGGGCATTGGTGACAATGAGGCCATCCTCAGACACTATGAACCCGGAACCGCTGGATGAAGGGATTTCCTGGTTGGTGAGAGGTGATCTGTTCCGGAAGAAGACGGTAGTGTGAGCAGAGGGGCAGGAAAAATCAGAAAATCCAGCCTTTGTTTGTAGGTCACAGGAAGCCTCACGTTTATCAGCCCCATTTCCAGGAGTTTTCTCATGCATTTACTCTTGCCTTATCCACGTCCATGTTCTTTGTGAGCTGTCTGAAGCTCGTCCTGGCCATCTTTTCTGAACACAACTGAGATCTGGGTCCAAGATGCTGCTTCCTCCTTCAGATCAGTGTGGGGACCTGTGTGTCATTTGCTGCGAACAGGTCAAACCTTGTGCTCACACTACTGCCATGGCGTCAGAATCTAGCTTAGTTTCCACTACCAACAGGCGTTGTGACACAGAACAAACTAATATTGCTCTCCATCTGGGTTTCCTTGCATCCAAGCGAAGGCTAAGGCTAAACAAGACCACCAAATGCTCGCTACTGCTACAATCAGCCTTTAGTTTTGTTTGTGGGATTCTGGGGAGAAAGAAACACCAGCCATCAATATGCACTACCGTGGCTTCCGTTTAGAAGCCAGGATCCTTGCGCTTGGCTCTTTGCTCTTTAGCGAAATCACTCTTAGCAATTCAGGTCTCCGGCCCCCGCTTTCTGGAGCTCTACTGACCACCTCCACCCCAGCCAATTCTCTGAACCTGGGTTTCTTCACAGCGCGTTCTAACGGTCAGATAATGCGCAGCCATCAGGTGAGGAAGTTGACCCAAGGCGTGAGCTTTACCTGCGGAACAGCTGCAAGTGAACCACAGACGGTGCCACCTTCTCCACCACGGCAGCGATGAAGTTGTACTTTGTCCGGAGCCGCCCTGCTCTTGTGGTCCCTGAGCAAAAAATGGTCCAGGGTGAGTGCGTCCCTGGATGCAAGTGTCACGTCTCAAAATTCCCCAGCATCTCCCTCGTCCCCCCTTTCTCTGTAGGTTCTCCAGACTAGGAGATGAAAGGACATGTCCTGTTCTACCAGAGGGGAAAAAAAGGATAAAGGGTAGCCCCGTGGCAGCCCGTATAGAGAGCCACATTAACAAGGCAAAAACACCAGGAACAACCACAATGGGTTGAAACAGGACCTGGCGAAAGAGGGCCAACTGAGTTCGCGATCGAGCAAACTCATAACATTCATTTCATCTTCTTCGGGGGAAAAAAAAAAACAAAAAACAAAAAAACAAAACTAGAAGTGTCGGAGTTTCGTCCCTGCCCCGCTCACCTGAGTCGCCGCAGGCACCTTTCTGCACTGGCACAGCCGGGAGCGCACCCCGCTGGCGAGCCGCTCGGTTCTCCTTGCGGAGCGCGCACAGGCTGGGGTAAGTGCGCCCGTCGCTGCCGCACACCGCCGCGCCCTCTGCACCCTCCGCGCAACCGCAGGTGCCCAGCCACGCGCGCCCTGAGGGCTCCCGGGAGAACGGGGCGCCGCAGCGCAGCCCCGGGACGCACGGCCGGCCCCGCGCCCCGCCACACTCCTGGCCCTCGACCGCGGCGCACACTTGGCAGCAGCCGCAGCGATCTGGCACTAGCGCCGAGCCGGCCGAGCAGCTAGGCAGAGGCGGGCAGCGCGTGGGATCGCAGGCGTCCGGGCAGGGCAAGGAGACTCTAGACCTCCTGGCCTCAGCCCACGGAACAGGCGCGGCCCAGAGCAGCAGCCACAGCAAGAGAAACTGTGCTCGCACAGCCCACAACCGCTGGGAGCTCATCTTGCTCCTTGACATCGTTGATTCTACTTTTCCAGTTCACTCTGGGCTCACAACTGGGCCGAAATGAGCAACACGTTCTTTTCCTGGCCTGGATGCTGCCTCTGCCGGCCTCCAGACTTTATAAAGGACAGAGTCTGGCTCACTTCAACACACACACACACCCATGTATCACCCACCATCCATGCCATCCCAGGACAAGAGCCATCCACCCCTAAGCCATGAAGGGAGGGTCTACTCTAAAACCAGTCATGGGGCAAGTGAGAAACGTGACCACCCACCCACGGCCACGAGATCTGACCAGGAAAACACACAACCAGATTTCCTATTTCACATGTTTTTTATTACAAAACAAGCAACCAGTTTTAGAAAATTACGTTTTGCTACATACCAATTAGGAGCGCACACGACGTAAGAAGCTGGAGTTTCCATGCACTAAGCTCAGTGCCTGCAGGTGGCTCCAATGCCACGCCTTCATAAACAGAGGGCCCAGCTGTCACACTGTGTGTTTTTGCCAAATATTCACTTGATTCAAAGCCTACCTGGTATAAATGACTATAATTGACTCCGGCAGGCAATAACACACAGAGAGAATGGGGGAACTGAGGGAAACAGATTTTTAGAGGGGAGAAAAAAATCTGAACAGGTAACATGGGAAGCTTAATTTCAAAAACACTGCCATTTGCTGCCAGATGCTGTTTATTTGGTTGACACTGAAAACAAGCATCAAGTCCACTGCTCAATTACTGGTCTGATGCTTCTACTCAGACAGTCATTTTAGTCCCAAAGAGAGCTTGAGTAGAAAAGGGGAGACCAAACCCAAACCAGTTTGCTTCCAGTAAACTAGGATGATGGACATTAAATCTTCCCCTGGGGGGGCCAGCATTCAACTCGGAAGTAGAACTGTCACTCCGCCACTTTGACCGGAGGTCCCTCTCCAGTCTGAGGTCTCCCATATCCTCAGCATGGCTCACAGAATGAAAAAGTCACAATATTTTTTGTCGCTTATCACCTGGCCCTAGGTAAGCAAATCCACTAAACCTTTTTCTTTTCTTTTCTTTTCTTTTCTTTTCTTTTCTTTTCTTTTTTTCAGAGTTGGGGACTGAACCCAGGGCCTTGCGCTTGCTAGGCAAGCACTCTACCACTGAGCTAAATCCCCAACCCCCCACTAAACCTTTTAAGAGTAGGGAATAGGGCAAACTTCAGCTACAGAGAGCAATGCCTCTGAAACGTTATGGAAGGACCCAACCCCAGAGACTGCTTTTTTTTTTTTTTTTTTTTTTTTTTTTTGGTTCTTTTTTTCGGAGCTGGGGACCGAACCCAGGGCCTTGCGCTTCCTAGGCAAGCGCTCTGCCACTGAGCCAAATCCCCAACCCCCAGAGACTGCTTTTATTCCACAAAGAAAACGCAGTACCTTTTATAATCCAGAAATCCCTTCGGATTTATCCACATTCTAGGCTTAACCACAAACCCGTATGGCACCACACTTTCCCCTCCGACAGAGGCCTGTCGGATACACAGAAAACTAAAGGTTCGTGTACCATCTTTGGCTCAGGTTAAAATACTGTCATAGGCTGGATACGGTGGCACAGGCCTGTAATCCAAGTACTCAGGAGGCTGAGGCAGGAGGATTACCAGTTCAAAACCACCCTGGACTACATAGCAAGACTCTAGCAAAAAAAAGCAAATTTAAAAGGTGGGGAGGGGGAAGAATTGTATAAAACTGGCCGGAAATATGGACAGAAGGGGAATTCTGAAATAAGGACTGAGAATTTCAATGTTTTGAGGCTTCACAAAGATATTCCAGCCACCGATATTAACAGTATTCTAACCTGGAAGTCTCACAGATTGGTTGCTTAGGGTCACTGCAACTCTGTACCCTCCCTTTGTCTACATAATATAAACTGCACTGTGTTTAATGTAACATGATTTCAAACTATGTACTAAAACCTATCAGCTTTCTGTAACGACCTGTTGATGGGGCAGTAATGACCAAGCAAACAGTTTCTAGGAGAGGGACGGACAGATTTTGCAATTTAAAAGCCTAACGATGACATCATTTCTGTGAGCCAGGGCAAGTTCGAGGCCCTTCAGGAGTTCCTGATTTATTTTCCTTACTTCCTCATCTGACATTGAGCAATTCTGTTGAACAGCCAAAGAATTTTCTAGGGGAAGATTTTTAAGCTGAAACCAGAGTCAAAGGGCACTGACTTTTGAAGTAGGTTATAACCTTACTCACTCATAAATAAATAATCCCCGAACCCTGAAAACCAAAACACACAAAAGATTTTTTAGGGGGTGGGAGACAGGAAAGATCATGAACAGAGAAAGAAGTCCAGTGGGTTTTTTTGTTTTTTGTTTGTTTTTGTTTTTTTACATCAGGGTCACAAGTCCAGACTTAAAGTGGGGGACATCTCCCATACACAGAGCCCAGGAGTCTTCAGTGTGGCACCAGGTTCAAGGTCACAGTCACATTAGAAAGAACATGATTCCTCTCACCCTGGAGAGCTTTGTGCCTGCTTTTGCATTCACTATGGGCACGGAGTGCTAACTAGCTTAAATAAAAATGCCTCCTAGTTTCTTCTTAGCAGTACAGGTGTCTACTTCACAACAGAGTGAATACACCTAGCAGGGGAATGTTACACAGATAGGAGTGAGTGATCTCCCTGTAGGGAATGGCCACAACTTTCTGGTAGCACAGGTTCATTGAAGACTGATAGACAAATGCCCCCAAAGGCACGGGAAATAGTATCCTGCCCAGTGGGAAAAGCCACACCCTAAGTTTGGGGTGGAAATCTCTAGCCAGCAATTCATCCTCTGATTCAATTTCTTTATTCCCAGCTATCCCATGAAAAATGCAGTCCTGTTTGAGCCTCTTCGCTAGTGAATCCAGAGGCTCTTATCGGATGCTGGGGTTCCACCTGGTGTGTGAGTTGCTTCATTTACCAGGCAACACAAGGAAGCAAAGGGCAAGTGGGTCAGCAGGACGCACAGTGTGCAAGCACTTAGCATTACACAAAAGCCGACCCATCCTGAAAGAGCTGTGAGACAGGGATTCGAGATTCACTGTCAAAGAAGAGTCCTCCTGTCTGGAAAACACGGATCGAAGGTGCTTACTGCCATAAGCAGCCATCCATCCCTTCTCAGTAGCTGCTTTATCTGAACCTAAGCCTCTGAGATAGAGATTGTCTTAATATGAGTGCAGGAGTGTTCTCTCTCTCTCTCTCTCGCTCTCTCTCACACACACACACAATCACTCTACACTTAACCATCACACATACATACATACATACATACACACACACAGTCACTCTATACTTAACCATCACACATACATACATACATACATACATACATACATACATATACACACACAATCACTCTACACTTAAACATCACACATACATACACACTCACACATACAAAATCACTCTACACTTAACCATCTCTCTCTCTCTCTCTCTCTCTCTCTCTCTTTCTCTCTCTCTCACACACACACACACACACACACGCACGCACACACACACACCTCAGTGTCAAGAGAAGTGTCTATTCTGGTCTCCGCAATCATAACATTTAAGCGCCTGACGCAGAAAGTAGACTGGTGGCTCTGTCACTCAGCTTTATAGCATTTGGGGTCATGGAGCATCAAGAGGACATCTTAATAACTGCAAGTGGCTATAGCATTTTAATTAGCCCTCATGACTCACAGGAGGTCCTATCCGGTCCCCTGGGAGGTGATCCTGAAGGAACTGCTCCGAGGAGATCTCCCAAAATTCACTTTTCACTCCCTAGATTCTAATGACAAGTCTCAGACGGATCCCAACCGAACCGTGTAACCTGAGTCCCACCCAGTGCCTTTCAGTCTGGATGTTAACCATCTGCCTGATCCCCAGACTTCAGCCAACACACAGGCGTAGAGGAAAGCAGTTCTTAGCCTGAGATCCTGCACATAGCCTGGAAGTGAAACCAAGAAAATGAAAGAAACACAAGAGGGGAAAGCTTATTGGTGAGATTGGACTCTAGCCTCCTCTAGGCAGGAAGCCTGAGAACTAACCCTCAACTAGGAAACCCGGGGGCATTCAAGAACTAATGGAGTATGCCTGCCGGTCTAACCTAGTGACTTTCTCCGATTAAATAAACTGTGTCAAATAATAGCAAAAACAACGACAGCTAGATGGGCTTCTCTTCTGCGAGTGTCATTGGCCTCTGTCCTCTACCGAGGCAGAGACAATGACTCATAGCCGCCGGCTCTCCTGCACTCGACGGCACTGCCCATCACACATCAGAGGTTCGTATGCTTTCGTCATCAAGGTTGAATAAAAATGGTTTCTCCTTGGGGTGCTGGGGCTCCGACCTGTGCCTGACTCTCGAACTTGCCAATGCCCCTGTAGCATTGCTCTCCCCAGGGTTGGGCATAAATAGAGAGTCCTCTGGAGCATTCTCGGCTGACAACAGCTTTTCCTTGGCCTGGGGGACAGGTGTCCAAGGTTGCCAGGATGAGGCCATGGAGGGGGCCTTACAAAGAGCTCTCTTTTCTTCCGCTGGTGGCCGCCTCCTTGACAAGATGGAGTTAGGCCCACTTGTAAGGCCGGAACTTCCAGGTCGAGGCAAAGAAATGGATCTTGAAAAGGATGGTTCCTAGACACAGAAAGAGAAGGAGAGGGCAAAGTAAGGGATTTTCTTTGCAATGTTTGTCTCGAAGTCTCAAGGACCCACCCAGGACAGCCAATTCAAACAGGGACACTGGCTACAAACTCAAGTAAGTGTATGGATGCCAGGGACACCTTTAGTCCCAGTTTCCCAGGAGGCTAAAGCAGAGTGGCTTGAGGTAGTCTGGACCACACAGCAAGACCCCCCTACTGTAAAAATAAATAAATACATAAATTTTAAAAAGATACTAGGCAGAGTTCGTTCCACATGTCTGCAGGGTTCTGTCTGACACTGAACTTGCAGGGAAACTTCACATCTCTGTCCAGCCCGACTTCATGTCCACTAACAAACCAAAAAGGAGGCAGGGGTGGGGTGGGGAATGTACCCAAGTTAGCAGAGAGAGAGAGAAAAACAAGTGAGCCAGCATTCACAGCCGGGCTGCCTGCCTACATAACCAAATAAAACATGTCCCATTCGAAGATAATTTATCTTTAAGCTGACACTGCACCACAGAAAGGAAGTGACCTACCCTGGGGTGGCACTTGAGGGCCTGGACAGCTGCTCCGATCCCCTCGATCCAGCTGCGCATGTCTTCAGGGCTGTCTGCCTGCAAAACATCCATAACACGTACACACATTTTTTTTTTTTTTTGGCATGTGACTTCAGCTTCTAAGTCTTGGGCTCAAGTTCATAAAAATCACATCAGCGTTCAGAAGCAGCTTGGAAGCCATGTCGTCCGGTGCCTTGCCGACTTTTGAGGGCATTCTGTTCCCCTGCAAGCTCATCCTTGACTCCCAATAACTAAAACTGCTCTCAGGTAAGCTGCCCTGAAGACAGAGAGGGGTAGGACGTAGGGAACGGGCTAGTTTTCCATCTTCTCACTGAACCCATCACCCCATCTGAAAAACAGCCCAGCCCCTCCAGACTCCTAGGAAAATGAGGCTCAGAGTGCCACGGCTGTGGGTTCGAGGGTGGTCTAGACTCCACCTGCCTCACCTCTCCCATAACTGTCTGAACAGGAGACTCCTGGTTTAAATTCTACTAAAGCGAACTTCCTCTCTAGACCCTCCAAAGCGCACGCAAGCACGTGGACAGCTCCTTCCTCAAAGTACAAGCCACCTGGGTCTGTCCTGAAATTTCACCCTTGGACTGAGAACTAAGCAAACACCACCCACGGCAGAGCCCAGTGAAGCATTTCCCCTAGAAATAACCACTTAACCCCAGAAGGGGGCAGCAGCTTCTCCATGGAACGAGAAGCCGGAGGAGGCTTGGCTCCTGCAGGCAGAGTCTCTGGGCGCCACCAAGCGTTGGAAGGAAGAATGCAAGTGAACTCAGTTACAGAGAGAAACAAGACTGAGCTTTACTTCCCCCAGCACCTTCCTTCCCTTAACTGTCGTCCGCCAGAGCACAAAGCGCGCGCGCGCGCGTGTGTGTGTGTGTGTGTGTGTGTGTGTGTGTGTGTGTCCACACACTGTGCAGGCAACTGTGCTTTTCCAAACCACTCCTCTTTGAATTCTACCAGGATGAAACAGGAGCGTTTTGGTTTTCGTTGGGATTTCATGTTTCTCGTCATCCCTCAAGCTTACAATGCTATCCCTTCCCATCATCCCCGGAGCCCCTTGGTTATCCTTGTGCCACACATACCAACAAAGGCACTAGGTCAAAAAGGAGGACGAGGGCCTGTGGTGCCCGCCTCTCACACTCGCCACCTGCTAACGCATGTATGCTTACTCTTCCCTTGATGGTCCCTGGCTACTTGGCAGTCTAGTCGCTGTCCAAGAAAAAGACAGGTGCATCCCTGGTCCAAAGAAGGTAGTGAGAATTAGGTCAGGGTGAGAGCTAGCATGTTCCATAGACAGGTCTAATGGAGAACTAGGTAACTTGTGAAGTTCTGCTTTTGAATAGCACCCAGGCCTTGGGGCCCTCTATGTATTAGTAAGGTTGCTGTTTTTTCTAGTCTATGGCTAGAAGGAAGCAAATAAACCTGAAATTCTACTATCACAGACCAGCATGGAAACACACGCCTTTAATCTCAGCACTTGGGAGGCAGAGACAGATAGTTCTAGGCCAGCCTTATCTATATATTGATGTCCAGGCTAGTCAGGGCTATGTAGTGAAACCGTCTCCAAACACAATATACTTCACAGTTATGGATTTATTTAATGCCCTCCTCTTTTAACGTCATATAAATCCAAAGGATTTATATGTGATCCCCGAAGGATCACAGGCTGGGCTGGGGCTCATCGACAGAGCTTTTGCCTAACACATGCAAAACTCTGGGTTCTAGACCTAGCATCAAGCCAAAATTTAAAAAGGATCAAATAAGATAACATGTGGAGTAGAGAGAGAGTTATTTTGAATTTACAAAAAAAAAAAAAAAAGGAACAAAGAAAGCAGATTGGCAATTGATATCCTATGAAATTATAAAATATACATTTCTAAACGTTCTTCAGTAGTTTTAACCACTGCTTTACAGGGCTCTATGAGGCTGGAGTTCAATGGGAAAGAGTGCGGCTATATAAACAAGACGACCTGAGTTTGAATCTCCAGGACCTATAGAAAACCTGAGCCTATAAATGCCTATACCTCCCCAGAGAAGACAGACAGACAGATTCTGGGGGCTCACTGGCCAGCTAGCCTAGGCAAAATGCCAAGTTTCAGGTTAAGTGTGAAACTATCTCAAAAAATAAGGTACAACCACTCTGGAAATCAGTCTGGAGGTTCCTCAGAAAATTGGACATTACACTACCTGAGGACCCAGCTATACCTCTCCTGGGCATATACCCAAAAGATGCTCCAACATATAACAAGGACACATGCTCCACTATGTTCATAGCAGCCTTATTTATAATAGCCAGAAGCTGGAAAGAACCCAGATGTCACTCAGCAGAGGAATGGATACAGAAAATGTGGTACATCTACACAATGGAATATTACTCAGCTATCAAAAACAATGACTTCATGAAATTCATAGGCAAATGGATGGAACTAGAAAATATCCTGAGTGAGGTAACCCAATCACAAACAAAACAAAACAAAACAAAACAAAACAAAAAACAAACAAACAAAAAAACCCCACACACACATGGCATGCACTCACTGCTAAGGGGATATTAGCCCAAAAGCTCGAATTGCCCAAGACACAATCCACAAACCTCATGAAGCACAAGAAGAAGGAAGAGTGTGGATGCTTCATTCCTTCTTAAAGGGGGAAACAAAAATATTCATAGGAGGTGATATGGAGACAAAGTTGGAGCAGAGACTGAAGGAGCAGTCATCCAGAGCCTGCCTGCCCCACCTGGGGATCCAGCCTGGAAAGACAGCAGCTAAGAGCTCTGGCTGCTTTTCCAGAGGACCCAGATTTGATTCTCAGCCCCTACAAGATGGACAGCTGTCTGTCACTCCAGTTCCATGTGATCCAACACCCTCTGCTCGTCTCTATGGACACCAGACATGGTATGCAGGCATTCATGAGGGCAAAACACCCATACATACCAAATAAAATGATTTTAGAGACAGACATCCAGTAGAAAAAGACATGGCCATCCTCCTCTGCATATACACCACAGGCATGTGCCCCTACATATACATGAACACATACAATACATACACACAGTCATCTTAAAAATAGTATTCAAGGGGTTGGGGATCTAGCTCAGTGGTAGAGCGCTTGCCTAGGAAGCGCAAGGCCCTGGGTTCGGTCCCCAGCTCCGGAAAAAAGAACCAAAAAAAAAAAATAGTATTCAAATAGAAAAATACTGTAGATGATTCCATACTAGAAAGAAGCATTATTTCAGAGCTGGGGTCTACCCAGCCCTGGTGACTTTCTTTCTTTTCTTTTCTTTTCTTTTTTTTTTTTTTTTTTTTTTTTTTTTTTGGAGCTGGGGACCGAACCCAGGGCCTCGCGCTTGCTAGGCAAGCGCTCTACCACTGAGCTAGATCCCCGACCCCGCCCTGGTGACTTTCTAAGAAACCAAAATGTGCCCAGCACAGAGCAGATAGAGTGGAAAGTGCCACATGTCCCTTCCTCTTTCCCTGCCCTGGTCTTGTGTGCATTCTGGCTTCGATGGCAGTTCATAAGGAGAGAGGGACAAACATTTGAAATAAATTCATTCAACCTGTGACTTTACTGCAGTCCAGTGAGCTTCCGAGGGTCGGTTATGAGTCCAGTACCACACACATGCAGTGAGTTATGGCAGAGACCAATAAAAGACATCCAAGTTCTACCTCTGGTTACTGCCGTTATCCCTAAATCTCCAGCAGTCACTTCTTCCTTTGATCCCCAACTTCTTCCTTTCCCAATGAACCAATCTCATCTTTAGACTGGTGATTATATAAATTATGTGTTACATAGCTCTAGATCCTTGGTTCTCAACCTTCCTAATGCTGCAACCCTTTAAAACAGTTCCCCAGCCATAAAATTATTCATTGCTACTTCATAACTGTAATTTTGCCATTGGTATGAATCACGACGCAAATATCTGATGCGTCCAATGGAGACTCCACAAAAGAGTCATTTGATCATGACCAACCCGTTTTGGTGGTACCCTTCACCTTAGAGTCTTAGTTCACCTTATGAGAGAGACCCGTGTTCTGTATTCCAAGGACTGGAGGTCGAGTTATGCTTGGAGGCCATATGTATGCTGGCTGTTGAAACCAGAACTTTCCATAGTCAAGGTAAGTGCTAAACCACTTCAGCTGCGGCCCAGCTTTGAAATCTCATCTTGAACACTTGCTCGGAACTTAGAAATATCTACTTACTGACAAGGCTGCTTCGTCACCACCTCACCCATCTTGATGCCTGAATACTGCCTGGATCTGGACACTGACCCACCATCCAACATACCCAGTCTCCATAAGCTGGACAAAGGCAGATTTTTCTGGCGGTGGTTATATTCACTACCTTCTGTCCACTACACTGCATCCTCTATGTAGAGGTTCTCAACCTGTGGGTCGTGAGCCCTTTGGCTGTCACGTATCAGATATCCTGCCTATCAGATATTTACATTATGGTTCAGTACAGTAGCAGAATTACACTTATGAAGTAGTAACAACATGGACCACCACAGCATGAGGAACTGTATCAAAGAGTCACAGGATTAGCAAGGTCGAGGACCTACAGTTTAGGATCTGGTCATTCTGAACACAAGCAGGTCTTGCTTGAGTACCAAGTGCCTCTCAACTGGCTCCACGACTCACTGGGTTTATGATCCTGAATGTCTCCTCACGGACAGACTACAGACCAGGCACGGGAGCCAGTTAGCTAATGCTCACTAGATGTTTAAGCCTCTTTCCCTGAATCACAAAGAGTGCTATAGCATGAGAGGTGGGAGTGCAGGTGGAGCCTACAACGCAAACATCTAACATCTGAGTCATCAGAGTCTTTTCTCTGCCTTGTCTTGCCTGCTGGTCTCACTCTCCTAGATCCTGGGCATGGACAGAAGGTTCTTGTAGACTTACTATGCTTGACTGAGGGAGCAGGTCAGAAAGTCGCTTGAGTTCAGTGGACACAAACCTCTGGCCCGACAGGACACACTGTGGGAGCAAACAGAGCTCACCCAGGAAGCACGGTTATTTTTATTTAACACAAGCGACTGACACAGAAACCACGATTCCGGTTTTATTTAGAGGCGGGTATTTTTTTTTTTTTTTGCAGACTTTGTATCAAAAAATGAGCCAGTGATGCCAAGGGAATGGCATCATCTCTTTTTTTGGCCAACGACCAACCTTGAGCTCCTGAAGCAAAACGGAAGGATTTCACAAAACTCCTCCCCCTCGTTGCATGAGGTCACATCCTTCCATACTCAAAGGCCCTGCTAGTGACGCGAGTGAGCGTGACTTTAAAAATATTACATAATAACACGTGTCAACATCTCAAGGATCAGCATGGCTCGGCGAGAGCGGTGCTTTCCAAAGCGTGAGTGCAAACTATGGGTCAGAAGGATGCACATCAATGGTGATCAGTGGGCCCTAGCCGTGCGTATGCACATGTATGGAGAAAGCTCCAGATTCCACAGTCTACCTCATAGTAAGAAACCACTCTCTCTCCCATCACTACCCTCCTAGTCTGAAGGTAGGTTTTTCTCTTACTAAAGGAACACAAAAATGAACACCTCACTTGTAAAGTGTTATTTAGTAACTCGTGGTAAACATGAAATGGTAGGGTTCTTTAGAGCCTAATCCTAGGTAGCCTTAGAGCAATGTATCTTAGTTACTTTTGAACCTGTATTCTCCTTGTCTTTTCAAGATGTTTTAAGTTATATTTTCTTTTTCAGACCTGCTTTTATTTGGGGGCGGCTTTTTTTTTATTTTTCTTTTTTTCCGGAGCTGGGGACCGAACCCAGGGCCTTGCGCTTGCTAGGCAAGCGCTCTACCACTGAGCTAAATCCCCAGCCCCTCCTTTTTTTTTTTTTTTTTTAAGTTGAGGCATAATTCGTAAAAGATGACATTGCTTTGATGAGACATCTTACAACTTAGACAGGTTGTCCTTCTCTAGCCTTCCAAGAAGGGTCATTTTACTCTTTTAGACTCACTTTTAAAGTCGTGAGCACCTTCAAATGTAAAATAATGCAGAGGAAAGCCCAAGCTCACCTCATCATCGGTTTCCCTCCGAATGTGGACAATGGAAGGAACGGCCTGCCTGTTAGCATCCCGTTACTTGTAAACTGAAACGATGAAGAGACTCCGTTTTCTTTGTAAAAATCAAGGTCTAGCTAAGGTTTCCTGGTTGACTGAGAACATGAGGTGAGCTGATGTCTTAGTGCAGAACGATCTGCCTGTGTAGATTCACAGTCTGTGTACTGCTGGCTACGTGCGAGAGCTTCTACAGTTCTGTGCATGTCCCGTCGGCTCCCGTTAGTTACTGAACTCTTAGAACTGGCATTGTGACATTATAACAATTTTATAAACCTTTACAGTGCAATATGTGTTACCTTTCCGAGGCAAGCCAAAGGTATATTTCTCAAGGTTCTGCTGACTTCAGCAACATTTGATGGAGGATTATTTTTTTATACATTTGTAACAGATAGAGATGAAGTAGATTGCAGTTTGGTTTTTGTTATTTTTTTTTTTTTAATTGTAAACCATGTACCAAGTTTCTGGTCAAGACTGCATAGGGTAAGTTGAGCATGACTGCATTCTATTAACCAATGGGGGTATGCTTTCTATGCATATGGTTACATTGAAAGAAAGTTCTAAACCATAAAAAAAAAATCACTGTTTTTCAAGTTCTTGTAAGAAAGAAAGAAAGAAGAAAGGAAAGAAGGGAAGGGAGAGAGAAGAAAAGAAAGAAAAGAAAAGGAAGGGAAGAAGGGAGGAAGAAAGGAAGGAAGGAAGAAAAGAAAGGAAGAAGATCTGAAATATATATTTAGTAAGACCAGATTTTCAAACTCCTCAACATAACACATGGACACGGACTCCAGGCTGAAACAAGAATGAGATTTCTGTTGTCTTTTATGACCAGCCATTAAAGAGGTACACAGAAATAGAAAGCAATACTACTCTTAATATTTTTAGAAGGATCATAATTTCACAAGATAATTTGTTAATGTGTCATGGGTTTCGTGACGGTTTGATGCTTGGCCCAGGGAGTGGCACTATTAGAAGGTGTGGCCCTGTTGGAGTGGGAGTGACCTGGTTAGAGTAGGTGCGTCCCTGTGGGTGTGGGCTTAAGGCCCTCATCCTAGCTGCCTGGAAGCAAGTCTTCCACCAGCAGCCTTCAGATGAAGATGTAGACCTCTCAGCTCCTCCTGCACCATGCCTGCCTGGATGCTGCCATGCTCCCACCTTGATGATAATGGACTGAACCTCTGAACCTGTGAGCCAGCCCTGATTAAATGTTATCCTTATGAGAGTTGCCTTGGTCATGGTGTCTATTCACAGCAGTAAAACCCCAACTAAGACAGATTTATGGTTGTGACTTCTAAATGAATCAACAAATATGTTCCCTGTTTTTTTCATCCACTCCTCTCCAACACAGCACTCTCTTTGTCCCATGTGTTACACCTGGATTTGACCTTCCCCCATGCGTGTATTCAGGATGATGCTGGTGTTCTTCCTCCTTAGAAATTTTAGCACAGAAGGGAAGGAGTAGAGAACTGGGAAGGGCCCTGGGAAGGGCTGTCCCTCTTAGATGATACAAGGTCTTCTGAACAGTTTTGGTTGAGCCTCTTGTCTCCCCAGTTACTACCCTCTGTGCAGCATTCAGAGTATCTTCCACACAAGCACCAACATGCCAAGCATCGTCTAGGCAATGATCATCACCAAGTGTATCCCTGGATGCGCTACAAGCACAGTAAACTCAGTGCTTACCCCTGTGTCGTTGTTTGAATGAGAAACGTCCCCTGTAGGCTAGTGTGTTTGAACATTTGGTCCCCCATGTTATCTGGTCCCCCCATTGGTGACACTCGCTGTTTGTAAAGTTTAAAGAACTTTCAGGAGGCAGAGCCTTGCTGGAGGAAATACATCACTAGGGGCAGGCTTTTCCTCTCCTCTTTCTGCTTCCTGCTCCTGCTGCCATGGCATATATTTCCTGGTCTGATGGACTCAGTCCCAGTGGAACCTTACGCTAAATGAAACCCTTTCTTCCTTGTTGCTTTTGGTCATGCTGTTTTTATCACAGTAACAGAAGAGTAAGCCACCCCAGTGCTAAGCCTGCTTGCCCTCTATACTCCCAGGGAAATGACTACTGGCTGTCATCAACCAGTACAAAACTCAAGCAAGCCCAAACTCTGGGATTTATGTGTCTGTCCCTTCCCCTTCACACAACCAACTCTCGAGTCCTAGAGAGTAGACCCCTTCCATATCTCTCGAGTTCATCACTCACCCTCATCCATCTAAGATCATCCCCCCTAAGTCCTTCTGAAGGACTATCTGCCATGGCCTTCACACTGGCCTTTTTAGTCCTGCATTGTCCTTTTCTAATCCTTCGTGATACCTGGGACCAAGCAGACTTCAGGGTCATTAGAAGGGTTTGGATTGAGTTTTTCATCTCCATTTTACACATACGGAGATTCTGAATATTAAATAAGTTTTCCAAGTCCAGGAGCTGAGTCTCATTGCCCTCATCTTACCTGTGAATCTAAGGACCAGATCAAGCTTGCTAAGGGAGCAGGCAGGGCAGTGAGTCCATAGCTCCTCAGACTCCCTTGCAGCTATTTCCTTTCCTCAGACTCCCTTGCAGCTATTTCCTTTCCTAGGCCCTTGTCACAGAGCTGTTCCATTGCCTGGCCCCCCTCTTCCCATGAATCCTTTGGTCATGTATGTGATTTCAGCTGCCTGATTACTTAGCTTCAAGATCAGTTCTGTCTTACTCCATGACCCCAACCTCAGACCATGCCTAGACCCTTGACCATAGCCTATAAATATTAACCACAAGAACTAGAAACTTTCATTGAAGCACAGGCTAGACCTTGCTTCTAAATGGAGAAAATTAGATTTAAGAACGAGGTGACCCGCTCCATGATCCAGTCTCCTCTCTGACATCTCTTCCTGGACAATGTGCTTGTCCCAGTGAGAATGGCCTAAAGATACCCAAGGCCACCAGCATGGCTGCTGGCCTAAAGTAGAAAACAATGAAGACACAGACCTATTACTCAAAAAGATGGGAGATAGGCCTCATCCTTTTGTGGGAGGGATTCAGTGGGGGAAAGAGAAGAAAGGGAGAGGGATGTTTCTAAAACCCTACTTGGAAAAACTGCATATTCTAAGGCTCAGAATCCCACATCGGCCTCTCTCTGTAGGTCAGTGTACTTACTCTGTGGGCTGCTTAGGCAGCCCAGGCTAAGGACTTGGCCCTGGATGCCTTTGCCCTGCTTGGAAATCTGCCTTGCTTAGCCGCTGTGACTTCATAGAGATTGGGAGAGTTCCAGATCTCGGGGATGAGGGGAGCTCCTGGTAAGTGAACCGTCAGAGGCCAAACAATGGCTTTCTCTGTGCGGCTGCCTATGCACCTGTGCCAGCACAGGGCCCTCTGTGCTTCTGTCGGATCTGTACACAGTAATGTCCATACATAGACAGACTTATAAATACCCCTCCAGAGCAGAAGTGAAACCACCCACCAGTTCTCCTTTTCTGTGCTTAGTTAGAGCTCTGCAACCCAGTGCAGCTGCTACTTACAGAGACACGCATGCTCCGGCACAGCGGATGAACCCGCTCGTAGTATTCCAGAGTAGGGGAGCGTCTGGCTAACTAACGTCCTCCTTAAAATGAGAGGAGCCACTGACAGACTAAGGTACTAAACTGACCACTGAAGACACTAACAAGCAAAAGAGAAGACGAGGGCGCTGGAGGAAGAAGAGGCATCCACTCACACTCACAGAGATGGAACGCTGGTCTTGGGGCGGACATTTACCTGTACGTAGAACGTCCTAGAAGTGGTTATGATTTCAAACAGGTTGTCCCTCATTAAGAGATCACTAGGCAAGGAAAGAGAGACAGCATTAGACCATTACGCCAGGCATTGTGAGCACTTTTCTTTTCACGTCATTTCCTACAGCTTTCACGATCACCTACTAAAGCAACTCAAGACTTTCTCCTTCCTGTGAATAAGGAAGCCCCAGGCTCAGAGACTGTAAATGCTATGTCTGTCCAAGATACTGGAGGTAAAAACCCATTGAGTCCAAACGTGCCTCTTTTAAGGAAACTGACACCATTTCTAAAGCACCACCTACCTGCAACCCGCCCCCACCCCGCCCTCGACCTTGCCCCGCCCCTGCCCCGCCCTCCACCTTGCCCCTCCCCCAGCAGTGGCTCCACCCACAGCACTGAGTTCCTGCTGTCTCCCTCACTGTGCAGGCCCAGGGGACAAGGAGCTAAGAATGGAATCTGAAACTGAGAATAGCCAACTTTAAGATTTGCTTCCCAAGAAGCTGTTCCCCAACCTTAGCCTTCAGAGAAATGCAAATACGACTTATTTTGAGATTTCACCTCACATCAGTCAGAATGACCCACAGCAAAAAGATAACAAATGCTGAGGAAGATGTGGGGAAAGAGGAACCCTTGCTCACTAAGGGGAGGAGTGTAAGTTAGTGCAGCCACTATGGAAATCAATCCAAAGGTTCCTCAAGAAACTAAAAATAAATCCACCATATGAGCCATCTATACTACTCCTGACATACGCCCAAAGGATGCTACATCCTACCAGACAGATGCTTGCACCCCTAGGCAATCTCTGCACTACTCACGATAGCAAAAAAACAGTATCAGTCTTGAGGTCCACCAGCAGATGAATGACATACAATAGAATTTGCTTAGTTGTAAAGAAAAATGAAGGCATTGGCTTAGGGTTTAAGAATACTTCTTCCTGCTCTCCTAAAGGACCCGAGTTCAATTCCCAGCACCCATATCAGGAGACTCACAACCAGTAACTCCAATTTCAGGGGCTCTGACACCTGGCAAGATGGCTCAGCAGGTAAAGGGCCTGGCTAACTGCTACCTGGTCTGACATGGCAGAGGGAAAGAACCAACTACCACAAGTTGTCTTCAGACCTCCAGACCCACACACGTGCGCATGCACCCACACGTATGGATGATAAATCAATAAGGAAATAACTGACCACAAAAGTGTTGAGAGAGAACCATGAAGGGGAAAAAAAGAAGTTGTAATGGGTGTGGGGGGGCGGGGGGGCAGGTAGGGATGACTATGAACAAAGAGTCAGGGACAAGGGTCTGGTACGATAACACCTATTCCTCTGTATGTTTGTGTAAAATAAATTTAAAATTGGTTTTCTTCATTGGGGAAAAAAAAGATCTGCTTCTGGGGCTAGGGTGTAGCTTAGTGATGGTGTGCCCAACAGCAAACAAACAAACAAAAATAACAAGCTTCATGGACAGACAGACAGGCAGGCAGGCAGGCAGGCAGGCAGGTAGGCCAGGAATTTGATGGAGATTAGGGAGGGAGATATGGGAGGGTTTGGAGGGAGAAAGGGAAAGGGAGAAATTTAATCAAATTATAGTCTCAAAGAGGAAAGGAAACGAATAAGAAGAAAAGAGAACAAAAGAAAGAAGAAAAACGGGCTGGAGAGATGGCTCAGTGGTTAAGAGCACCCAACTGCTCTTCCAGAGGTCACGAGTTCAATTCCCAGCAACCACATGGTGGCTCACAACCATCTGTAAAGAGTTCTGATGCCCTCTTCTGGTGTATCTGAAGACAGCTACAGTGTACTTATATATAATAAATAAATAAATCTTTAAAAAAAAAAAAAAAGAAAGAAAGAAAGAAGAAAAACAAGCTTCAGTCTGGGTGTGGCTTTTAGAAGAGAAGTCCTGGCTCCTGCAAGGCTGAGGGCAAGGGGCAGGTGGTGTTGACACAATACCAAATGGGCCGAAGTTGTCTACTATGATCAGGGCCAGCCGTGTGCATCCAGTCATTGTGGGGACTATGTAAGGAGTAAAGACCCAATTACTACCAAGAGAAGCACCTGAGGAAGCAAGACCAGATGCAGGTAAGGCGGCATTCCATGCCAACGGAGAGCCCTTGTGCCAAGGAAGGGCTGTTCCTAGGCAGAAGTGTCTTAGAGAATGAAAACACAGAGTGCCATACCCTCTGGGCAGAGGAGGGACATGTCTTAAGGCAAGGTAGTGTACACAGACCTGGCCTGAACACCATGATGAGAAAAGGTCTTTGGAACGTGGACAATAAATGTCAGTCCTTGAGTGTGAAATGAAGACAAAAAAGATGCTTACTGAGCTGACCCATAAAGCCATCAAGAGCAGCTTGAACCACACAGATCCCTCCAAATACATCCTACCAACTATTACTCCTGCTTGCTCAGCTTCTGAGTAGGGACAGCTCTGTTCTGGGATTGTGCTGAATAGTTTTATGTTAACTTGACACAAGCTAAAGCCATCTGAGAGGTGGGAACCTCAATTCAGAAGATGCCTCCCTAAGATTAGGCTGGAGGCAAGTCTGCAAGGCATTTTCTCAATGGGTGATTTATGGAGCCCATCGTGGGTGGTGCCACTCCTGGGCAGGTGGTCCTGGGTTCCGTAAGAAAGCAGGCTGAGCAAGCCATGATGAACAAGGCAGTAAGTAGCACCCCTCCATGGCCTCTGCGTCAGCCCCTGCCTGTTTGGGTTTCTGTCCTGACGTCCTTCAATAATAAACAATGACTTGGAAGCAAGTGTAAGCCAAGTAAGTCCTTTCCTTCCAAGCTCCACTTTGGCCATTGCGTCTTGAAGCAGCAAAAGGAAACCTAACTACCATAGTGCTAAATGTTCTAACCTTCTAGATTATTCATGCAAATGCAAGAAGTCCCAGAGTCCACTGAGGAGGTGAAATCAACCAAGGAGGGAGCCCTCCCCACCTTCCATCCACTGCCCCAGCTGCATGCTGTTTTCAACGGCATCCAGTTCAACAGCCATCATTGCTGACAGCTGTCCTGAATTCCCCCGAAGGTCCCAGAGAGGTGACACCGCCTAACAGAGCTGAGGCCGCAAAGCCACAGCCTTCCCCATGCACTTCACCTCTCCACTCAAGTCCAGTGTGACTCGGGTAGAGTTAGAGGTAGGGGGAGTTTTCAAGAGTCTCAGGCTAACCACTACCCCACCTCTCCAAGCTGCCCTAGCATGTCCATTCGAGTAGCTTCTTCTCTACACGGGCCCTCCAGGGTCAGGGGGCAATTGGGCATCTCTCATGATCCAGTCATGCTGAGTTCTGCCCCCTAGAGCCACACTTGGGGCAATGTCTACAGCTACTTTCACAAAATGCAAATTATCCCTAGGGCCCTCTCCAGTCCTCTGCGCCCACCGCCCCCCAACTGCTATCTGAAGCTCAGAACAGCATTTCTACCCCGATTCACTGGGTCACACAGCATGTGTGCTTATGAAGGGCTGTGCTATGCTTTCACAGGAGAGCAGGATGCCTACTGTTGATAGATCCCCTTCTGACCTACAGAAAGGAGAGATACAAACATACAATCTGGACGGACTACAAACTCATGGCCAAAAAGATATGCTTGGGGTCTACTGAGACTCATTTCTGAATTTAGGAATGGGGATGGGGCGGTCTCCTGTCAAGTCCTGGATCCTACACAGTGCTCTCAGAAGGTGCCTCTCCTAGTGGAAAGAGGAACGAAATAAAAATACTTGTTCTGCCTGTCAAGTGGTAGCAACAGGGGATGCTATGAGTCACCCCTGTGTTAATGGGGACATCAAGAACAAAGGAGGAAAGGCCTGAGAAATTCAGACAAGGGCAAGTGTGAAGCCAGGGGAAGGCCCTGGTCTCTCTCTGATCCCCATCATCCTGACACCCAGGGCCTGACACCTGACTCTACCCTTGAGAGATACCTAAGTGCCACTCTCTGCTGTCACCAGAAGTTAGCACATAGGCATCATGGGAGCAAGAATGGGGAAATGGGAAGAGGGCACTTTGTCCAGTGCGATCTTAACCCTGGATCAGCTACGAGGCACTAAGTCGGTGGTTCTATACCTTCCTAATGCTATGGCTCTTTAATACATGGTGTGGTGACTGCAACCATAAAATTATTCTCACTGCTACTTTGTAACTGTCATTTTGGTACTGTCATGAATCATAATGTAAATATCTCTGTTTCTGAAGGTCTTAGGCAACCCCTGTGAAACGGTAATTTGATACCCCCAAAGGGACTGTGACCCTCAGGTTGAAAGCCACTACTCTCTAGGGAAGGCTCTTCAACAGAGCTCCCAAAAGTGTAGCCAATGAAGATTCCAAGATGAACAGAGGCTCTCCTCAAAATGAAGAAGAAGAGGCAATTACCCGGACTTGACCAGACACTCGTGAGTCTTGAGAACATCCTTGAGTGGTATGGTGCGCAGAGGCTCTCTATCCTGATGGGAAAGACGGAAGATGGGCAGGTGAGCTGTGCACACGGCCCAGTGACCCACGCCAGTTCACCAACACCCCTCTCTCAGAGTATTGGCTAAAACCGAATCCGGGGAAGAGCCCCAAAGCGGCTCACCGCACAGACGCTGGCAGCCATCCGGGCCCTTTTATAATCACATTATAAAGAGACGCAGGTTGGACAGAGATAAGACAAGAAGTGGCTTGGAAGTCTACATGGGCCTGGCTTCCACTCATGCTCACTCTCTGTTTCTCAGACCTCTCAGGAGGGACCCGAACCCTCTACCTACCTGCTCGCACTTGAAGTAGCAGATGGTAAAGTCATCGAGGGCAAAGAAGCGCCGTTTCCAACTCTTCCGCTGAAAGGAAAAACAAGGAGTCAAACCATCAAGGACAGGTCTCCAGAGCCGGGACTGGCACTGTCACAGAAAATGCCCAGACACCATGGAAGCCAGGCTGCCATCTTCAGCAGGGACAAAGAACAGGAACAATTGGAGTATGAAGTCAGTGAAAGGCCTAGGCCTCCATCTGAGCTCCCATCTTCCCAGGGACCAAGCACCTAATGCCTGAAGAGCACCTGAAGGTCCTTCTCTGCTGCCACCGGAAGCTTCTACTGTGCCAGCTAGTTTTAAATCAACTTGACACAGTCTGAGAGGAGGGAACCTCAATTGAGAAAATGCCTTCATAAGATGGGGCTACAGGCAAGCCTTCTGGGGGACTAATGGCCAGTTCCGAGTGGCAGTTAGCACAGAGGGGTACAGCTCCTCCTCTCACCGTCCTCTGCTCCATCCGTGCTCTCTGGGTCCCAGGGGCATCAGAACCCCAGCGTGGCCCCCATGCTGGCACTCACCACGTTCCCTTGCTTCACACAGTAGCCACTCTTAATAAGAGAAGGCCCGCTGGGGGGACGGCAGCCTGACGTGGGGACGTAGCTCTGAGACCTTCGCAGGAAGGCGTGAGTCCCTGGCTCGCTCCCTTCCGGCCCATCCCCACCATTCTACGAGGAAACAGAGGCACTGTTAACACCCCGGCCACTCCCCTGCGCAGACCAGCCCCTCCCAACCTCCCCGCCACACCTCTGGCTTTTTCGGTACAATGTCAAAGAACTAAGAACCGACTTTGACTCCAACTAGTCTGTGCTCTACTGAGTGTTTTCCCGAAGAACAACAATGGCTAAGAAGAAGAGGAGGAAGAGGAAGGAGGCAACACAGAACCGTAGAAGGCACAAGCACACAGACAGGGCTGCAGACTTTTACCCCACTGCCTCCCTCAGCCCCACTGCCTTTACATTTTATGAGTGCTCACTGCCTGGGTCTTAAGCAAAAGCACAGAGGCCGCACATCCTCAAGATGTCATGGCCCCAACCTCTACCTTGGCACCGACCACATCCACCCTGCACTGAATCGCCCGGGTCATCTTCTTCACTAGCTCCCCCATTCTAATGCTTTGGGCTGGTCCTTGGGCACAATGGACATGTCTTCACTGTCCCTGCACGGCACCCCTAGGCAATGGCACCTGGCTGATGGGTGTCTGCACCACCACTCCCCCGATGATCTCAGTCTTGTAGGCCACCTGCGGTTTCTTCTCTAGGGTGGGAGGAGCTGTCAGGTTTTTGAGAACTTCTGTGGCCACGGGTACCGTCCCAGCCTTGGGTACCTAGGAAGAACGGTGATATGGTCAGCAAAAAATAGAAAGCTTAGGAAGAGCTCGGAACCACAAACAGGATGTGGGGAGAAATGGAAAGCTAATTTACTAAACTATGGTGAGAACACTCTTCTCCCCAGCTCTTTCATGAATATCCAAACCCAAATATGAGGAACTCTCTCACACAGACACACACACGCACACACACACATACACACACACGCATACACACACACATACACACACACATACACACACACATACATACACACATACACACACATACACACACATACATACACACATACACACACATACACACACATACACACACACATACACACATACACACATACATACACACACATACATACACATACACACACATACATATACATACACACACATACACACATACACACATACACACACACATACATACACACATACACACACATACACACACATACATACACACACATACACACACATACACACACATACACACACATACACACACACATACACACACACATACACACACACATACACACACATACACACACATACACACATACATACACACACATACACACATACACACACACATACACATACACATACACATACACACACACAGAAAGATACTTCCTGTAAATTATACACATATACACATAATACAATAACACACAAGGGCATATACTTATATGTACACATACATATACACACACACATATACATGACACATCAAACACATACATATATATATACACGCATATATATATAGATAAATATACTATATACATACATTCACAAACACAGGCATATATACAGACATACACAGACACAGACATATATACACATACACATATATGCATATACACATATATGCATATACACATATACACACAGGCACCTATATACACATACACATACATATACATGCATATAGATATATATATACATGTACACATATATCCACACATACACACAAAGATACACATAACACATAAGCATATATATGCATCATATACATACATGTAGATATACACACATATACACATACACACATAGATACACATGCACACACCCTATACACACATATATACACACAAACACATACACACATATGTATATCACACATATACATACGCACACAAGCACAACACACACATACAAATACATAAACATACACACAGAATAAACTTACTGCATGCCTATAGGATGAGCTAACCCTGGTTAGAAAGCGAAAAATAGACATGAGCCCTATCCTATTGACAGTCACATATATCCTAGTATTTAGACTGAACAAAAAATTCTCAGCAAAACAAGGAGCCAGAAAAAATGAACAGGGCATGGTAGAATATATACATGTGTATATGTGCATGTGTGCACGTGTGTGTACACAGACATGCGCACACATGACATGCTCACACACACCTATATCCTGCCACCACCTTTTCAAATCAGCCCAGCAATTCACCCTTCTCCTCTCCTTCAGTGGCCTGACGTGTAGCAGTCCATAACATGGCCCAGCCAGTGCCAAGGAGAGTGTTCAGCTCCCCGCTGTGTCCTCTTAGCTCGGGAGCACGGATTTTCTCAATTTACATATAAGGTACACACAGATCATTTATGGTGTGTCCTTTACTCCTAAGATAATAACTACCACTACCTCTGCAAGTCACCCTTGTTAATTCTCTGTGGGTATCTGAGGTAGCAGGCCATACCCACAGCCCAGAGACAGCACACAGGGAGACCTGTCATCCACCAGCCTTGCCTTACCCTCTCGATATGCAGGGTTACCAGAACAGTAAACAGTTGTCACTCAACTTAAATAGCTACCATTTACCCTGCTTGGCTCCAACAACACAGATGCTACTACTAGTCGTTGGAACCCTATGGTTTCTGGAAGAACAATTTGTCCTGGAGATGGGCATTTTAATTCAAAGTCATGGCAAGACCAGCACTTCTGATTTGTACAACACAGAATTTCTGTTTTCAGCAACTGTGATAGACCAGACTCTGTCTTGCTGAATTTCGTCTTGCCCTTTCCCCCCAAAGCAGTTTCGCTACCGTTACTAAACATTCGCCGTGTTAGATGCTTGGTCCCCAGCACGCAGCGCTATTGGGAGGCAGGGGAACTTTGCAGAGATGGCGCAGAGTGGGAAAGTTGGGTCCCTGGGCATATGCCTTTTGTGGGGATATTGGGACCCCAGTGCTTTCTTGTTCTGTTCTCTGCTTCCCAACCACTAGGAGATGAACAAGTTTCCCACACCACATGCTCCACCTTAATATTCGGCCTCACCACAGCTCCAAAACAACAGGGATAAAGCCCATGAGCTACACAAACAAAAACCACGATCGGTAATTAACCTTTCCTTCTTATAACTTGATTGTTTCAAGCAGGTTATCACAGTGCTGGGAAGCTAACACATTTTTTTTTCCTTCCTTTCTTTCTTTGTTTTAAAAATATTTCTATGGAATAGGAAATAGAATCTTCATTAGCCAAGTCCTGGAAAAAGAGAGTACTTAACACATCCATGAACAAGTTTCAAAGTTCACAAAGCTCTTAAACAGAAGACATTTCCAGGCCCAACTAAGAATATCCCCCAAACTGGAAAGAAATAGACCTGAGTTCCTCCTCGTTGGCTTTCCCCATCCTTCTTCCTCTTGTCAGTAATCCCTTTTCCAACACTACAGCCATGAATCAGCATCCCACAATTACCCAGATCATGGCTGACAGAAGCCCTCCTAGGAAGCACAAAAAGAGACACCCCATAAACTTCCTCTTGAACTCGATTCAAACTCAAACTCTCAAGTTCACTTGTAGTTGTTAGCCAATAGCCAAGCAGAGGTTAGAGAGAACCAGATCTTCACAGGCCCTGAGGTGAATCCCTGCTGCCTTCTGAGCTCTGCCCCTTCCCTACTGAGGTCAAGAGCCTGGACACCCCACTTTCCCTACCAGAAAGGACACAAGGTATACTTACAGTGATCTTGCTGGCTTGGTTCAAGGCTTCTACCCAGTCCTTCAGATCTTTCTGGTCATTGGCTTGAAGAAAATATCTCTGAGACAGAGCATTGATAACTATCAAAGCAACAGGGAAGGAAAAAGAAGGTACTGGGTCAGAATTGGGAGACCACAAGAGCCCAGAAAGTTACGGTGTCTGAGGTGACAAGATCCATGAAGGCCATTCAGAAGATCAAGAACCAGTCCATGGGGTTAAGTCACTTGCATAGTCAGAAGCAGCAGAACCCAGCAACTCACTGGGTGACCAGAATGACACTGGCATTAACGGTGGCCACCAGTAAGACACTGGAAGCACAGGCTTGCTGGTGCATTTAGTTGGGACCCTGGGGCTTGCTTCTACCGGTATGATCTTGTCTGGGGAGATGGGAAATGGAACAACACTTGCTTGAGACCTTGACCTCATTTCAACCTGCTCTTTCCTCTGGGCATTTCCTTAGTCAACAGCTTACCTCGATTGATTGATTGATTGATTGATTGATTGATTGATTGATGGATGGATGAATGGATATTATTATCACTAATAGAACTTTAGATAAGCTGACCACAAAATTTGAAGAGTCATTTCTAAACTTAAGCAATGATATTTGGAAGAAAACAGGAAAAAAAAAAGAGTGCCAACCTGAAGTTGGGAAAAGGGAGTTACTTCGTCCCTCTGGCCTAAGTCTGAAGTCAAGAAGCCGTTGCAGAGCAGAAAAAGAACTCGCTGTTTTCATTCCCATAACGAATATTTATTGAGGACCCACTATGTGCCAGCAGCCAGCTTATGTGCTGAGAACGTGCAGTGACAAAGCAGGAAGTGACTTTGCCTCCCTGAATCTCCTGTTCAGAGCCTCCCTGGACACAGAATTTGCTTAGAGTGAGGGTAGTCTCAGTGACTGAGCGGTTTCACTGACTAACCACAGACAGGCCTTGATGGAGTGGCTCTGCACCTTCACCACCCTCATCTCCCTACTGCAACTCATTTGGCAATCTTGAGACTCTCAATATGCCTTCCTTCATTTTAATTCTTCCCTGCCTTTCCCCAATTTCTCAGACCTTATCGTGTCCTGAGTACATCACTGCTCGATTCTAAAGGGAAGGCTCCCAGAAACTTCTCTGAGATGCTTCCTATCCACCTTAAAGAGCAACACAGCTCAGCTCATAATCTCAGCACATTGGAGTCTGGGTGCAACAGAGGCAAAATGCCAGGCCAGCTTTGGCATGGGAGATTGGGGAGAAAAAGAAGGGGGGCTGGAGAGATGGCTCAGTGGTTAGGAGCACTGACTGCTCTTCCCTAGGTCCTGAGTTCAAATCCCAGCAACCACATGGTGGCTCACAACCATCTGCAATGATATCCGATGACCTCATCTGGTGTGTCTGAAGAAGGCGACAGTGTACTCACATACATAAAATAAATAAATCTTTAAAAAAAAAAAAAAAAGAAGGGGAAGGAGGACGAGAAAGAAAGTCAGGAAACAGACAGTCAACAGAGGCCAGCCTGGCTAAAATACTGCTGTCCCCTGTGTGCCTCATCGCAAGGTATTAAAAATCTTTGCTGGGGTACTACTCGGTACCCAGACCGCACTGTCCTCTAAGATATGCAGACATATAGGATACAATTCCCATGCGATCACAAGGTTGTCTTCCACCAAAAAGAAGTTAACACAAGTCTGTGGAGAAAACCCACTGTGGCCCAGTACTTACCGAAGCAGAATGGAGTTTTAGGCTTCTGCTTTGGGGTAGCTATGCTCACCTATATGAAATAAAAACAAAAAGGGAGGTCAATGTGTTGCCATCCGTGGGGGAAATGTTTGCCTTGAAAATATTTCATACATAAAAAGAGCATATCAAATACATGTATAGTTGAAGACCAAGAATTGAGAGTCTTGCCTCCATCCCTTAAAAAATGGGCATGACCAGTTCTATTCCTGAGAGCAGGGCTTCTCGCCCTTCCTGACGCAGCAACCCTTTTTAATGTGCAGCTCTTCCTGTTGTGGTGACAACAAGTTCATTTCATTGCTACTTCATAACTGTAATTTTGCTACTGTAATGAATCATAATATAAGTATCTGATATGCTTGATGGTGATAAGTGACCCCCGTGAAAGGGACATCTGACTCCCAGAGGGGGTCGCAGCCCTCAGGTTGAGAAACACTGTCTTAGATGCTCACTATAAACATCCATGGCAGAATTTCTACCATCCACGTAACTGGTACCCTGATGCCTGTATTAACTTTTGTCTCTGCAAGAACACTCTAAAAGCCACTGAGGTCCAGACAAGATTTTCTCTGAGCCACAAGATCTAGCAGAGTCCCATTCATTCTAGCAGGTTTCTACTATGCTCTCAAGAGCTAACCCCCTTTTCCCAGAACTGTCTCCCAACATAAGGTACTTAGGGCATACAGACTCTGATCAAAGCAGAGGGGAACGGCAGGCACTCCTGCATTTAGATATGCTGTCCAAAGGCCTAGTTATCTATGCTGGCCATGAGCAAAGGCAACTCTGTAGCAGCCCAGAGAGCAGCCGACAGATGGGTGAGCTCACCTGGATATACTCAAGAGCAGGGCCTGTGAAGACAGGGACACTGGTGTACTCTCCCTAGGTTTTACAGTCCTGCTCCTTCTATGGGTATTGCTGAGTATCTGCATAGGAGCCCACGTCACTCAGGCTCACGATCCATCACTGCCTACGAAGACCTGGTGATTATCCACCAAGTGGACGCTGCTTCAGCCATACTGGAGCACCCCATCCATTTCACTCAACTAGTGATGCCTAGAGATACAGCACCTACCACAGAAACCATCCACATACAGTCGCCATCCTGCCCTGTCTCTCAGTCCCCTTCTATGTTTCCCGAGACTTCTTAGTCTCCTCTCTGGACTCTGGGGCTTGGAATTAGAAACAGGGATTAAAGTCTTGAGGTGAAAGCGATGTCACTTTGAGGCTCACAGTTGCTAAGATCTAACACTGATTGGCTAACCTAACTGGTTTCTAGGCTCTTGCTCTTGAACCTAAAGTTGACCTTAGGGTCAAGTCTTCCTAGAGACCCGCCTTGATTCCTTAGGCAAAATAACATTGCCCCGAATACTCAACAGGAACTGAGGGGACCCCCTATAAAACATCAAATAGTAGAGGTTTGTTTTGGAACCAGTCTCAGATCATAGGTGTGTGACCTCCATTACATGTTCTGTCAGGAAAAGAATCACAGCCATGCTCCTATGGACTTAACAGAAGCATCAAATATATCAGTGCAAGACATGAAGGAGAGACGATTAGTCAGGCAACGCAGCATACATTTGCAATCCCAGCACTTGGGAGGCTGAGACAAAGGATCTTGGTTTTCAAGTCATCCTCCAAAGCAAGTTTCAGGCTAGCTTTGGTTACATGGGTGAACCCCATCTTAAAACAAATCACACACCCACATATAATGGTGGTGGTAGTGGTGATGATGATGATGATGATGGCGACGACAATGATGATAACTTTAAAATATGACCTAAAATTTACCTATCTTCAAACATTAAAAAAAAACATGCATGGCATTTTCAATGTTAATAATTAAATGTCTGTATAACATTACATCATCCTCAGTGACAAGTATTTAAAACCCAAGATGTCACATGACCCCTGTTTCTGCAGGTGCAAGAATGAAGGACTGCATCTACTGATGACCCTTCCTACTAGCAGAATCCCAAGGCTGCCCAGACTATCACCAAGGGAGGGAGAGACTACATAGATGTGTGTGTGCGCGCGCATTCGTTCCACTGTATTGATGAGGAAACCCTGAATCGAGGTGGAGGCCAGGTGGCCTAAGAAAGTTCTGAAACCCACCAAGAGGAGCTCAGACAGACAACCAGCTGTAGTCATGCCTACACGCTCCACAGTAGCATTTAGGAGGCTGCCAGTCCTGGCCCTGTTTTCCTGGGGTACAGTCCAAGCCACTTGCTGATCTGCAGCTACTCATTTCGTGGCTGTGACCCTCAGCGTTTGTGTTCCCAGGCAGCCTCCAGTCCTCTGCCTGTGCTGTGCTCCACTGGGCAGAGCGGGGCGGAGCTGGCCGGGGGCGGAGCTGGGCGGGGGGCGGAGCTGGCAGAGCAGGGCGGGGCTGGGTGAGGCGGGGCTGGGTTCCTGTATTAACCCTGAGTGTCACAGAGTTGCTGTATTCTGGGCCTGGGAACCCACCCACCTCCCAGCTTCTTTTTCATCCAGCTGGCAATCTCGATGGCGTTGAAAAGCTTGGTCCCAGAGATCCTCTCTACCTTGCCTGGGAGCATCACCCTCTCTTGGACAGACTCATATTTATCACGGGCTGGGCAGAGTCCCACTGGCTGACCCTTTGACCCTACGTGGATTACAAATGATCATGCTCACTGTGCTGATTAGTCAGCCTGGGAAAATGCTATCTGTGCAGTTAGTGTGAGAACCAGAGCTTCCAAAGGCAACACGTGGCTTCTCTGCTTGTTCGCGTCCGGGAACGCACTTTAGTCGGGAGGTCCGTATGCATGGGCATTTATAGTGTGCCCCGGCCTCATGGCTTAGCGTGGAAGTGTTGCTGGGCAAAGTAATTCATTGCCAAACTAATGAGATTAACCCCAGTTCTGTCCTGACTAGCTGTGGGCCAGGGTTGAGAACCTCCACAGATCAGTTTCTCCCTTAGGAATGCTATTGTGAAAAGGTAAATGTTCTTCTCACAGACACAGGGGCATGGGAAATTAATTTGTCCACCTGTGGCTATGTCCACAAGCAGGGCCGTTGCAGAACTCTGACTTTGGCCTCTCTTTCTCCCTGACTGCCTGCCCCCAGAGGCTTGAACAACCCCTCCCACTCCCCCACCCCCACACCCCAACCCCACCCCACCCCACCCCCGCCATCCACTTTCCACTTGGTGAAAGCGTCAGGCTACAGTAGCCATCTTCAAACACAGGAAGAGCATAGGCCCTAAAGGAAGCAGTGTGGCCACAGGTGGGTGAGGACATCCACCAGTCTGACTCAAGTGAGGGCACCCAGGCACAAACATCTCAGCACCACAAGGTGGCCACAGTTGAGTCACTGCTCAACAGTGGCTGACTGGCAGGTCCTGTGAGCACGCCAGTAGGGGTGCGAAGAAAAAAGTGCCAATGGAGCCCCCCACAAGTACCACTAAGAGCCACTTGGCAGTGGGACAGTCTTGGGAGCTTTCAATTATCAGACACAGTTAACAACCCCTGCATCGGGACACTGTGAGAGACAGCCACACCCTGTCTGCCATTGGCCGGAAGTGAGGTCTCTCCAGTACCCAGGACAAGAGCAGAAGAAAGCCTTGGAGAACTCAAAAGCGTGCTCCAGTGTCTGGGGAGAGATCGTCCCACAACAAAGAAGCCACCAACACAATTATCAGAGGCCTTTCAAGTTGGTACATACGTAAGCATATTTATCTGGAACTGCGTCAGTACTCTTCAGTGAACTCTCTAGAGCAGGGCTTCTCGGCCTTCCTAACACCGCGGCCCTTTACAGTTCCTCATGCTGTCGTGCCACCCAACCGTAAAGTTACTTTTTGCTGCTTCCTAATTGTAATTTTGCTACAGTTATGAGCTGTAATGTAAATATCTCTGATTGCCTTTGGTCTTAGGTAACTCCTGTGAAAGGGTCACTTGACACCTCAAGGGGTCACGACTCACAGGTTAACAATCGCTGTACTCAAACATCCATACCCCTCCGCGCTTGGCCCACAACTCACAAGCAGTTGGCTATAATGCAAAGGTGGCATCATAGACTAGTCCCCGTTATTTTCCAGTTTCCAGACGGGTTCTGTTGTCATTATGCCCTGGAGATAGATACTTCCACCTCTGGGTTGTCTCTCTGGAGGACAGCCCCTCCCCCCACCTCTCCTCCATCCCTTACCCCTGACCCCACCCCTAACATGCCGACCCCATCTCCCCTACACTAGCCTTCCAGAGACCAGGGACAAAACAAACCAGTCTGTCTCACACTATGCAAACACTTGACCCCAGGAGTGACCTAAGGATGACAAGAAGGAGGAGGAAGAGGAGGAGGAGGAGGAGAAGGAGGAGGAAGAAGACAGACAGACATGTGGATTGATGTCTGTGTGTCAGACAGACAGACAGATGAGGACCTGGGTTGTTCTGGCAGTGCGTCAGCTGGAGTAAAGTTACTCAGCGACCTGTGACCTAACCCAGTGGCAGTTGTAGGTTTTTCTAAGACCTGTGAGGTTTGCCTGTCTCAGGAAGAGGGGCGGGGGGGGGGGGTTGGGGGGGGAGTCAGGGTCATCCTTTCTAAATGAGGCAGAGGATACCGAAAGCCTTCTCTGAGCTGCATTTATAAACCATGATTCAGCAGGAGATTATATTCACTGGCCAAAAAAAAAAAAAAGCGCTCCCCCTCACACAGGAGACGGTTTCAGTTTTCATCTTTGACAGGGTTTTCTGCTCCCCCTCCCTCCCAATTTTCCTTCTGGAGAAATGACCTAATGAGCTCTCAGCGGAGGAGAAGAAAGGGCCCCCTATGGGGGGCAGGGGTTGGGCTGGGCTGCCCGGGGCCTGGAGAGGCTGCCACATTTCTTATCAAGAGGCATGCACAAATTGCCTGCAGCTGTGCAAAGCTGCACTTTAACCACGGCTCTTCCCCCGAGGCCATTACCTCCCCTCTAATCAGCTTAACCACTGCCCAGCATCTTCTCCCTCTGCACTGAGATCTATCTGCCGCTGGCAGGCATGGGATAAGCCCGCCGGTCCCGCCGAAGATGGCCACTTCTCTCAGGACATCTCTTGACTCCCATCTTCAGTGGGAGCTTCTCACAGATCTTAAATCTGTTGCCAGATGAACTTGGGAGATCCTTAGCTCAACCCCCTAGCCTTTAGGACCTCAAAGTCCCTCGGGTGGGAGGGGCCAGGGAAGAAAGCAGCAGCCTCTGTGTGGACAGGCAGGAGGGTCAGGACTTCGGCTTTGGATCTGGCTGGGTGCCACCTGGCTTCCCTCCTGCTTTCTGAAGAGGATCTAAATCCCTGGCTTTTTTTTTTTAAACAGTTCTGCATCAAGGGTCAGCAGCCGTGGCTGCCCCAGGGAGGGGCTGCTAAAAACAGCTGAATTCAGCAGTTTTTTTGTGACAGTTGTTCATTGGCCCTAGCCCCAGGTCTCGGAGAAGAACAAGAGTTGCTCTTGCCCCTACATGAATGCTGGAAGGGGGTACAGACTGCCAGGGGCCTGCCATGCTTCCCAGAAGGTAGCCAGATGTTGGGTATGGTCCTGGCATAATTTAGGGCCAAGCATTCTGTCTGGAGAATTGGTAAAATTCCAGGAGGCCTGAGCCATTTCCAAGATGGATGCTGGCCATTAACTTCACACTTTGAGAGAATCCTTTACTGGATCAGGGTCATTGTCCCTGTGTCCTTTTGTTCTAATTACAAAAGAAGAAGTTACATCCTATGTGGTACTTTATTTCAGATGTGATGTGCCTCCCAGAGGCCAGTGTTTAACAGCAGGAACTCTTAGGAGGTGCAGCTCCACAGGAAGTCCTTAAATGATTAGGGACACCCTTAGGCGAGATTATAGGTATCCAGTCCCTCTATAATTTGCTTCTTAGCCATGAGGTAAGAAACTGGCCACCACTGCTTCTGACATAATGTGCTACCCGAAATCATGACTAAGACCTCAAACAGTGTGACCCAAAGTAAGCCTTTTCTCTTCAGAGAGTACCTCAAATGTCCCTACAGGTCTGCAGCGATGGCTAGCTGGCAGATCCAAAGAATAAGAAGCTGTGGGACTCCCTCTCCACTGCCAACCATCACCACAAAATAGCAGATGTCTGGGAAAGGGAAACATGGATGGTAATGTCTGTGAAGGCTCCCGAAGGCTCAGAGCCCCAGGATGTAGAAATTTCTCGTGCTTAAACATTAAGCCTGCTTCAAGAACATGATTCCCCCACCTGCCAAACCAACATTACCTTGGAGATGTAAGTCAGCTGCAGAGATCCAACAGCTCCTGCCCCAACTGCCAGGTTCTGAAAGACAAAGGTATTTTCTTAAGATGTGGGCTGTGTGAGGGCCCCAAGCAGCAATAAGAGATAGGGCCACTGTTGTGGTCTCATCTGTGCCACTGTAGCCTTGGGCAAGTCCCCTTGCTCACCTACAAGACACCAGTGATAAATCTAGGGGAAAATAGTAACATTAACAGTACCTGCTGTGTTTTATAAAAAAGAAAAAGGAGCCAGGGTTATGTTTGGTAGAGTGAGATAGGGTGTGGGGGAAGGGGGTGCCTCTGTGGGCCCATCCCTTCCTCCTAAGTATAGTGTGGAATAGAGTTTATTTAGGACATGAGGAGGGGAATTGAGGGGGGAGGGGGAGAGAGAGAGAGAAAGAGAGAGAGAGAAGAAGAAGAAGAAGAAGAAGAAGAAGAAGAAGAAGAAGAAGAAGAAGAAGAAGAAGAAGAAGAAGAAGAAGAAGAAGAGGAGGAGGAGGAGGAGGAGGAGGAGGAGGAGGAGGAGGAGGAAGAAGAGGAGGAGGAGGAGGGAGGAGGAAGAGGAAGAGGAGGAGAGGAGGAGAGGCCCACCATGAGGCCATGAACACATGGAGAATGAGGAGGGGAGGGGAATGGGGAAAGAAGAGACAAAGGTGGGGAGGAGGGTAAGAGAGTAAGAAATCAAGAGAGCAAGAGAGGAAGAGAGTGAGGAGGGGACAAGCAGCACCTTTTACAGTGAGTCAGGCACACCTGGCCATTGCCTAGAGGGGAGGAGCCTAGAAGAAATGCTAATAGTACCCCTCACCTTCTTACTCTAGGACAGGGGTTAGCTGTGTATATGCCACCATTTAACTGGCCCCTGGTATCCCCTGGTGTACAAAACAAAACAAAACAGAGGCAATCTGAGTTGCCCTTATTTAAACCAAAATGGTTGAGATTTCAGGGTTTTGTTTTGTGTCCTCTTTTCCTTTTCTGGGGGTGAGAGTTACTAGTGGGCGGTTTGATCCACCTCCCTCTGCCTCCTGGGTGATGAGATTACAGGTATATGTCACCACAACAGGCACTTAGACATTTTACATAAAAAATGGGAAGTCCCGAGGAATTTCATTTGTGCAGTCATATGCCCATGATACAGATTGCCTGAGGGCCGTAATTTTAGACAATGATTTTTGGTCCTCTGTGTTCTGGCTGTAACACACTGCCACATGAGGCTAGGTGTAGAATTTTCTACTTGTCATCACATCCACATTCAGAAAACTACAGATTTGACATCATTTCAGACTCTCAATTTTTTTTTTTTTAAAGCTCGGGAATTTTCCGCTGACAGCCCCACCCTCGCAGCACAGGGAAGGCACGAAGTTAACCCAGGGAAGGATCTCAATATGGAATTTCCCTGGCACACAGGGGTGCTCTGACAGTGTGGCCCCATGACATCTTCTCTGCACAGCCAAGCTGACCTGGATGTCTTTGTCCTATTTCTGTCATTTCAAATCCATTTCTTAACATGTAGGATGATAGAGGTGTTTTTTTTCTTCATCTGCCTGCGAGCTTACTTTGCAGGACGACGATAATACATGCCAAATGAAACTACTGTCTGAACGAAAAGATAAGACCGCTAAGAGAACATACTACAAAAGCAGCAAGAATGGCTAAGGTTTCTGAGCAGGGGCAATGCTAGCCTACCACATTCAACAGCGTGGGTTCCATCTCAGAACTGCAGAACACAACACAGAAACAACTCTTAAAAAGCACAGCAGAGAACTCCAAATGCGGAGTCAGCAAAATTCCACCATGATAGACACTTCCTGGCTTCCTGATTTCTGTTAAAGGAAAATATATGCTGAGGTAGCAACCAACATTAGAAATCACACCAAGGAAGTTCCCGAGAGATAGACAGAAAACTCATTCCTTATAACCTGAGAGCCCGTCTGAGAACTCGCTCCTATAATCTGAGAGTCCATTGAGAACTTCTTCCCATAGCCAGGGAGTCCATTGAGAACCCATTCCCATAGCCCAGGAGTCCATTGAGAACCCATTCCCATTGCCTGGGAGTCCATTGAGAATCCACTCCCACAGCCTGAGCCTGCAGCTCCAAAACTCACACCATTATCCTCCAGGAGAACAATGGAAGCCCCCACTACATGGGGGTTATCTCTAAGCAATGGAAGGAACAAAATCTTGGATAAGGAAAGTTAGTAAATTTCTCTAAGTATTAGCAGTGAAGTGGTCTACCATTTTAGAAGAAATATCTTAGGTGGAGAGATGGCCCAGGGGTTAAGAGCACTTGCTGCTCTTACAGAGGACCCAGTTTGATTCCTAGCACCTACACGGTGGCCCACCACTGTCTCTAACTCCAGTTCTAGGGGCTCTGATGGCCTCCTATGGTTTCACAGGCACTAGGTGCACATGGTACACAGATATGCATGCAGGCAAAACACCATATTCATAAAATAATTTTATAAAAGAAAATTCAGAAAAAGAAATATCTTAGATTTGGGAAGGACATTCTAGCCTGTTACCCAAATTTAACTCACATCTCTGAAGTAAATTCAGTTTGTCGAGTTTCCTGTTTATAAGGAAACCAATGGGACTAACACAGCCATTTAATAAGAGCGCTGAATCTCAGTGACAGACTAAAAAAAAAAAGACTCTATTACAATCATTTACATATGAAATATGAAGTCTGAGGAAATGCCTCTGAGGGTCTGAGAGTGCAGTTCAGTGGTAGAACACGTTCTGAGCATCTATGGGGTCTTCACTATCACACCCCCTCCAAGTTCTGCAAAAATAAAAAAATAAAAAAAATAAATAAATAAATAAGAGTTACCCTCAAGTGTGCAGATGGCTTATTACTTATGCACTGTCCAAACTTTATAATGACTTCTAAAAACTCATTTAAGGAAATCCCTATTGTGTTAAGTAAGATGGGTTCTGTCATTCCGGAGGCAAAAGGCAAACTCCACGTGGAGCCATCACTGTCTGAGAGTAAGGAAAGAATGGCTAAAGGGGCCATGAACTGCTCTGGACAAAGCTGCAGCCCTGCTGGGTAGCAGAGGCAAGCCTTTGTCTCCGCAGCCTCACCGTGGCCTAGAGTTCCAGGGACGTGTGGAGCCCAAGGCTTTCAGGTCTCCTAGGAGCAGCTCACTCTAATTGCAAAAGCCAGAGCCACTGCCCTTTGTAGTATTTACACTACCGATGGCAGACAAGGTCTTCCCTATAGCATACAGGCGGAAAAACCGTGCCAGATGGTGGCCGGGAGAATTCCATAAAAACAGGGTGAGCATAGCGTAAAACAGTCACTGGCCGGCCCCTCAACCAAGCTAATTACAAGATGCAAACACAAGGGTCCAGGGCTACTCTTAAATAACTACTCCCCTCCTCACCCCAAACCACATCTCAGAAGCCTCTGGAGCCCCATCCTGAACTATGAGTGAGGTGGGATGGGGGAGCAACTTGCTCTTTAAGCCACACGTAATAACGGGGTAGATCAGATTTCAAGGACATCAGCCCTCTGCTCTAGCCGCGCAAGCCTCCTCCCACTCGCAGTGAGTTACCCTGGGGACGAGGGTGGGGGAATCGCATGTCTACTCCGCCCTTTCTGCTCTGAGGCACAGATAAATGTTCTCTCCATCCCGGGAAGCCAGGAAAACATGACGAATGTTCGAAATGTTCGAAAGGCTGTTTGCCTACCGCCTCCTACCCATCCAAGGAGGAAATGGTTAACACTGGGGGGGAAACATCCCTAAAATTCCTGAGGCTTCATCCAAAGTAAGACTCAGTATCTGCTCCAATTATTGGATCTACGAGCTTAATGACAACATCTCATCGTTATTGGCCAGAATTCATTGTCATGGTTGCACATGACAGTCCTGGGCAGACGCTTCCTTATCAAACAAGGTTGCACAAAAACACCGGAGCAGCCAGGTGCCAGCATTTAGCACCCAGGAATCAGCACTCAGTACCAGAGTGGCGGGAGGGGCCGCAGCGTTGTGTCCAGAGGTGAAGAAAAAACTCAGGATTCTGCTGAGGCCTTCACTGACTTCTACCAGCTACAAGCTCCTGTCTCTCAACTCACAGACGGATCCTGGACTTTGGGACAGATTCAAACCCCTGGAGAACTCACTTGAGAAAATTCTGGCTTGAGCTTTACCCTCAAAATATAGAGTCTACATCAAATGGGATGGGTTAGGAGACACACATTTCCAAACACTCCCAGTGGTCCCTAAATAGACCTCAGTTTAAGAACAGCTGAGAAATCGGGCAGAACCTAGCCCTGCATGCTCTGTTGCTGTATATTTATTTCCCCGTGAATAAAGGCTCTTCTCACAATGTTAACTGCGCTCTAAGCTTACCGAGGACGTGACTAGGAATATCAAGATGAAGGGTTTTAGTGCTGTGAAGAGACCCGATGACCAAGGCAACTCTTATAAAAGACAACATTCATTGGAGCTGGTTCGCAAGTTCAGACGTTCAGTCCATTATCATCCTGGTGAGAAAGAAGCATGGCAGCATCCAGATAGACATGGTTCTGGGGAATAGGCTGAGAGTTCTACATCTTGATCCAAAGGCAGCAGCATGAGACTGTCTTTCATAGGCAGCCAAGAGGAGAGTAGATTCTACACTGGGTGGAGCCTGAGCTCCACTGGGAGAAGATCTCAAAGCCCCCCCCCCACAAGGCCACCCCTCCTCCAACAAGGCCACACCTCCTCCAACAAGGCCACCCCTCCTCCAACAAAGCCACACCTCCTCCAACAAAGCCACACCTCCTCCAACAAGGCCACACCTCCTCCAACAAAGCCACACCTCCTCCAACAAGGCCACACCTCCTCCAACAAAGCCACACCTCCTCCAACAAAGCCACACCTCTCCCAATAAGGCCACACCTCCTAATAGGGCCACTTCCTATGGTCAAGCATTCAAACATTTAAATAAATCAATGAGGCCCAAACCCATTCAAACCACCACACCAAGTGTCTATAGTCCCAGCACTGAGGAGTCGAGAGAGAGAGAGAGAGAGAGAGAGAGAGAGAGAGAGAGAGAGAGAGAGAGACAGGATTCCATCATAGCCCTGAACAGATATGCCCCACACAAGAGGGTAGCAAAGTGTACTTTATTGGTGCTATGGATGGAAGCCAGTTCCTTCAGGAATGTCCAGCATATAATGTCCAGCCTCTCTCACACCTTTAAATGTGGGACTGAGACTTCTAGAAAGGCAGTATGTTAATCACCTGGGGGAGGTTTTTTTTTTTAAAGATTTATTCTTTATTATATATAAGTACACTGTAGTTGTCTTCAGATACACCAGAAGAGGGCATCGGATCTCTTTACAGATGGTTGTGAGCCACCATGTGGTTGCTGGGAATTGAACTCAGGACCTCTGGAAGAGTAGTCGGGTGCTCTTAACCGCTGAGCCATCTCTCCAGCTCGGGGTGGGGGGAGGTTTTTTTAATTGACACATAATTATCTTACATCGTGGGGTATAGTATGATGATCTAATACAATGCAGTCCTTAGAGAGGAAACAGGAGCACAGCACCAGCAGTCCTCTGGGTAGAGGCTATGAAGAGGGGACGGTGGGAAAAGGAAGCCCCAGCACTATAGCAAGTAACTGGCAACCACCCTGCAGGAGGTCTATAAGTAAGAGTGACCTGCACGCTTCTAGTGAATTTTCTGGAACAGGACAGGTGCCTGTGCACTAACAGGGGACTTTAAGAAGACCTTGCCAACACCTTGCATTTTACTCAAGGTCTCTTCAGCCAGCAAGGATCTCAGAAGACTGGGAAATATTTGGTTTATTCTCTCCCATGACCAAGAAAGAACTGAGCTGCCCACAAAGCCGTGCCTCCACCTTGAGTCCTTCTGTAGAAACAGCAGTTCTCTGTGCTCAAGTTTACTTTGTTACCCACTTCCTAGCAAGAATAGCAGAGAGTCTAGAAACAGCCAGAAGACCCAACTAAAGATTCATCAATCAGCAGGATGTTGGTCCTGACAGCTCTTCAGCTACCATGATTTTCTGTGTGGTTTCTGCAGGAAGCCCGGGGAGAACAGAGCTTGTCATCCCAACGGTCCTTCGGCAGAGTGCAGCATGGGAAACAAGGCAGAGACAGATAAGACTGAGAGACTACTGTACCACACATGCTGCTAAGTGCTTCACAATGCCACCTTACCTCCACAGTCCCATTTCTCAGACACAGAAGCCAAAGATCCAGCAGGTGAGGCAACTGGACCAAGGTCATACAGATGGCAAGTCAGGCCAGATCTCAAACCCAACCCTTTCAGATTGCCAGAGCCTCCACGGTACTTTCCTTCATGCCAGGGCCACTTCCCCTGAGACAATTATCTACAAGTTGATTGTCAATGAAAGGTAAATACAAGAACAGAAGCAGGGTTACACTGAACAGGGTTACACTTAGAGACTTGCCCAGGCTGGGCAGGGCAGGAACTAGTCCAACTGGCTGTTAGGTGCCAAGCTCCAAAAGATCAGGGGTTGAGGGATGGGAAGGGAGGAAGAAGGGTGCCCAGCCAGCAGCAAAGAGTCCAGAAGGCGTCAGTAACTGCTGCTGCCTGCCAGTAGGAGAAGGAAAGCGAGTCCAGGGAGCAATCTCATGCCCAGGGCGTGAGCCCACGTGGCTGCTCGTAGGCTAAAACAACAGCTTTCAACACCAAAGCCAAGACCATCCAGGCTCACAAGGAGGCACCTGTGGCAGGACGGCAAAAGGGAGAGCTGCATTCCACAGTCCTCTTGGAATGAGACTGGCTAAATATAAACGAGGCCAGCTACCCTGGGCCGTTCTTTACCTCCACCCTGTAGGTTCACTTCCAGTTAAAAACTCGTTGGCCCACATGGTGCCCATGGCTGCTTCTCCCATTCTTCGGTTCCAAATGCATATTTTAACCATGCCCTTGTTGGGCAGTCAACATCATAGGACGAAGTGCTGGTTTAACACTCCGGGGTCTCTAGTCCTGGCTGACTATGCTATCACCTTCTTAGACAGGACAGGGATCCTCTGTGTAAGTGTGTTGGCTTCCATATCCCTTGCACCCCTCGCCCAAACCTGATTCCCCAGCCTGAACTTCATAGATGCCCACAAGCAGGCGATTCTGAGGCTTTCCGGAACCTGAATGGCTCTCAAGCATCTTCATCCTTTCTTTAACCCAGCTTCCTCCGAGGGTGCCGAAAACTCAATGTCATTTCCCCTTCCTCTTCTCTCCCCTCCCCAACCTCTCCCAGCTTCCACATCTGTGTCAGTGGATATGAAACATTTTACTATAAATACACAAAGTGTATTTTTTAAAAAATACAACTAGCTACTCGAATGACCCCTGAGGGGGAAACGTGTGGTTTTAAACAAAGAGAAAACAACTACAATGTATCCTGTTCAAAAGCTTAGCTGAAGCAACATGGCATTAACCTATTGTGATGTTTAGTCTCTTTTATCCATCATTTAAGAATTGGAGGGGTTGGGGATTTAGCTCAGTGGTAGAGCGCTTGCCTAGCAAGTGCAAGGCCCTGGGTTTGGTCCCCAGCTCCGAAAAAAAGAAAAAAGAAAAAAAAGTGAAAAAGAATTGGCAAAAATGCAGCACAGGGATGCTAGAGTTTAACTAGTTTGCTCCTACAGTCTCCTAACAGGGCAGCTCTCCCAGCTCATAACTAGCTGACACACCAAAGAATTTCATTAGCACAAAAGAAACAAAATGAAGTAAATTCAAAAGCATTCACCAGACATCCAGGGGTCAGCTGGCAGAAGCCTGCTGCTCGCAGTTAATTAATATTTATTAAGCACCTCTTACTTTCCTGGCCCCAAAAACATTACAGAAGTCTCAAAGTCATCCTTGAACATACTATGTAACAATGTTTCTGTATTTAACAGAGAGAGAACTAAGTCAGACTGACTAGCTTGCTACAGAGCTCCAGGCTGATAGGTGCTCACTGCCTGTATCAGGAGATTTGCCCACTGCCCCTCACACTTGTACTCTTGACATGGTCTTTGTTTTTGTTTGCTTGTCTGTTTGTTCATTTTTGGAGACAGTGTTTCTCTGTGTAACAGTCCTGGTTAGCCTGGAACTCACTCTGGAGACCTTGCTGGCCTCGAACTCAGAGATCTACCTGCCTCGACCTCCCCAGTGCTGGGACTAAACACATTAGCCACTACCGACCCGCTTAACTTGGTCTGTGTTATCACTTTTCTTTTCTTAAATTTGTCTAATATAACTAGCATACTCCTCTATATCACCAGGGCTCCTCCTTCATAAGAGAACCATGCCCTCTGGCTCCCAAAGATCATAATCTCTTGGCTATAATCCTGTGGTTATCAATTTGAATTATATTATATATGGGGATGTATAATTCTAAGTGTTATTTGGTTGATTTGAAATTTAAATAAGGCATGAGCATATACTTTAAAAGTTTGGGGTTTTTTGGCTAAGTTTGATAACCTGAGTTTCATCCCTTGGACTCACATGAGGGAAAAGTAAAGCCAAATCCCCCTTTCAAATTGATTTCTGACCTCCACATACACACAGAGACATGGGCATTGTCATTTTTTAAAAAATATCCATGGCTTCTAAAATATACAAATTTATGATTTACCCCATTACATTTTTTTTGGCTTATAAATATAACTTTCTAGCTAAGCAGAGAAGAGACTCGGGGTAGAGCACCTGCCTAACATCCACAGAGCACTAGATCCAAGCTCCCAGAACCACAAAAGCATATGATTTTATAAATGGAGACTGTGAAGAGGCCTACCCGTAAATACTGCTATACAAAAGCTACCCTTCTGATTAGTCTACATCACTCCTACAGTCAGCCCCCTGGTCTAACCTTCTCCTCCCTCACCCAGTCAGTAACCCTGTCCTCCCTTGGTTCCCACCATTCACCATGCCAGACACAGCTATGAAAGTGAAGACTGAATCGAGTTGGAGACCTCAAGTTGTTGGAGATTACCAGAGCCACAGGATGTCTGCCAGAGAGATGAGATGCCCACCAGGGAGACCTACAGCCAGGGAATGGAACCAACCCAGCAGAGAGAAGTGCATTATGGTCCCCGAAGCTGAAAGGGAAAAGTCAGCTAAGCCCTTTGATTTCAGACACAGAACTATAGGATTTGGAATTGCCCCTGTTGGGTTTTTAAATCTTGTTTTGGTTCAGTATTTCCTGGCTGTTTCTGTGTTCCTCTATTTTGGAATGGTAATGTATATTCTATATTAATATATGTTAGAAGGAAGTAATTTACTTTTTGATTTTACAGGGGGTTACAGTTATGAGATTGCTCTGAGTCCCAGAAGAGACTTTAGACTTTAAACAGTCTTGAGACTAAAAGACTGGGGACTTTTGAAACTGAACTAAAAGCATTTGATTATGCTGTAGCCACAAGCCCATGAGAGCCAAGGAGTGCAAGGTAGTGGTTTCAATGGGGATGACCCCAATAGATACATATATTTAAATGCTTGGTCCCCAATTGGTGGAACTGTTTGGGAAGGATTAGGAGGTGTGGCCTTGTTGGAGGAGGAACATTGCTGGGGGTGGGCTTTGAGGTTTCAAAAGCCCACTCCTGGCCCAGTTCATGTTCATTCATTCTTATTGTCTCTCCCCCCTCCCTCTGTCTTCCTCTCTCCACCACCCCCCCATCCCTTCCTCTCTCCATCATGGCTGTTGACTCGACATTTATGCTTTCAGAAATTTCCCCAGCATCACGCCTTCCTGTTGCCATACTCCCGGCCATAATGGTCATGAACTCTTGCCCTCTGGAACCTTGAGCTGCAATAAACTCTTCCTTCTATAAGTCATCTTAATCATTGTGTTATAGCAATAGGAAAGGAACTAAGACACATATATATATAGTCAGTCATCAACCACAGAAAGCCAATCTATCTTTCAAAAAAAAAAAAAACCTACAAACTAAGATTTAAAAAAAATAAGACTATTAAAAAGAAAAGACTTTCACAAACCGACTGGGAAAGAGTTGAAGGTTACAAGATGCCCATCTATCCGTGAACTTGGTAGGTAGATACTGGAGAGAGAGCTGCCTGCCAAGGGGCTACAGCCAGAGGACAGGGGCAGGAGGCAGAGTTGTTGCCATTACACCCACTTTTCTACACTGAATTTGCACCAGGTGAAGGCATTGCCCGTTTTCAATGAAGTTACTTCCTGGATCTCAGCATCTGAGTGAGCTGAAGCCAACGATGCAGAAGCCATTAAAGTACTAATGGAGCCCAAACTTTTCCAAAGGAAGTTTCTGACACAAAAACGTCGCTCTTAAAACATTGCTTTCACTCAGCCTTTAAGGTGACTATATATATATACACACACACACACACATATTAATACACTCTTCCCCTCACTCTGTAGCCTTTCCACTGAAATGAGCCCAATATCCGTCTTGCTGTGACTGCATTCTTTGCCTGGCCAATGAAAAGACCTGCTTTCAGTCTTTGGTTGGTTGGTTGGTTGGTTGGTTGGTTTTTAAACAAAGCAAATGTCTTTCACTGGGCTCCCAGATTTGCTAGGAAAGATGCAATCTTTTAGGATATTATAACGATCCTTAATTCGCATGTTGGCCTGTGTAAAAGAAGTATACCAAAGTAATTTTATTTATTTATTTATTTATTTATTTATTTTTTTGGACAAGGAGAAACGTTACACTCTACTGAGGAATCCTGACGAAAGCCACCATCAAATGTCATATCATGCCCATGCTTTGGTTTACTCTTGTTCAGAGCCATAGAATTTGGTCTTGCAGTTAAGCATGTGGATGGGTGCTGGCAGTGCTGAACACCAGTGTGGCTGAGCAGCTGAAACCCAGGTCGTCATTCATAGGTCACTATGGAGCAGAGCAGCCACATAAGTGTTCCAGCTTCTCTATTGTCATAGGGATCAACACTCAGTTCAAAGGAAAACTGCCAGGCCCTGAGTGTACCTGAGTTATCCAACATATGCAAAGTCCTAGTTTAATTTCCAGCACTACTAACACATACATACATACATACATACATACATACATACATACATACATACACACACATACACTACTAACACATACATACATACATATACACACATATACACACAACACATAATGCACATGCACACACAACATATAATGCACATGCACACACACAACACATAATGCACATGCACACACACAACATATAATGCACATGCACACACACAACATATAATGCACATGCACACACACACACACACACACACACACACACCTCTGCAAGTATCGTGATTTGAAGGAAATTTGGGCAGTGTTTCAAGAACCATTGGCCAGGCATGGTGCTACACTGGTATGTGCCTATAACCCAGCAGCTCTACTCAGGAGCCTAAGGCAAGAGAAACACAAATTCAGATCCGCTTGGGCAATTTAACAAGATCTTCTCTCAAAATAAATAAAACTTGTTCAAAGGAGGAACACTTACCTAATGTGCATGAGACCCAAGGTTCAACCCCCAGCACTGAAAACATCAAACAAACAAAAACTACTGCTTGTTTGCAAAATGACTGGGTTTTAGGGAGAGTTGCACTATTCTAAGTTCTATATTGTTATTCTCCACCTATAGTTGACAGTATGCTATTATGAGTTTAGAAATTGGCCAAATTCCTAAAGATGCAAAAAGATGATTATTGCAGTAACAAAAGAGTTATTTGTCTGCTTGCTCGATATTGCCCACATACTGAATTGTAAACAAACTAGCCAATTCAGTGGTCTAATCCATAGCATTGGTACTGTCCACTCGGCAAGGTCCATTTGAGCTATTGGGTTTCAAGTCATCCTTAGTTTAGCACCGCAGATATCTGTGATTGAAACCTTAATTCCTTACCTCACAATGATTGAAAACACTGCCATTCAAAGCTGCACCTAGTCCATGCTGTGTCCAGATCCCTCTTCCTCAGGTCCTCCACATTCCCTTCACTGTGCTTAGGGGTTTCTGGAAGCCATTTTGACTATGTTTACAGAGCTGTGGTCATTGGTAGTCAGTACAGACATAAATGAGCCAGACAGCTCTAAAGCTGAACTCACCAAGAGCTCCCTCAAGGCCAGGGTAAGCCTTCCCTTCTGACTCCCGCCTGAGCACACAGCCCTGAGGAGCTTCCTCCTTCCTTAGCCAGGCTTCCCTATCACTTCTAGGAGGGCCTGTGGAAACATTTCTTTAATGAAGAATTTTGTCTACAAATCTTTGTCTGGGTACCTGACTGATCATCATAAGGACTTCTTCTGGGGGTCCTAACTGAGAGAAATCTTTTAGCTAGGTAACCTCATGTGTCCGCCTATGTCCGCATAATGGCTGCCTCCCCTCCTCTACAACTCTGACTAGATCAAAGTGACACAACAGCTAAATAAGACTTGTACATGAAAACACGTCAAAATAAATGTTCCTCAAGGGCTGGAGAGATGGCTCAGCGGTTAAGAGCACCCAACTACTCTTCCAGAGGTCCTGAGTTCAATTCCCAGCAACCACATCGTGGCTCACAACCATCTGTAAAGAGATTCAATGCCCTCTTCTGGTGTATCTGAAGACAGCTACAGTGTACTTATATATAATAAATGAATAAATCTTTTTAAAAAATGAAGAAAAAATGTTCCTCAAGTCTGAATGATGCAGAGTAATGGCCCCTCTAATATCACACAGCCTCTACAATCTGGCCACAGTTGGGTGTGGTGGTAAATTCCCATCATCCCAAAACTCAGGAAATGGAAGTAAGAGTGTCTGTTCAAGTCCAGCCTGGGCTACATAGTATAAGATACTGTCTCCAAAAAAGTCTTAAGGATAAGTCCAGCCTGGGCTACATAGTATAAGATGCTGTCTCCAAAAAAACACTTAAGGATAAGTCCAGCCTGGGCTACATAGTATAGGATACTGTCTCCAAAAAGGCTTAAGGATAAGTCCAGCCTGGGCTACATAGTATAAGATATTGTCTCCAAAAACGCTTAAGGATAAATCCAACCTGGGCTACATAGTATAGGATACTGTCTCCAAAAAGGCTTAAGAAAATTAAAAGATGATAATCTGGTGCTACCTCGCCCATGAAGATATGGCTCTCAACCATCTCTCGACCCAGTTCTATGTGATCATCTATCTCCCTGCCTACAGTGGGTAGGGGGGTTTGTCTTGCTCACTCTGGTGCCTCCACACTTAGACATCTAACACACTGGACAAATTTAGTACATACATGTTAGGAAACATTACTAAGCTTCAGGATAGAAAGGACTTGCTTAAAACACCAGTCACCTGAGAAGACAGGCCAAGATTGCAGCCTTGATCTCCTGTCTACCAGACCTGAGAAGCTCCCATGTGAGACTCCACCTCCTAGTGCTCTGTCTTCCTCAAGTAGAAGCAGAAATGGAAAACTACAGCCTCTTCTCCTCCAACCAAAACCCTGATATCCAGGCGCTGGCACCAGCAATGAATGGTGGGTGTGATGTCTTGTGGTGATGGCTTAGTATTATTTATTGTTACAGCTTTGAGGTATTAAGAATGTCATTTCTATTTCCTCAACTTGAAACTTCCTAGAGGCAGAGACATGGTTGAAGTCACCTTCCCCACCATCTCCAGGAGCCAGCAAACTATCAGGAGAGAAGACAGAAGTGAAGAATATCAAGGATACAGCGTTACCCCAACCACATTTCCAGCCTGCTCAACACCGAACTAAGGAATGTCAGTCCCAAGGGCTCACTCACACTTAGTCAGGGGATTTACTGAGATGCACAAGGCACTGCACAGGATGCCTGGTGTACAGCGATCCCTCAGGAAACAGACTGAGGTCAGTAGCAACGGAGGCAACAGTGGTAGAGTTGAGACAGGCTCATCAAGACTAGACATGCAGACTTTCAAACAGGAGATGATCAGACACCTGGATTCTGAAGACTTATTTCTCCATGCTAACTAAGTCATTACAATGCCACATCAAGAATCCCCTCTGCCCCAGAAAAGAAAGGCATCCTATCCTATGGCCAGATTATGGAGGCTGGGTGATATTACAGGGTCCTCAAACTGTAACCTTCTTCTTATGGCCCTCTACATTCCCAGAGACCCAGGCTATAGCTTGTCCTGGGCTTGGGTTCTGTTCCTACTCCCAGGAGAGCAACATCAACCCCCTCCCCCTTCCTAAGGCATATCTCTGGTGGCTCATTCACTGCCCCTCTCAGCCCCCTATTCATTCACTGATGCCTGGAGTACACGTTCATCCAACAACCCCAGATATGTCACTCATCCTGAGCATGTGAGCTCTGCAGCCCCTCAGGTGTCTCCCCTCCTCTTGCTTAACCAGAAACTCCATTCACAGGCTTTTCTTCCTCACAAAGCCACCTCAAGATGACCAGCTCGTTGCGAGTAGCAATGGCAGGCTACGGGAGTCAGATTGACAGGCTTATAGCACTGGGCATGCTTCCCCCCACCCCCCTCCACACCACCTCCTTCACTTTCAGGAACTCCTTCCCTGCCCATCCCTTCAGAGTAAAACAAAAGCTCAGAGAATTGGGCACAGCATGGTAACCTCACTTTACCAAAACACCGTTCTCAAATCTGGAGAGGTTGCTTGGCCATCAACATGGCCGATAACTAACACAATTACCAAAGAAGTGTTCTGAAAGGTCACAGACATAGCAAGACCCATCTGGTTCTGCTCTCCTGCTTCCAGGAAGAATTACAACCCAAGAGCCCTCCAGCAGAAAGGAAAGAAGACTGTCTTAGGCAGGGTAGACACTAGTGCAGGGGTAGTCCTAAGAGCCAAGGTGTTGCTGGTGAGCCCAAGGTCTAGGCCCGTGAGACAATCTAACTGAGGGTGGGTTACAATAAGGGGAATCCTAACAGCTGGCAATATTCAAGACCCAAGATGAGTACACCATAGTCACGGGTGACCTGTGATTGACAGCAAGACTCTCTGTGGCCCAGAATACGAGCAAAGGTCCAGTTGGATGTATGGCTCAGTGGTGAAGCACTTGCCACCCAAACTGGAAGACCAAAGTTCAGATTCCCAGTACCTTTTTAAATGCTGGGCTGCCTGTGGTCAGGTACCCTGGAGGCAGAAACAGGGGTTCTCCAGGGCAGGTAAGCTACTTTAGTCTAGCAGAATGACTGAGGTCTGGGTTCAAGCGAGACACTCCATAACAGTATGCAAGGTGGAAAGCAATGAAGGAAAAGTGGCATCAAAGTTTGGCCTTCAAACTCACATGTCCCTCCGCCCACCCCCCCCCACACACATGAACAAACATTTATACATGCCCGCCACACACATACTCATATATAAACAAAGGAAAGACAGGTTGGTTGGTAGGTACAAAGCAGGACTTGCCAGCAGCTAGGCAGGACTCCTCAAGAAAGTGAGTCTTAGTTCAGGACAGCACAAACACAGAGAACAGCATAAAGAAGGTTAATCGAGATGAAAGTCCTCAGGGAAGTGACAAGCAAGCCGGAAGGCAGAGCAAGACTTGAGGGTGATGGGAGATGACCAGAGGACACAGCAGCCTCTGGATCCTGGGTGGATCCAGTCCAGATGTTCAGCGCTTAGTGAAAGTCAGCAGCTGCCTTACGGGAGACATTGGGCGAGATGTGAGCGCGGTTGTTTGGAGCATCCATTCAGGACCCTCTCTACATGTTTTCTGCATCTATAACGTTCTCATCCAGCTCTCAATCCCAAAGCACAAGCAGTGAAGACACACAGGAGGTTAGCACGTGGGTAGTGATCAGGGGATTCACAGGGTTTGTTCTACCTCATGTCTTTTTAAAACATTAATTTTGTTTACAGTCATGTGGTGGGGGAACATGCTTACAAATGTGTACAAGGCATGCGACAGTCAGAGATCACCTTGCAGGAGGTGCTTCTCTCCTTCCACCATGTGGACCTTGAGGAGTTAACTCAGGTCATAGACTTAACAACCAGCACTTTCACCCACTGAGCCATCTTCTCAACTCCCCAGTTCACATCTTAAAGCACATATCCAACCCCTAACACGGAGACTCTCCTCTTCAGCCTTTGAACAGACCCACACCACAGGCCCAACATTCATGTCTGTCCCTATACAGCCACATTCCATGACTCTGCGGTTCAGGTACATGCTGTTCTTCACGGTCTCGCTTCCATGAAACTGCTGTGGACCAGTTGGAAGGAAGAACATGACAGCACTCAGTGGAACAA